>NW_012115611.1:2613685-2653915 GCF_000951035.1 Colobus angolensis palliatus
TGTCACAGGGGGTGTACACCAATTCTGTGATATTGTTCCTAATATCCAGTGAGGAGAGGTTAATATTACTCTCAATATCGCAGGGGGTGTACAACCCCCTGTGATATTATTTCTAATATTCAGGTGGGGAGAGGATGATATTACTCCCAATATCGCAGGGGGTGTACACCCCCCCCTCCATGATATTGTTTCTAATATCCATGGAAAAAGAGGATGATATTACTCCCAATACCATGGGTGGACACTCCCCGTGTGATATTGTTCCTAATATCTAAAGGAAGAGAGGATGATATTACTCCCGATATTGCAGGGAGCGTACACCCACCCTGTGATACTGTTCCTAATATTCAGGAGAAAAGAAGATGATATTATTCCTAATATCGCATGGGGTGTACATCCCTCTTGTGATATTGTTCCTTATATCTAGTGATATAAGGAGAGGATGATACTACTGTCAATATCACAGGGAGGTTACACCCCCTGTGGTATTGTTTTTAATGTAAAGTGGGGGGAAGAGATTATACTACTCCCAATATCGCAGGAGGTGTACACTCCTCCTGTGAGATGGTTTCTACTATCCAGTGGAAGAAAGGCTAATATGACTTCCAATATTGCATCAGTGCAAGCCCCCCTGTGATATATTTTCTAATACACAGGGAGCAAGAGGATGATATTACTCCCAATATCGCAGGTGTACATCTTCCCTTTGAGATATTCTTTCCAGTATCCAGGGAAGAAGAGGATGATATTAATCCCAGGATTGCAAGGGATGTACAAAACACCTGTAATGTTGTTCCTAATATCCAGGAGAAGAAAAGATTATTCCAAATATTGCAGGGGGTGTACACCCCCTTTTAATATTGTTCTTAATATTCAGGGAGGAAGGAAATGACGTTTCTCCCAATATCACAGAAAGTGTGAACTTTCCTGTAATATTGTTCCTAATATCAAGAAAGGGAGAGGATGATATCACTCTTAATATGGCAGGAGGTGTACACCCACCCTGTGATATCATTACTAATATCCAGAAGGGGAATAAATGATATCACTCCCAATATCACAGCGGGTGTAAATCTCCCCTGTGATATTGTTTCTAATATTTAGGAGGAAAGAGGAAGATGCTACTTCCAGTGCCGCAGGGGGTGTACCCTCCCACTGTGATAATGTTCATAATATCCAGAAGAGAAGGGGACGATATTACTCCTAATATCGCAGAGGGTGTACATCCCTCTTGTGATATTGTTCCTTATATCTAGTGATATAAGGAGAGGATGATACTACTGTCAATATCACAGGGAGGTTACACCCCCTGTGGTATTGTTTTTAATGTAAAGTGGGGGGAAGAGATTATACTACTCCCAATATCGCAGGAGGTGTACACTCCTCCTGTGAGATGGTTTCTACTATCCAGTGGAAGAAAGGCTAATATGACTTCCAATATTGCATCAGTGCAAGCCCCCCTGTGATATATTTTCTAATACACAGGGAGCAAGAGGATGATATTACTCCCAATATCGCAGGTGTACATCTTCCCTTTGAGATATTCTTTCCAGTATCCAGGGAAGAAGAGGATGATATTAATCCCAGGATTGCAAGGGATGTACAAAACACCTGTAATGTTGTTCCTAATATCCAGGAGAAGAAAAGATTATTCCAAATATTGCAGGGGGTGTACACCCCCTTTTAATATTGTTCTTAATATTCAGGGAGGAAGGAAATGACGTTTCTCCCAATATCACAGAAAGTGTGAACTTTCCTGTAATATTGTTTTTAATATCCCGGACAGGAGAGGAGAATATTACTTTAAATATCTCAGGGGGTTTACACACCCCCAGTAATATTGTTCTTAGCATCCAGTAAAGAAGAGGATGATATTACTTTCTATATCACAGAGTGTGTACAACACCTGTGATATTTTTTCTAATATCCAGGAGGGGGAGAAAATAATACTACTCCCAATATTGCAGGGGCTGTGCGCACCCCTTGTGATATTGTTTCTAATATCCAGAAGGGTAGTAAATAATTTTACTATCAATATCGCAGTGGGTGTAAGCTCCCTCTGTGATATTGTTCCTAATATCCAGGAGGTAAGAGGATGATATTACTCCCAATATCACAGGAATTTACACCCCACCCCAAGATATTGTTCCCAATATGAATGGATAGACAGGATGATATTATTTTCAATGTCACAGGGGGTGTACACCAATTCTGTGATATTGTTCCTAATATCCAGTGAGGAGAGGTTAATATTACTCTCAATATCGCAGGGGGTGTACAACTTCTCTTGTGATATTATTCTAATATCCTGGGGGAAAGAGGATGATGTTACTTTCAATATCGCAGAGGGTGTACATCCCCCGCTCCCTGCTGTTATATTGTTTCTAATATCCAAAGACTAAGAGGTTGATATTACTCCCAAAACCGCAGGTGGTGAAAACACCATTTGTGACATTATTTCTAATATCCAGGAAGGAAAAGAATGATAGTACTCCAAACATAGTAGAAAGTGTTCAACCCCCTTGTGATTTTGTTTCTGATATCGAAGGAAAGAGAGGATGATATTAGTTCCAATATTGTAGGGTGTGTACACCCCCCTGTGATATTGTTCTAACATCTAGGAAAAGACAGGATGATGTTGCTCTCCATAATGCAAGGGGTGTACACCAGCCCTGTGATATTGTTCCTAATATCCAGTGGGGAAGAGGATGATATTACTCCCAATACCGCAGGGGTTGTACACACTCCCTGTGAGATTGTTTCTAAGAAAGAAGGGCTATTACTTCCAATATTGCAGGTGGTGTAAATTTCTCTGTAATATTTTTCCTAATATCCAGAGTGTGGGGAGAGGATGATATTACCCTCAATATCACAGAGAGTGTACACCCTCCACTGAGATATGGTTTCCAACATCTAGTGGGGAAGAGGATGATATTACTTTCAATATCGCAGGGGTTGCACACCCATCCTGTGATGTTGTTCCTAATAACCGGGGGGCAGGGGAGAGGATGATATTACTCCCAATATCTCAGAGGGTGTGCACACCAAATTTGATATTGTTCCTAATATCCAGGAGGAGGAGGTTGATATTACTCCCAATAAGGCAGGAGGTGTATAGCCCCCCATGATATTGTTCCTAATCGGAGGGGGGGGAGCTATTTTTTCTAACATTCAGGGGGAAAGTGGATGATATTACTCCCAATATCACAGTTGTTCTACCAACAACGTGTAACATTTTTCCTAATATCCAGGAGGGAAAGAATGACATTATTCCCAATGTCGCAGGGGGTGCACACACCTCTTTTGATATTGTTCTTAATACCCAGGGAGAAGGAAAATGATATCACTCTCTATATTGCAGAAGGTGTACAACTCTCCTGTAATTTTGTTTTTAATATGCCAGGAAGGAGGCGATAATATTTCTTTCAATATAGCAGGGAGTTTACACACCCCTTGTGATATTGTTCTTAACTTCCAGTGAAGGAGAGGATGATATTACTTTCAATATCGCAGGGGGTGTACACACTTCTGTGACTTTTTTTGGAGTGGGAAGAATATTACTCCTATTATCGCTGGGGCTGTATGCACCCTGTGTGATATTGTTTCTAAATCCAGAAAGGGAGTAAGTAATATTACTCTCAGTATCGTAGGGAGTGTACACTCCCTCTGTGATACTTTTTCTGATATTCAGGTTATGAGGATATTAGAAATATCCAGTTAAAAAAAAAGGAGATGATATTACTCTCAATATCGAAGATGGTGTAAACTACTTTGTGATATTTTTCCTAATATACAGCGGAGGAGACAATATTATTACCAATATCGCAGGGAGTGTGATATTGCTTGTTGTGATACTGTTTCTAATATCCAATAGGAAAGAGGATGATATTACTCTCAATATCGCAGGAAATGTACACTCCACCTGTGATATTGTTCCTTGTATCCAGGTGGGAGAGAATGATATTACTCCCTATAATGCAGTAGGTGTAAAACTTTTTCTGTGATTCTGTTTTTAATATCCAGTGGCAGAGAGGATGATATTACTTCCAATATGACAGGGTCTGAACACATCCCACCTTGTAATATTGCTCCTAATATCCAGGGGAAGAGAGGATAATATTAATCACCACTTACCTCCTGTGATATTGTTCTTAATTTCAGTGAAAAAGAAGATGATATTACTTTCAATATTGCAGGGAGTGTACATCTCCCTGTGATACTGTTCCTAATATCCGAGGAGGGGGATGAGGAGATAATATTACTCCCAGTATCACAAGGGCTGTACACCCACCTTCTGGTATTGTTTCTAATGCCTAGGGGAAGAGAAAGTTATATTACTCTTAATGCCAAAGGTGGTGTACACTCTGCCTATGATATTATTTCTAATATCCAGGAGAGGAGAGGATATTACTCTTAGTATAGCAGGACTTTTACACCCTCTGGTGATATTGTTTTTAATATCTAAGTTGGGGGAAGATGATATTACTTGCAATATCACATGGGTTGTACACACCCCCTGTAATATTGTTCCTAGTATAAGGGGGTGGGGGACAGGATTACATTATTCCCAATATTACAGGGAGTTTACACCCTCCTGTGATTTTTTTTTTTAATCGTATGAAGGGAGGATGAGGATTATATTATTTTCAATATCGCAGGGGTTTTACACCTTCCCAGTGATATTTTTCCTAATATCCAGGGGAATAGAGGATTATATTACTCTTAATATTGCAGGAAGTGTACACTCACTGTATGATATTTTTCCTAATATACAGGGGGCGAGACGACAATATTGCTCCAAATATCGAAGTGCTGTACACCCTTCCTTTGATATTTTTCCAAATATTTAGGTGGAGAGAGAATATTACCTCTATTTTCCCAGGGGGTATACACCCACCCTTTGTTATTTTTCCTAATACACAGTGGTGGACAGGATGATATTAATCTCAGTATCGCAAGTTTGGGGGAACTTCCTCTGTGATATTATTCTCAATATTTAGATTGGGAGAAAATGATATTCCTCTCAATATCACAGGGAAAGTACACCACCCCCAGTGATATTGTTTCTAATATCGAGGGGTGGAGAGGGTATTACTCTCACTATAATAGAGGGTGTACACCCCACCTGTGATATTGTATCTAATATCAAGGAGGGAAGAGATGATATTACTCAATATCGCAGTAGGTGTACAGCTTTCCTTTGACATTGTTTTTAATATCCAGGTGGGGGAAGAGGATTATATTACTATCAATATCACAGTGTCGTACAATTTCCCAGTGATATTTTTCCTAATATTAAGGCGGGAAGATGGTGATATAACTCCCAATATCCCCGGATGTGTACACTCCCTCTGTGGTATTGTTCCTAATACATAGTGGAGAAGAGAGAATAATATGATTCCCAATATCGCATGGGGTGTCCACTCTCCCTGTGATATTGTTCCTAATATTTAGTTGGGGGAGAGGATATTACTCTTAATATCCTATGGATTGTACATCACCCCACTTTGAAATAATTTTTAATATCCAAGGGAAAAAGAGGATGATATTTTTCTCAGTATCACTGGGAGTGTACAACTTCCTGTGATACTGTGTCTAATACTTAGGTTGGGAGAAATGAATGTAACTCCCAATATCGCAGGGGGTGTACGCCCTCTTTGTGATATTGTTTGTAATATTCAGGGAGAAAAAGGATGGTATTACTTCCAATATCTCATGGGGTTTACACTCCCACTGTGATATTGTTCCTAATATCCAGAAGGGAAGAGGATGATATTACTCCCAATATCGCAGGGGATGTACACATTTTCTGTGATATTGTTCCTAATATTCAGAGGGGAAGAGGATGATCTTGCTTCCAATATTGCAGGGGATCTACACCTTCCCTGAAATTTTGTTTCTAATATTCAGTGGAGAAGAGGACATATTAATCCCAATAACGCAGGGGGTTTACACACCCACTGTGATATTGTTTTTAAAATCCAGTTAAAAAGAGAATATTACTTTCAATATTGCAAAGGGTGTACACCCCTTTGTGATATTGTTCCTAATATCCAGTGGCAGAGAGGATAACATGACTCTCAATATCGGAGGAGCTGTACACCCCCCCCGTCATATTGGTTCTAATATCCAAGGAGGTAGATGATAATATTACTCTCAATATCGCAGAAACTGTACATTCTTCCTGTGATATTTTTCCAAATATCATTAAGAGCAGAAGATACTATTACTCCCAATATTGCAGGGCGTGTACACCGCCCTGTGATATCGTATTTAATATCCAGTTTGGGAGATGATGTTATTGCTTGCAATAACGCAACAAGTGTACACCCTATCTGTGATATAGTTCTTAATATACAGAAGGGAAGAGGATGATATTACTTTCAATATCGCAGGGAATTTACACCTCCCTGTGATATTGTCCCTAACATAAAGGGAGAAAAAACTATATTACTTTCAATGTCGCAGGGAGTGTACACCCCTTCTGTGATGTTGTTCCTAATACCCAAGGAGAAAGAGGATGATTTTACACCCTATACCCCCTGTACACCTCTTCGTAGAGGGTGTACAGTTCTTCAGTGATATTTTTCCTAATATACAAAAGTTAAGAAGCTTCTCCCAATATCGCAGAAGTGAACACCCCCATCCGTGATATTGTTGCTAATATCCGGGAAGCAAAAGAATGATATTAGTCCAATATCACAGAGTGTCTGAACGTCCCCTTTGGTATTGTTCTTAGCTAAAACGGAAAAAGCGGATGATCTTACTCCAAGTATCACAGGAAGTGTACATCCTTCCTGGGATATAGGTCCTAGTATCTAGAAGAAGAGAGGATGATATTACTCTCAATATTGCAGGGGGGTACACCCACTTTGTGATATTGTTCTGAATATCAAGGGAGCAATAGGATAATATTACTAGCAATATCGCAAAGAGTGTACATCCCTCCTGTTACATTGTTAAAATATACAGGGGAGACAAAGATGATATTACTGTCAATATCACAGAGAGTTTGCACGCCCCTCTGTGATATTGTTCCTAATATCAAGAGGGGGAGAGGATGATATTAGTGCCAATATCGCAGAGAGTGTAACCTCCCCCCCCTGTGAGATTGTTTCTAATATCTACTGAGAGAGAGGATGATAAAATTTTCAATATTGCAGGAGGTGTAAACCCTCCTTTGATATACTTCTTAATATCCAGGAGGTAAGAAGAGGATCTTACTCACAATATTGCAGGGGGTGCACACCCCTCTTTGTGATGTTGTTTCTAATATCCAGGAGGACAGAGTATAATACCACTCTCAATATCGCAGGAGGTGTACACCCACTCTGTTATATTATTCCTAATATTCAGGGGGGATGAAGATGATATTATTCCCAATATCGCAGGAAGTGTAAACCCCTCTCGTGATATTTTTCCTAATATTTAGGAGGGAAGAGGATAATACTACTTTCAATATCTCATTGGGTGTACAACCCCACTGTAATATTATTTCAAATATTCAGGGGTGGGGAGAGAATGATATTACTTCCAATATCGCAGTATGTATACAACTTTCCTGGGATTTTGTTTTTAATATCCAGGGAGAAACAGGATAGTATGACTCCCCATATCGCAGGAGGTATACAACCCCCTCTGTAATTTTGTTCCTAATATCCAGACGGGGAGAGGATTATACTTCTCCCAATATCACAGAAGTTTTACAAACCTTGTGTAATATTGTTCGTAAATTCCAGTGAAAAAGAGGATGATATTACTTTTAATATATAGGGAAAAGTACACCCCTTTGTGATATTGTTTCTAACACCCAGAAGAAGAGAAGATTATATTATTCTCAACATCGCATGGCGTGTACACTCCCCTGTAATTTTGTTTTTAATATCCAGGTTGAGAGAGGATGATATTAACTGCAATACAGCACGATGTGTACACATCCCTTGTGATATTATTCTCAATAGACAGTGGGGTGTGGATGATATTATTCCCAATATCACAGAGAATTACACACACACCTGTGATAATGTTTTTAATATAAAGAGAGGAAGAGGATCATATTACTTTTAATATCGCAGAAGGTGTACATTCCCTCATGATATTTTTCATAGCATCCAGATAATGAGAGAATTGTATTACTCCTAATATACTTCCTCAGTGATATTGTTCCTAATACACGGGGAGGGAGAAGAAAATAATATGACTCCCAATATCACATGGGGTGTACACCCTCCCTGTGATACTGTTATTATTAAAGAGGGGAGAGGATGATATTACTCTCAACATCCCAGAGGTTGTACACACCTACTTTGAAATTTTTTCATATCCAGGAGAAGAGAGGATGACATTACTCTCAATATTTCACGGAGTGTACAGCCTCCCTGTGATACTGTTCCTAATAATTTTGGGGGGAGAAGATGATATTGCTTTCAGTATGGCAGGGGGTGTACACCCTTCCCGGTTATATTGTTCCTAATATCCAGGGGTGGAGAGGATGATATTACTCTCACTATTGTAGAGGGAGTACACCCCCCCGTGATACTGTTAATACCCAGGTGGGAAAAAATAATACTACTCCCAGTATTACAGGGGGTGTACATCCCCCTGTGATATTGTTCCTAATATCCAGAGGGAAATAGGATGAAATTACTTTCAATATCACAGGAATTATACACGCCCCTGTGATATAGATATACCCAGGTAGAGAGAGAATGATATTACTCTCAATACAGCAGGGTGTATTTAACTCACCTGTGATATTGCTCCTAATATCCAGGTAGAGAGAGGATGATAACATTCTTAATATCGCAGGGCACATACAACCACACTATGATGTTGTTCTTAATATCCACAAGGTTCAATAAATGATGTCACTCCCAATGTTGCAGGGCCTAGACACTCCCTGCGTGATATTGTTTCCAATATTCAGGGGAAAAAGATGATATTACTTCCAATGTCGGAGGATGTGTATACTCCCACTGTGATGTTGTTCCTAATATCCAGATTAGAAGAGGATAATATTACTCCTAATATATCAGGGGGTGTAAACCATTTCTGCGATATTGTTTTTAATATTCAAAGGGAGAGAAGGATAACACTACTTCCAATTTTGCAGGGAATATACGCCCCACTGTGATATTACTTATAATATCCAGGGTGGAAGAAGATGATACTGCTTTCAATATTGCAATGACTGTACAGCCTCCCTGTGATATTGTTCCTAATATCCAGGTGAGGAGAGGATGACATTACTCCTATTATCGCAAAAAGTGCACACACCCCCTGTAATATTATTCCTAATATTCAAGAGGAGAGAGGATAATATTACTCCCAATATCGCGGGGGTAGTCACCACCCCTGTGATATGGTGTTAAATATCCAGGAGGGAGAATATGTTATTACTTCCAATATGGCAGGCGATGAACACCCTCTCCGTAATATTGTTCCTAACTTCCAGGGGGAGAGAGGATATTATTACTTTCAATATCGCAAAGAGTGTACAACCTTCTTGTGATACTGTTCCTAATATCCAGGAACGGACAGAACGATATTACTAGAAATATTATAGGGGGTGTCAAACCCCCGTTATATTGTTCCTAATATCCAGGGAAAGAGATAATGATATTACTTTCAATATCACGGGTTTGGAGTACAGCTCCCTGTGATATTGTTCCTAATATCTAGAGGAAGAGAGGATGATATTACTCCTGATATTGCAGTGGGTGCACACCCGTCCTCTGACATTTTTCCTTATATCCAGGAAGGAACAGGATGACATTATTCTAATATCCAGTGGAAGAGAGGGTGATATAACTCTCAATATTGCAGGAGGTGTAAATCCTCCTGTGATACAGTTCTTAATATTCAGGCGGTAAGAGGATATTACTCCCAATATTGGAGGGGTTGTACACCCCCCTTTGTGATATTGTTTATAATATCCAAAGGGAGAGAAGATACTATCACTCTCAATATCACAGGAGGTGTAAATCCAGTCTGTGATATTACTCCTAATATTCGAGGGGAAGAGGATGATATTACTCTCAATATGATATTAATCTCAATATTTCAGTATTCACCCCTCTTGTGATATTGTTGTTTCTTATATCCAGTTGGAAAGAGGATGATATTTCTGTCAATATCACAAGGGGGGTCACATGCCCCTTGTTTCTGATTAGATATTGTTTCTGATATCGGAGGGGTGGAGATTATATTAACCCCAATATCACAGAGTGTGTACACCCCTCCTGTGGTATTGTTTCTAACATCCAGTGGAAGAAAGAATATGACTTGCAATATTCCATGGGTGTAAGCCCCCTGTGATATTGTTCCTAGTATCCAGGGGGTGAGAGGATGATATTACTCCCAGTATCACAGGGCATGTTCATCCCCCTTTTGCGATATTGTTTCTGATATCCATGGGTGGATATGGCAATATTACTCTCAATATCTCAGGAGGTGTACATTCACTCTGCAATATTTTTCCTAATATTTATGGGAAAAGAGGATGATATTACTACTAATATCGTGGTTGTTGTACAAATCCCCTGTAATATTTTTCCTAATATTCAGGAGGGGAAAGGATGACATTACTCCCGATATCGCAGGGGGTATACACATCTCTTTTGATTTTGTTCTTTATATCCAGGGAAAGGGAAAATGATATTACTCCCTATATGGTGGAAGGTGTACAACTTTCCTGTAATATTGTTTTTAATATCCCTGGAAGGAGAAGATAATATTACTTTTAATGTAGCAGGTGGTTTACACATCCCTTGTAATATTGTTCTTAATGTCCACTGAGGGGAGAGGCTATTACTTTCAATATTGCAGAGGGTGTACACCCCTTTGTGATATTTTTCCTAATATCCAGGGATGGAAAGGAGAATATTTCTCCTAATATCATAGGGGCTGTACACACTCCGTGTGATATTTTTTCTGCTTTTCAGAATGGAAGTAAGTAATATTACTCTCAATATTGCAAGAGGTGTACACTCCCCTTGTGATATTGTTCCTAATATTCAGGAGATAAGAGGATGATATTACTACCAATATTGCAGGGCGTGTACACTCCCCTGTGATATGGTTTATAATATCCAGGTTGGGAGAGGATGATATTACTTGTAATATCGCATGGGGAGTACAACACCCCTTTTGATACTGTTTCTATTATACAGTGTGGGAGAGGATAACATTACTCCCAATATCCCAGGAAGTTTACACCCCACCCCAGATATTGTTTTTAATATTAGGGGAGGGAGAGGATGATATTACTTTTAATATCACAGGGAATGTACACCAATTCGTTGATATTGTTCCTAATATCCAGGGGGAGAGAGGTTGATGCTATTCCCAATATCGTATTGGTTGTACACCCCCTTCCGCACTATTGTTCCTAATATCCAGAGTGAAAGGGAATGATATTACCTTCAAAATTGCAGAGGGTGTAAAGCAGCCCCTGTGATATTGTTTCTAATATCCAAAGGTTAAGAGGCTGATATTACTTCCAATACTGCAGGGGGTGAACACTTGCTTTGCGATATTGTTTCCAATATCCAGAAAGGAAAAGAATGATGTTACTCCAAATATCACAGGGAGTGCTCACCTGCCCTATGATTTTTGTTCCTAATATCCAGGGAAAGAGAGGATAATATTACTTCCAATATCGCAGGGTGTGTGCAACCCCCTCCCCCGCCCAGTGATATTGTTTCTAATATCTGGGAAAAGAGAGGATGCTATTACTCTCAATATTGCAACGGTTGTATAAAAAAGGAGGGAAGAGGATGATAATACTCCCAGTATTGCAGGGAGTGTACACACTCCCTGTGAGATTTTTTTCTAATATCCAGTAGGAAAGGGGACGGTATTACTCTCAATACCGAAGGTGGTGTAAATTACTTTGTGACATTGTTCCTAAATACAGCGGAGGAGACAATATTATTACCAATATTGCAGTGTGTGTGATATTGTTTGTTGTGTTACTGTTTATAAAATCCAGTGGAAGGAGAGGGTGATGTTACTTTCAGTGCCACAGGGGGTGTACACCCCACCTGTGATATTGTTCCTAATATCCAGGTGGCAGAGAATTATATTACTCCCAATAATGCAGCAGGTGTATAATTTTCCTGGGATATTGTTTCTAATATCCAGTGGGAGAGAGGATGATATTAATCCCAATATCACAGGGAGTCTACACCCACCCTGTGATATTGTTCCTTATATCTAGGGGAGAAGAGAATGATATTACTCCCAAGATCACCGGGAGCTTGCACGCCACCTGTGATACTGTTCTTAATTTCAGTGAAGTAGAGGATGATACTACTTTCAATACCGCACGGGGTGTACACCCCTCTGTGATATTCCTCCTAATATCCAGAAGGGGAGAGGATAATGTTACCTCCAGCCACGCAGAGGCTGTACCCCAACTTCCTGTGACATTGTTTCTAATAATCAGTGGGGTAAATATGCTATTATTCTCAATATCGCAGGAGGTGTACACTCCCCCTATGATATTGCTCCTAATATTTAGGAGAAGAGAGGATGATATTACTCTCAATATTGCATAGAGTGTACACACACCTGTGATATTGTTTTTATTATCCAGGTTGAGAGAGGATGATATTACCTGCAATAACACACGGGATGTAAAAACGCCCTGTGATATTGTTCTCAATATACAGGCGAGAGAGGATGATATTATTCCTAATATCGTGGGGAGTTTACACCCCCCTGTGATATTGTTTTTAATATGAAGGGAGGAAAGCAATATATTACTTTCAATCTCACAGAAAATGTACACCCCTTTTGATATTTTCCCTAATACCCAGAAGAAGAGAGAATGATACTTTCAATATCACAGGGGTTTTATACTCTCTATGTGATATTGTTCCTAATACACAGAGGGGTGGGGAGAAGATGATATGACTCCCAATATCACATGAAGTTGAGCTATAACTTTCAATCAAATGGCATCTTACAGTTGAAGATGTTTCACCATCACTGTTGGGAAGGCAACAATCTCATGAATTTTTCATTACTAGAGCAGCTCAAGTAGTAGATACTTCAACATCAAATCCTGCCTACTAGGTTCCAATTTGTAAAACTACCCAATCCATAATAATAAAGTAATCTTTTAACCTTTAGAAACAAAATGGTGGTGAGAAATAGATGAGAAATGTAGTGATTAGGAATTTTATTAACGCTACTATAGCAGAAATCAAAAGCAGGCTAACTCTAGGTAATTGCAAAGCCTGCTAGCTCTGCACAATTGTAAAATCTGTCTTAGAGCACACATTGCTAAGTTTAATTTTTTATGGAATTCAAAAAAAAAAAAAAAAAACTCCTGCATCACCAATACATTTGATAACAGAGCAGACCATCTGGTGTGAAAAATCACAATCATTGTCTGTGCATTGAAAAAATAATTTAGCCTCTGAATGTTAACAATTTAGTATCACGTTAAACGATTTAGTTGCTTATTTTCCTTTTTATGTATGCACAGAAGTATATAATGAAAGTTGTGTTAAACTAAGCTTATAAGATCTCTTTAAAAAATATAAAAATTTCTAAGCAATAACAAAACATGTTTCATCGTTTAACTGAAGAGTGTTTATTCTTTAAAAGAATGATGCTTCTTACAGTTTAGTCTGGCTTAAATTTTAAAGCATATGGTATTCAATTTGCTTGGTTCAATTTAAGTGAAAAGTTTGTTGTTGTTGTTTGCCTACAGTTTTCACCACTCCTCCCTTTTAAGCGCCTTGTTTTATATAGTTTTAACTATATTGCAGCCAATTAAATTCATTAGGGTACATTCCAATCGCTTTTCATAAGTGGCTCTGCTCTCTCTCTCCTAAAATAAAGTGTGGTTCAAGAGATCCAAATAATTCTAGCTTTATTTACTTTATTGCTCTCATGGCTCTTTCGCAAACAAACACAAATATCTAATATGCTGTGTCACACTTTACCTTCTTTTTTTTCCTTACTGACACTTGGTTCCTATTTCAAATAAATATTCTTAATAGAAGTGACTAAAGATGAACTTATTCTGAAATGCAATTTGAAAATACAGAAAAGTTACAAAGACCAAATATGCATATTCTAGAATTTCTCATGATAGGAAATGATAATTCAAGAAGTATCACGATGGTTAGGAAAAAAAAAAAAGTTATGTAGGTAATGATACTTGAGACAATCAGAAATCAAGACCCATTCAAGCTTTTTTTCAGCATAGAGTGAAATAATACAAGTAGCATTTTAGGAAGATTGTTTTTTAAGCACAATCCCTAATAAATTGAACAGAAAACTTAAAATAATAAATCCAATTAGAAAAAATTTTTATATTCTAGGGATAAAGTAATCTGATACCCATATTAGGAGAGTGACATCACAACAATCATAGCAACTGAAATATCAGGTATTATGTATTGAACATTCACCATGTATCAGCCACATTGTGCCAGGCACTTTTTAAAGTGCTGTTAATGAATCATCTTATTTTATATTAAACAATCCTATGATGCAAGTACTATTATTCTTTTTAATTTATAAGTGAGGAAACAGTCTTAGAGAGATTAGTAATTTGACCTGCTTCTCCATGGGAAAGAAGAGATAAAGAGTCATAGAAACTAAAGTAACCTGTGGGTAATTGGAACTGGGTAAGCAGCTTAATATGGAATAAAACTATCAGGATATTAGAAATCCTGAACTACTTGGTTAAAAATAAAAATTAAATCCTTGAGTTTATTTGAGAGAAAAAAAAAACAGAAAAAGAGAGCCTCTGGGTAGGGAATGGAGAAGGCATGAGGAAGGATCATAAGAAGCCAAAAAGGAGACTGAAAAGGTATTCAAACTAGGTTGGTGTGAACAAGCCCATTGGAAATTGAAAGGTAGAGAGTTTTAACATTGTAGATGCAATTACTCATATCATAAATAGAAAGAAAAGAAAGATAAAGACAGGAGAAGAGTAGTTTGAAAAGGAGTTCTTCATTACGTAAATGTGTCTAATTTTTACATTGGTGAGCATATTTCCATTAAAGAAAACTCGCCTTCAGAAAGACCAGAATTTTTTATAAAACTGTTCTAAGTCAAGTCAAAGACAGAAAGAAGAAAAGTTAGAAACTGATGAAAAACAAGAGAAGCAGGGAACAAAACAGTAAAAGAAGCAATGAAAGCATATGCAAAAGCAGAAAATGGAGGGAGGGAAGAAGGAAGGAAGAAAGGGGGAGAGAGCCCAAAGAAGGATTATTTGTTTTTCCATTCTATATACATTTCTGTTGATTAAAGTTTTGTCACATATTTTATGTATATTATCATGAAAAGATGTATATTTAATAATTTATAGTATAATAAAATTATGAGTATTCAGCATGGAATTTGGATTAACAATGTTTTTATTAAAGCAACAATTTAATTTAAAAAACTAAACATATTCTTCATTTAATGGAAAAAAGAGCTTAAAAACAATAGGTTTATTTGTCTTCCTTGCAAAATGAGTGAAGAGTTTAATTTATATTTCCTTAAATTATAGTGAAACACACAGTGAGCTTAGTGTGCTGGTCTAGTAAGTTTTACTCTAGGCTGATCATAAATCTTGTTAGTCATTCTAAACCTAGCACTGTTCAATATGCAGCAATATTTAACTATAAAAGTTGACTTTGTAAACAAACAAACAAAAAAACACAATATCCAATAGAAAGAAAGAGAGACTAGTCAATGTAGAGTAAATTAACATCCAAAGGGTGTCTGGGTACTTAGGCAAGTAAAATTTCAAAAGAAATATTCAATATGTGTAAATAAATATAAATTCAGAAACAAATTATGAAGGAAGAAGAACTATATTCAATGATAATTAATATATTCAATTGTACATTTCAAATTATTTTCACAGAACCATTAAGTGTAGTCAATCTCTGGCTTTGAAGGAGATGACTAGTTCAGTCAAATTTATAATATTGTAGTAAAGGAAAATCTATGTTAGACATCCCTTAATGTCTCAGTGTTGACGTAGCTGCAAATAAATCTATGCTATTTTAATACATTTGAGGTCATTTGAGGTTTCTTGTGTAAGCCTAAACTATTTCCATTTAATGTCTCATTTCTACATGTATAGAACAGAATAAAGACTTGCATGAAAATCCTTCAACATTTGAAGACAGCTACATTTCTTCGGAATCTTCTTTCTGACAGACTTATTCCTTCCATTCCCCTTCCATACCATATCCTGAAGGATTCCTCATTATCTCTTTCATGGCTTTTAGCATCCTGACTATTCCTATCTAGACCAGTGCATCTCAACTTTGGTTGCACATTGGAATTACCTTTTTAAAAACCCCAGAGCCCAGGCCCCACCCTGAATTAGCTAAACAAAAATCTCTGGGGAGGCAATTGTGAACAAAAGTTCCTTCGAGAGAAATGTGGACAAAAGAGACTTTTTTCCAGTGAACAGTTTACACACTAGGGAGACACAGCTTTTATGTAAAGCGAAGATGCATTTCAGAGAAACAAAGGAGAATCAGGGTTTTATAGCAAATGTATCCACACAGGTTCCCAATCAAGTCTGTTTATGCAAATGAAGGATTCAAACTTGCTTAGTTCTAATTGGTCAACATAGCTAAGCCCTGATTGGATGGAGCCGGGAAGCTCTGATTGATTCGTTTCTAAGCTCAAAACCAGAAGTCTTTGTCAGATATTTCTTTGACACAGCTAGTGGAGGTGAGAGATGTCCCATCCCAGTCATAGCCACATGGTTCTATTTTAACTCAGCCACAGGGAGTCCATTTTGTCTATTGGCTGGGACATATGGGGCATTCTTTGACAGAATCAAGGCATCAGTATTTTTAAAACCACAAATAATTCTAATGTGCAGCCAAGGTTGAAACTGCTGTTCTAGATGTGCCTTAGTTTACAAATTCTGCTTTTAAAATCTGTCATTCTAAATTGCTATGCCAATGTATTTTAGGCCTTTCTACTCCAGAAACCTTAGTATGCATCTAGAAATAAAAATTACATTCCTTTTAGTAGAATTCAAGAAAGAAATAAATGTTTGATAAAAAAGGAATCCTTCCAAATCTTGCTTTTTAAATTGTAATCTTCCTCACTATTCTTTACTCAACTTTTTTTTTTTACCTCTATATCCACTTTCTCTGGGGGATCTCATCTGCTCCTATGAATTCAGGTGCCTTCTATCAACAAACTTCTGAAATCCAAACTCTCATATCATATATCTATCTATCTATATAGATAGATAGATAGATAGATAGATAGATAGATAGATAGATAGATAGATAGATATCTCGTGTTAAAGGATAACTTTGAAAAAAGAGTAAGATTGTGACTCTCAAAGAAATAAAAGTTGTATTACATTGTTTGCACATTGATGTAAAGAAATAACTGTGACAAGGTAATTTAAAGAGACAAAAAGTTTAATTGGTTCACAGTTCCGCAGGCTGTACAGGAAGCATGGCTAGGGAGACCTCAGGAAATTTACAATCATGGCCGAAGGCAAAGGGGAAGCAAGGATATCTTACATAGCTGGAATAGGGGGAAGAGAGAGAAGAGGGAGGTACGCCACACTCTTAAACAACCAGATCTCATGCGAACTCACTCACAATCATAAGAACAGCAAGAGGGAAATCTGTCCTCATGATCCAATCACCTCCCACCAGGCCCCTCCTCCAACATTTGGAATTACAATTTGACATAAGATTTGGGCGGGGACACAATCCAAACCATATAAAAATGAACCTGCGTTGACGAGTTTTTACTCATGAGGGAACCAGAGGGAAGCAAATTTATATAGCATAAAGATATATTGATGTCAATGTGCAAATAGAGGTTAAACTGGTTTTTCCATGAGGATGGGGAAGCTGGAGCTGGGAAGGCATTTGAACTGCTACCATATATGAAACAATCTGCCTGTTAATCAGTTACCTATAATTTACAGAGTTGTAAAATAACTAAAAGACAATGTACAGGGCTAAAATTTTATAGCTTAAAGGGTGTGCTCTATGTAGACAATGCATAGTATTTCATGATTACACACTTTTTAAATATAGGAATATTAAATTTTAAAGAAGTGAACTCATTATTTCCTCACTCTTCCTTGAATCCTTTACTAAAACTCCCTTCGAAAACATTGTGTTATTTTCCATTATATCACCAGTGCACAACATAGCACTTGCTACATAGTAAGACTTCAAAAATGTGGAATAGATGAATAAATATAAAATGCACTCTAAAATCACTAACATATACCTAATCTATAGCCATATTTTACCATCCTTCTCCTAGTTTGTTCTTGTTCCAGTAAAATATATAAAATGAACAACCATTTACACTCTCTTAAAATTAATAATAACTGCTTGTTTGAATAAGCAAATGGCTTTTCTATCACTAATTAAAAGGAAAGCTGATAGTTTTACACAGAACAGGTATTGAAGAGTAGGGTTTGACTGGAAGGAGTTTAAATTTCAAATTCTCTTAGTAGAATTTTCTACATAATAGAAAATTTCTAATACATAGTAGAATTACGTAGTAGAATTTTCTAATATGTTAGAATTGAGCATCTTACAGACGCTGAATTAAATCCCTGTTTTTTGATTGATTAAATTTTGAAACCTTCAAGATAATGTTAATCCCAAACCTACAGTTACAGCAACATTACAAAGATTAAGAAATCAAAGGGTTATCAGCCTGATGATTTACAGAGAACTTTATAACCAATTTGTCATTTAAAAGAGAGAGGCTTTTTAGCATTTAAGAGATTAACAATTTGAGGCATACTTTCACTTATCTAAGCCATAGACTCCTGCGTTCCTACTTATGATCTTAAAATGGATCTTTTAAGCATTGCAATTATCCATACTTTAGACTGTAGACATCTGCTCCTACTTGTGTTACCTTTGTAGTGATACTCTTTTATTAAAACTACAGACATAATCTCTATTTTAAACAACTGTAATAATGAATGTTTTAGTTAGATTATTCAAAAAACCCCACATAAGCACACATATTTTCTTATAGATATAAAAATAATAAACAAATGTAAGCTAATTATCAACTTTTTAAGCACAGGGAATATTTTTAATTCTAGCAGTTATAAATACTAACATTTATGTCTTTATGGTAAGGAAGCATTTAATTCTTATAATAAAGAAATGAATTGTAATAAAAGTAGCACGAACTTAACATATTAATGAAATCAGAGGAAACTAGGGTCTGATGAACAGGCAGAAAGAATACACTTTATTTTTCTTATGTAGCCTATCTCATTAAAATCCCTAGATTATTTTATTCATTTTAATTAAAATTTATAACTTTTACTGTAACAAGGACTTAAATCCAAAACACAAGCTACAATTAAGAAAACTATTTTTTAAATATTTTGTAGATAATGAATTGATTCCTGCTGACATTTAATGGATTTTAGTGAATAATTTGAATAAAACAATACATTCTAAGTCTTTTGATTTCATAAAGAGGACTTTGTAACCTAGTATCTGCCCAAGTTATTGTGGAAAATATGTTGGAAATATAACATTGCATTTTCACTCAAAAGTTTAATTTTTTACTTACAAAGAAATCATTTGAAGCCAAATATTTGTCAGAAACATTTGTAACTTTGAAAGGGTTTTAATTTTTACATTAAATGTGGGTAGTGCCCCCTGGTGGAAATGTCAAAAAAACAGCTTTGATAGATAATGTGTATACTTTTGCTCAGCTAAAATCACAGATTCAAAGATTTGAGTTAGCATTATCAAAGTAATAAATTTTGTTTTAATTATTAAAATTAATTAATGTGTCATTAATTAGTGTTTAATTAATTAATTAGTATTTTATGTAGGCTAGTATAAAACAGTGCCTTTCAGTGTTTGTGCAATAGCAACCATACCTCAATGACACACCTGTTTGAATTCATTGACATTGTATTTTGCACTTTAAAATTAAATTATTAAAGCAATCCTTCTGTTCTTTAAATATCACCTGATCACATTCCAATTATTTGAATATTCTATATACTTTCAGTATTGTGAAGGCAAAAATGCTGAATGACAACTCAACTGCTATACATTCAATGTTCAGTAAAATGTGTGGCATAGGGAAGAACTCAATAGAATTTATTGTGATTTATTTCACAGATTTCAGCAAGATCTTAAAGATAGGATTTTTGCATGCAAATGCTATATCCTATAATATATAGCATCTATATATTAGATACTGCATAAATATTTCTGGTGATTAACTCACAAATATTAAGATATTTGCTCTTATGCCCTGTTGGACATAAAACAATACTAGTGAACATTCTATTGTCTTGAGAAATATTCAAAATATTAAATATTCATATGAAGTATATAGAAACACTTTTAAGACCTTGTCAAAATCTGAATAAATGGCATGAAACACAATTTAAAGGATTAAAGGAAAAACGTTTGATCTTCTGGTTCAAAGGAGTTAAATTATTCTGAAGCTATATCACTAAGTTATCCCTATAGCAAACTATTTTATTACTTCAAAGATTTATTTATACTTTTCAACAGCTATGAAAGGCATGTGTGACTAAACACCAGAAATTTAAAGTATCTACTGAGTTTGAACTGTCATCACACTCAGTGAAGAATGAGAATTTATGATTGTTAATGTTAAATTACAGTTGCTCTTTTTGCTTTTAAATTACAGAATAATTTACAGAAAACCTTCAGGAGTTAACTATTTTGTTTATCTACCATCATTCCCATAAATTGAACAGTTGTTGAAAAATCACTGCCTGGAAAATAGGGAATGTTCATTATTTTTTGTCATGTTGACTGCTACCCTCTATGAGATATTTGCACCATAATTTAAGGGGTTTTTTTTTTTGTCAGAATAATAGAGTCATCAAAAATGTTTACAAATGTAGAAAGAAATTTCCTAAGGTCTTGAGCTTTGACTGTAAAATACAAATATAGAAAAAGGTAAATTTTCAGATGTGAAGTAACTATTGTGAGGAACAAGTACGTGGCAGTATTAGTCACAGGTTATATTCAAAAAGAAAGTATTTAGTAAGTACATTTTTACTTCTTCATGATCAATATTTTGAATATGTGTGTATGAGAAAATATTTATACAGTGTGAATTTAACACCTTTATTCTAGTCTTCTTTTCTGATTATACTTATAAGCATTTGAAATTCAATGACAAATTCAGCTACTATATTTTCAAGTATTTACTTCATACTCTGTTTAAACAACCATAAAAATAATACAGTGATTTGAGGGCTAAATTGTTTGGAGTAACTCAAGAAATACAGAAAAATGAATATCAATGTATCAAAGAAAATATTTAAAAACAAAGCATGCAAGTGTCCTGGGGCTGAAAAAAATAAAAATAAAGCAAAAATTAAACATGCTCACTGTATTAGTCCATTTTCACACTGCTATAAAAAAAACTACCTGAGAATGGATAATTTATAAACAAAAGAGGTTTAATTGACTCACAGTTCTGCATGACTGTAGAGGCCTCAGGAAATCTACAATTATGGCAGAAAGCAAAAGGGAAGCAGACACCTTCTTCACAAGGCAGCAGGAGAGAGAGAGAGTACACAAGGGAAAACCGTCACTTTTAAAACCATCAAATCTCAGAAGAACTCCCTCACTATTATGAGAACAGAATAGGGGAAACTGCCCTCATGATCTAATCACCTCCCACCAGGTCCCTCCCTCAACACGTGGGGATTACAATTCAAGATGAAACTGGAGGGGGAACATAAAACCAAACCATATCACTCACAAACCCTCAAATTAATTAAGGTAAATTTTAGAATGCATAAATTTCTAAAATCAGGAAAATCTTATTTATATTATAAAAAAAAGATATTACCAAGAAGGCAAAGTAAGAGAAATCAGTCTTCATTCCTACACACACACATAAAACCACATATAGACAGCTATTTACAAATTAAAATAGCTCAGGGGGCTCAAAGGAGCATACAAGAATCTGCAGAAACACAATAGCAAAATGAAAAAGGAAGAAGAAGAAGAAGAAGGAAAAGAAAGAAGAAGCATATAGACAGAATTTTTGGTGAACACTGGCAAACTTGAGATGCCAAGAGACAGCTAGGAGCAAGTAAGAAGGGCAAAAGCCAGTGATATCTACCGCATGCCAAGAACTACCCTGGTTCCAATGGCCTGCTTCTTAGAGGACACTGGCATCTCTTGCCATTGGTAACCAACAGCCATTCCTGCTGGGGAACCTCAGAGAGGGAGACATGGCCCCACACCTGATCCCTACCTAAGAAGTAGCTGCTGACGAGTCACTTTGGCAAAGAAGGTTTCACCTCTCCTAATTCTATGCATGCCATGACTCTGAAGCTAGAACTGCTCCAAGAGTGCCCACACTCAGACCTAGGCTCTGTTGCTACTCTTAGGCACTGGATCAGCTGACATGGAGAGCTAACTACCACCCTAACTCCTGAGCCACTGAAGCTAGCACATGTCTACACTCATAATTATTTTGGAGAGCTTTGTCCATGTTTTGATTTGTTTTTGTATTTTTGTGTGTGTTTTAGAGATTGGGGTCTTGCTATGTTGCCCAGTCTGTGATGCCAGCAGGCAGGCAAGTCCCAACAATGGGCTTAGCCCAGGAGGCTTCTTGGCTTCACCTAGAAGAAAATTTGAGGGTGAGCTGATGGTGTTAAACAACAATCTTTTATTGATGAGCTGCTCCTTGTGGAGCATGGCTAACTCACAGGCAGTGTGCTCAGAGTCGCTTATGACTATTGGCAATTGTATTTATAGCCACTTATTTCCACTTTAAGGTGGATTAATGCAAACTGAGGGGTGAATTATTCAGAATTTTCTAGGAAAGAGGCAGCAACTTCTGGGTCATTTCAATGCAAAGGGGCAGTAGCTTCTGGGTCATGGCTATAGTATTTGCAAATTTTCATGGCACTAGTAGGAATATCTTATGCTAACAAGCAATGAGGGCAACTAGGGACCGCTTTTGTCTTCATCTGCTGGTTCCTGTCAGTTTCTTCACTTCATCCCATTGGGGCTGGAAAATAAGTTCTGTCCATTTCCTACCTCATCTGGACTTGAACTCCTGTGTTCAAGCTGGGGCTACAGGTACATGAAACCACACTGGGTTTTTTATGTTTTGATGTATAATTCTAGTTAATTATTTCATAGTGGTATAGTATCTCATTTTATTGGTATTCTGCAATTTATTAATTTTCCTGTGGATGACATTTAAGTTGTATCAGTTAGGAAAGGCTAGGTTTTTACTGGAATAGGAAAACAACCCCAAAACACCAGAAAAACAAAAGTTCATTTCTTGCTTAGATAGAGTCTACTATAGTTTAAGAATATGCTCAGCTCCACAGTGTACTCAGGGACCCAAGTGATAAAGGTTTCCTACCTGGAAAATTGCGGCCCCTGTGGCAAGGGGGAGAGAAACAGGGAAATTATTCAATTCACTTCCATTCCATGTTTGCTGGCTAGAACCAGTCATGTTCAGCTGAGAAAAGTAGGTTCCACAGAGTCAAAAAGGAAAAGAGAACCAGGTATCAATAAGCAGTAGTAATATTGATCAATGTTTCTAGTTTTTACTACTGCAAACCCTGCTGATGTCTCATTGTGTCATGTGAAAGAAATTATCTAGGAGTGAAAGTGCTGGGCCTAGTAAATATGGCCTTTTCAGCTTTCATAAGTAACACATAAATCACATTTTCAAAGAGTGCTACTGCCCTCCCACCTCAAAAGGATAAGTCCGTTTCTCACAGCTCCTTCCAGTTGTAGGTACTGTGAGCCTTTTTCTCCCCATCTGATTGGCATCCATGTTATTTTGTTGTGATTTTAATTCACATCAGTTTGATTGTGGTTAAGGTTGAATATCCTTTTGGATTTTGGACACCCAGAATGTATATTTCGTGAATTATCTATTTATGCCCTTTGCTCATTTTTCTATTGTTTGTCTCATTAATTTTATTAATCATTAAATATAATGATTATATGCATGACAAATATATTCTTCAAGTCTGTGGATTATCTCCTTAGTTTTTATCATGTTTTTAGATGAACAGAAGTTATTTTTTCACAAATTTAATACAATCAAATTATCAACATTTTCCTTTACAATTGGTACTGTTTTCTTTAAAAACAACAACAAACTTTATACCAGCATTACATTCACTTCTCTTCTAAAAATAGTATTTTTTTCACAGTTAGCTTAATTCCCATGTAAGCTCTTACATTATTCCCAAAGTAAATCAATTTTGATATAACTAGTTGCCTCAAGATCATTTATTAAATAATAAAGTCTTTGAGTATAAGCCAAATGTAAGATGCTGAACATATGAAAGTGTTTTATTCAATTCTGTATTTCACTAGTTAATCAATATATCTATCCATGGGCCTTTATACAAATAAGAGTAAATCTTGGTATCTAGTAAGACAAGCATCCTCGTTTTTTTCTTTTAATTAAAAAAATTGGGGGCAGTTTTTGGTTCTTTACTCTTCTTGACAAATGTCAGAATCACCTAACATTGTCTATGGAAAACTCTGTCAGGATTTTGAATAGAGTTCCAATAAATACTTAAGATATTTGGGGAAAATTAATCATTTTATGATAATAAGTTTAAAAAATACCATGGTGTCAGTTCATTTTAAGAACACCTGTTCATTTATTTAGAATTTTGTAAATGTCTATTAACTAATTAATTTTCTCTATTAAATATTTTGTCACTTCTACACATAGTATCTTTCATTTGTTTCATTATTTTTGTTGTTATAATAAATGACATCATTTTTAAAATTACATTTTTAATAATTTTGTGACTGTATAAGAATGAAATTGATTGTTATACATAGATATATAAAATTAATGCCAAAGATATGCTTGTATTTTCTCATACATTTTCGTATAAAACATTATATCACCAGCCGGACGTGGTGGCTCACGCCTGTAATCCCAGCACCGTGGGAGGCCGAGGCTGCCGGATCACGAGGTCAGGAGATCAAGACCATCCTGGCTAACACGGTGAAACCCCGTCTCTACTAAAAATACCAACAATTAGCCAGGCGTGGTGGCGGGCGCCTGTAGTCCCAGCTACTAGGGAGGCTGAGGCAGGAGAATGGCGTAAACCCAGGAGGGGAGCTTGCAGTGACCCGAAATCGCGCCACTGCACTCCAGCCTGGGTGATAGAGCAAGACCCCGTCTCAAAAAAAAAAAAAGAAAAGAAAAGAAAGAATTATATCACCCATAAATAATGATAATTCTATTCCTTCCTTGTATATTTTATTAATTCTTTCCTGTGTTACTCTACTTGCTAGGGCATACTGGAATAATATTGAATGTAATCAGGGAAGCAAACATTCTTAACTATTGTCAAATTGTAACAGAATATTTCTAATCTTTTATCAGTAATTATAATACGTAACATAAATGTTTAGCATTTATTCTTTATTATCCTTGAACATGTTGAGAGTGTTTGCTTTGTTGAAGATATTCCTTGTTAGCTATAGTTTTTATCGAGAATAGGTACTAATTTTACCAAATGTAATTATTTGTGTCTATTGATGTGATCAAACGGTTTTTTCCTTTCTTTTTAAATATCCAATATTATCCTTTTATTACTGGAATTATCTCCACTTTTATTACATGATTATAGTCTGTATTAGAGCTTTTGCATTTATAAGTGAGATTGATCTACATTTTTTAAATTCTTTTTTTTTTAAAACAGAGTCTTGTTCTGTTGCCAGGCTAGAGTGCAGTGGCAGTCTCGGCTCATGTTAACCTCTGCCTCCTGGGTTCAAGCAATTCTCGTGCCTCAGCCTCCCTAGTAGCTGGGACTACAGGAACTTGTCACCACGCCTGGCTAATTTTTCTATTTTTAAGAGAGATGGGGTTTCACCATGTTGGCCAGGATGGTCTCAATCTCCTAAGCTGGTGATCTGTCCCCCTGGGCCTCCCAAAGTGCTGGGATTACAGGTGTGAGCCACCGCACCCGGCACATTTTTAAAATTCTTACATTAGATTTGTTTGATTTAGGTCACTGGTTATACTGACTACATGAAAATAGTGGGGAAGCTTTTTCTCCTTTTCTATTTTCTGAAAGAGTTTCTGTAATATTGGAATTGTTGTACCGTAAACATTTAGAGAACATACCTCAAAAACACAATTGACTGCTATCTAGAAATTTATATATCCTTTGAAAAAGACCAAAGCATTTCTGAAATAAAAAAGCAACTCACAAAATAAAAATGTAAGAACATGTATGATGAAACTTCTTTAAAATGAGATTTCTCTATATCTCAGAAAAGGTAAAATAATATTAATAGTACTGACATTTGCAGTAAAATGACCACTTTCACAAACAACTGGTACACATATAAATTGGTACCATCTTATTATAGTTATTGATAGGTTTTTTTGAATATACCTAAGAACTTAGAAGGAATATAATTACCATTGTAATGATGATAATTATTACCAACATATTGTCTGTTATCCCCATAATACCTATACTAGTGTTTTGAATTGAGTAGGATCTCAGATTTGTTTTTCCCTAATAAATAAATATTTGTATCTGAATTACTTGTGTACTAGAATGTCACAATATGAAAAATGATGTTTGTATATCTATGCCTCTTATTGTCACAAATATTTAGATTATAAAGTAAACTAAAAGTTGACTTCTGACACTCTCCATGGGTGCTAAGTTATAACATCAACTCAAGTGAAGGTTTTGTGGACAATTAGTAATTTTGTCCAATAGCCTATGATAACCTTTAACTTTTTTCTCTTTTTCTATATAAAGTCAAAATGTCCTGCAGTTCATCAAATATCTTTCTGCAGTGCTAATATCATGAATGTTTCCTCAGCTTTCTAAAAACAGTCATTTGACCCTGCTTAAGGAAGCATAGTGCCCAGTCTAAATATCTTGTTATTAAATATAGAGTGTTATGGTCAATTAGCCTGGCTCAATGCAAAATATAGATTTATTTGGAGAAGCTTCAGTAAGAAAATTTGAAAAAGAGCTTACCATCACATTTTTTTCACTTGACCTGATGAGACAAATCAACTCCATGATGGTGATTTAATGGTGCAATTAGCAGTGTGTCAAACCTCATTGATGTGTCTCTTCAGAGTCTGCCAGGTGACTTCATCACCAAAATTTCAAGCAAATTTTCCCTAAACACTCTCTGACTAACCATACCCAAATAAATTCTTTTAGTCAATTGTCTTCTATTTTGTCCTTGAAACTAAATGATATTTTTTGTTCAACCCCTCTGCTTTGAATTGAATAACACACAGTGACCTCAAGATGTTATTTATGATAGAGAACTCCACTTACAATTCAAAATGGCAAATGTGTAGTCATGTGGCAAAAAGTGATTTCTCTGTGGGAACTTAAGTAAGAAAGTAATAAATGTAATTTTCACAAAACACCGCTTTTAATAGCTATCAGTGTGTTATAAACACAATGAAATTTATAACTGATACTGAGTCAGCACTCAATTACCTTCTCTCCTTCACTCTCACCTTTATGGATTTAGAGTTGCTGCTTAGGAAGATGAAGTGTACATCACCAGTATAAACATTAGCTAACTATCATCATAATTCAAGGGTAAATCAAATGATACAGTCACAGCAAAATAACATTTTCTTCTTTCTTCATCATCTGCACATTTTGGAAAGTTTTACTAAAAGTTTTACAAATTTCAAGAACATTTGTGAAACTTAACTTGCACTCCCTACTTGGCCTCAAAAGGCCTTCAAACATGAAAAAGCAGCAGCAAGCATATGTAGACTGTGGTGTTTGAGAAGTTACAGGAAATGATGTGAGTTTCATCTAAAGTCTTGCTACTCAAGTATGTATCAGCTGTGTGGACATTGCTTGAGATCTTGATAAAAATTCAGAATCTCAGGCCCACCCCCAAACTACGTGAGCATTAAAGTTGAAAAAGCACTAGCTTGAACAATTACTTTACTGGATTTGAATAAAAGAGACCGATGGCTGCTTTGCTTTCCAGCCACACAACTAGGGTCAATCCCCTTTACCTGTCTGAGTCTCAGATTCCATATCAGTTAAATAATTAATGTATCACCTGTGCCGACACCTGAATGGAATTGTTAGGAAGATCAAATCATGGCACACAATAAGGTATTTCACAACAGTGGACTCATCTCCATTCAATTGGAAAGATGTGGATAGGGTCCTCTGTTAGCATGTGATGAACACATATCATGAATGAGAAATATTTCTTGCTTTCAGCCTTGGAGATTTTGAAGTGAGACGTTAATTAACCAAGTCTATCTTGACTGATAGACACATTTGCTTTTCAGTTCTGATCTTCAAGACTGCACGTGCATTTTAGATACTTCAGTGAAGCTGTAAGTCTTTTAGGCAAACACTCACAAAGTATGTACTGTACAATAACAAAAAAGATGCTGTGAATAATTTGAGTTGTTTCAACAGACTCGGTCTCTCTAATCCAGCCTTGCCTCTTCAATCTGCCTTACATGGCCTACCAAACCAATAAACCAATCTTCCTCGAAGACTCTGCAACGTGAGATTTTTCTAGTCCTTAGTTCTGACTAAATAGTTTAGCTCAGTATTGTAGACACTTCTCAGCTATTTCTCCATATTTCAAGTCAGATATTGAAAATTAATGACCACAAGTTTTACTAAACAGGCAAGACATGTCTTTATAATCATTTTTAACTCAGAAAATTTGAAAGCTTCTAATAATCCATCAATGTGTACAAGACATATTAAATACATCTGCTATCATTTATCTAAATTCTTTAAGTTAATGTCCTAAAATGAACACTTCCTAAAATCTGGTCTTACTCTTTTGATTTTTATTTTAATTTCCTACAACTCCTCAGAAAACAACATTTTCTCAAACAAGAACACTCTATTCATTTCCAACACATGAAATACAATAACGTGAGGTATGATTGAGAACTTTTCTTTCTCTAGAGTTTATAAAGTAGATTACAGTGAAGATAGCAACCTCTTGAGAACTAATTTGCAAAAATGTTCAACTCTTATCATAAGACATTTACGTCACCAGGTCTGAAGGTCTAGTTGGTTTATCAGTCTTTACAAATGAGAAATATAAGAAAGGAAAAGAATGCACAAACTAACTAGGTTTCTTGTAATAAATCACTAAACTAGTCAAAGGACCAAAAAATACAAGATCAGTGCGACTCTGAGGGATGTGAGATTATGGTTCTGCACTTGTTACATTAAAGAGTTAAAATAAATAGACATAATATTAACAATAATGACGGTAATAATAGCTATAGTATACTGAGTACTTACTATGTGTCAACTACTGTGAAAAAATCTTCACTTGCATTTAGTTCTTCCAACATCCCTTTAAGACTGCCAAGTTTTATAATTATTACCATTTTGTAGACAGGAAAACAGAGTTAAGAGAGTTTTATAAATGTATCCAAGATCATATAGCTATTATATTTTGAAAATATGACTTTCTGTCCCCAGAGCTTACATGCTTAACCCTTTCCTCTAGACTGCTCTATAAAGAACAAAAATGGTAGTCACCCTCCTTGGAATAATCAGAGGAAAGAAAAATCAATAACTGAGTAAAAGTTGTATCTCAGCACCAGATCCCATCCCAGTTTCAAGTATCCATTTAGCCTTGGATAGCATCACTGTGTTTTGAAAACCAAAATCCGTTGAGTATTTTGTGGTCCACCATCTTCTACAAAGCAGATACTCTATTGAATAGTAAGCTATGAACTGAATTTCTGTACCTGTAATCACTTTATTTGTTTACAAATATTTGTTATTGACTGAATCTGCATACATATATTTTGTAAAACAAGAATCCTTTTCATGGAAGCAACAACTTGCTATTAATCTGGTTTTTATTTGAGATTTTTATATGTTGTTATTTCTCAACAGTCAATCCTTAAGCAAATTGGATTTCTCATTTCTCTCAACTAGTTATATTTTTGAAAATCATATTAAAAACTTTGAATTTGTTTCATTATTATGCAATATTAAGGTCTAATTAATTTAAAAGTTTCCTAAGGTTCAATTTTCAATATCCAGTCATCTAGGAAGCTAGAAATACTGAAAAACAGTTTTAAAAGAGACACAAAGATCAGAACCAAATAGTCCTAAGCAATTGTTATTATTATAACTGTTCTTGGTATTTTTGTGATGTGGCATATAAATGTAGAAAATGGCTAATATATTGATAGGGCACTAATTTGGTTATCAAAAAATTCTAGCTACTGTTTATATTTACTAGTTATACAACTTGGAATTATTCCCTTAACTTCTCTGAGATATTGTTTACTCATTTGTAAAACTGGACTTATATTCCCTTCCCTAATAACTGCTTGAGATTACTGTAGACATACAATATGGTTAGGAATATAAAAAAGTTTTATACAGTGTAAATTGCTATAACAACAAAGTTTTGTTATGAGTGTAAATGCTAATTTTCCTTTTGAATATCTGTTGTTAAAACTGCAAACACTGAGAATTAATATAGCCCAGATAAGTTATTTTATCAATAAAAATAGATAAAAGCCTGTTCCTTACTTGCCTATTTTTCCTTTACGAACACAACATTTATTGTACACCCTTTGCTTGTCTTGGACTTTATTACTGTCTACATAATCTGTAAGACCTAAAGAGGAAACAAGGAATGGGGGAGTATGTGTGAGATTGCGTGTCTGTATGTGTCTGTGTGTGTACACAGAAAGTGATTAGGAATAAGGAGGAGTGATAATATTGCTAACTTTTGAAGCCCTTAATGTAAGTCATTTTGATGTTAGCTACTGACTGCTTATCCAAATGGAATTCATAATTATAATCAAATGTATAAAAATATAGTTATCAATTGTACCTTTGTATAATTGGCTAGTACACTGTTGTGAAGTAATTCAATAAATGTTATAAAGTTCTTCTGAATATTCCTTTTATTCTTTATTTTATATATAGTACATGACACTTGAAAAGAACTGTAATATTTTAGTGAAAAATGACTACATGCTTCATTCATAGGTTAGCTGTATTTTGAAGCCTCCTAATTTGATTCAGTTGATTATTTGGCATCCAAACCATGGGTTAGGGCCAAAAACAGAACTATTGTCACCATTCTATATAGCAATTTCAATAGTTTTGTTTTCTTTTTCCATAATAAACAAACTTCTAACTTCAGGAACTACTTCAGAAAGTAATTATTTATAATGCATTTACATTAATATGAATTTTATGTCTGAGAGTATGCGGAAATGACTAGATAAGAAAAGATGTTTTAAGATAATTCATAGGTACATTTAACAATATGTGAAATGAGGGACTTCTAATTTTGAAATGTGGTAGTCTTCTAGTAAAATTTATTCTGCTTTATTAAAATGTATGCAAATAAGATTCCCAAACCAAAATCAGTTCTGGCAGTCTATTTCTGTTATAACATTTAAAATTTTAAATTATAAAATTAATTATCCAGGATTATAAGCTGAAATTAGATATTATGATGTTTATGTTGACATTTTTGCCAGATCATCAGTCTAAATAATTAACCTTGTTTTCATTTATTAGTCAAAATAACATATCATAGATATTTTAAGAGCACAGAAGAACTCCAGTAGTTCTAGAAGTAGTAATATTGGGCTTGGGACCCACGTCCCTTTGAACAGATAGCCTTCTCAAGAAGGACAGGCACAAACAAGCCCAGATTATGAAACTACAATAAATACATAACTCTTCAATGCCCAGACACTGACAAACATCTATTGATATCAAGAGCAAAACAAACCTAAAATTAATAGAATAAAAGAAACAATAAAGATTAGAGCAGAAATAAATAGAAATGGAAAAAAATACAATATACATAAATACAAAAGATCAATTAAACAAGAAGTTGTTTTTGTAAAAGTTAAACAAAATTGACAAACTTTATGCTAGGTTAACTAAGAAATAAACAGAGAAGATCCAAATAAATAAAATCAGAGTTCGAAAAGGAGACATTACATCTGATACCACTGCCCCCCAAAATTCAAAGGAATAATAGTGGCTTCTATGAGCAATATATGCTAATAAACTGGAAAACTCTAGAAGAAACAGACAAATTTCTAGACACATATAACCTACCAAGATTGAACCAGGAAGACATCTAAAAACCTAACAACCTAACAACCTAGTAACAAGTAAGGAGATTGAACTCATAATAAAAAGCCTCCAAGTAAGAAATCATTGAAATTTTTATACAATAATATATATCTTGGCTATTGGGAATAATGCTGCAATGACCATGAGAATGTAGACATATCTCAGAAGAACTGATTTCATATCTTTTGAATATATACCCAATAGTAGGATTGCTGAATAAGTACTACATTGTGCATAAGTACCACATTTTCTTTATCCGGTCATCTGTTGATGAACAGTGAGATTGCTGAATCATATGGCAGTTCTATTTTTAATTTTTTGAGGAGTCACCATACTGTTTTTCATAATGAATATACTAATTTACATAAAAAAAGAAATGAGTTCCTGTTATTTGCAACAACATTGATGGAACTGGAGGTCAGTAGGTCATTATGTTAAGTGAAATGGACTCTGCTTTATGTTAAGCGAAAAGACAAACATTACATGTTCTCACTTATTTGTGGCATCTACGTATCAAAACAATTGAACACATGAAGATAGAGAATAGAGAAGGATTACAGAGGTTGATAAGGTTAGTTGGACAGGGTGGGGGGTAATACATTCCCACCAATACTTTGCAGGTATTCCCTTTTCTCTAAATTCTCTCTTACTTACCATTCATTCAGTTTATAGATTTTTCACCTCGTGCTCAAATTTATTCCTAGATATTTTCATTATTTTTGTAGCCATTGTAAATATGGTTGTTTTCTTGATTATTTATTTTTCAGGTAGTTTCTTGTTATTGTACAAAAATTTCAATGACTTCTGTATGTTGATTTCATACTTTGCAACTTTACTGAAATTATTAGTTCTAACAGCTTTTTTGGTACAGTGGTTAGAGTTTATACGCAAGATCATGTTATCTGGAAACAGACAATTTAACTCATTTCTCTTTCTTCTTTTCTAATATTTGCTTTGAATGTAATTAATTTCCTTTAAATCCTGATTTAGTTTTATCCTACAAATTTTGATATGCTATTTGGTTGTTATGATGATGTTAAAATGGTTTTTATTTCCATTGTGATTACTTTTTGATGCATTGGATTTTCAGAAGTATATTGCTTAATTTCTATATTTATGAAGATTTTCTAGTTACAGTCCATCCTAATTATTTATGAATCCTATATTTGCAAATTTGCTTACTCACAGAAATTTATCTGTAGTCCCCAAATCAATACTTATTGCACTGCCACTGGCAGACATGCAAAGAGTGGTGAAGAATTCGAGTCTATCTGATGATGCACATGTTCCCAGCTGAGGTAAAACAAGGTAACACTCTGCATTCTTGTTTCAGCTGTCATACAAATATGATGAGAGGATCGAGATGATGGGAACAGTGCAGTGTAGTACCAGAAGTTCTGACTGTGGGGTAGCTGGACAGCGTTTAAATCCCAATTCTGGCATCTGTTAGGGAGTAGGGTAGCCTCAGGCAAGTTGCTTAACACTTTGAGCCTTATTTTCTTTTTTTAATAATAAAGAAAACAAAATCTTGGTAATTTAAGAGTACAGTTTACGTGAAATGTATTTATATGTACACATTTTCCCTAGATGTAACAATTAAATATTCATTAATTCAATATTCATGGAGACTTTTCAGAATGTAACTGTTGCAAATATGGAGAATTCACTGGGTTTTTTAAAAGAAACTTCTACTTAATTCACTCATGTTCCCAATTCTTTTAATTTTACAGAGGCCAGTTTTATGGCCCAGTATATGTCTATCTTGGCAAACACTTCAAATGCACACTTGTTGGGTCACTCATATGTTTTATAAGGTGAATTATACCTCCAAAATTTCTGTGTTGAAGTCCTAACCCTCAATATCCCAAAATGTGACCTTATTTGGAAAGAGGGTTATTGAAGACATAATTCATTATATTAAGATTAGGTCATAGCAGAGTAGGATGGGCTCCTAATCCAGATGACTAGTATTATTATAAAAAGAGTGACATTCAAAGGAACATACCTTAAAATAATAAGAACCATCTATGATAAACCCACAGCCAACATCATACTGAATGAGCAAAAGCTGGAAGGAAGAAATAAAAGACATCGAAAGAGGAAGAGGAGAAGTCAAAATATCTCTCTTTGTTGATGATATGATCTTATCTCAGAAAATCCTATAGACTCCACCAAGAAGATCCTAGAACTGATAAATAACTTTGATAAAGTATTAGAGTACAAAATCAATGTACAGAAATCATTAACATTTTTATACATGAATAACATTTAAACTGGGAGCCAAATCAAGAACACAATCCAATTTACAATAGTCAGAGAAAAAAAATACCCAGAAATACATCTAACCAAGGAAGTAAACGATTTCTACATTAAGACTTAGAAATCACTATGGAAAAAAATCATAGATGACAGAAGCAAATGAAAAAAAATTCCATGCTCGTATACTGGAAGAATCAACATCACTAAGATGGCCATACTGCTTAAAGCAATCTGCAGATTCAATGCTATTTCTATCAAACTACCAACATTATTTTTCACAGAATGAGAAAAAAAAAAACTATTCTAAAATTCACAAGGAACCAAAAAAAGAGCCAGTTTAGCCAAAGCAATCCTAAGCAAAAAGAATGAAACCTAAGCAAAAAGAATGTGATGCCTCTGGTTTCAAACTATACTATAAGGCAACTTCAAACTATACTATAAGGCAATAGTAAACATAACAGCATGATACTGGTACAAAAACAGACAAATATGCAGCCATAAAAAGGAATGAGATCATGTCCTTTGCAGGGATATGGATAGAGTTGGAAGCCATTATCCTCAGCAAACTAATGCAGAAACAGAAGATCAAACACTGCTCTCACTTATAAGTGGGAGTTGAATGATGAGAACACATGGACACATGGTGGAGAACAACACACACTGGAGCCTGCTACAAGGGGGGAGTGAGGGGAGGGAGAGCATCAGGAAGAATAGCTAATGGGTGCTGGGCGTAATACTAGGTGATTAGATGATCTGTGTAGCAAACCACTATGGCACACGTTTACCTATGTAACAGACCTGCACATCCTGCACATGTATCCCTGGACTTAAAATAAAAGTTGAAGAAGAAAAAAGACAAATAGACCAATGAAACAGAATAGAGAACTCAGAAATAAAGCCACACATTTATGGCCATCTGATCTTCAATAAAGTCAACAAAAATAAGCAATAAGTAAAGGATTATCTGTTCAATAAATAGTGCTGCGTAACTACTTATGTAGAAGAATGAAAGTGAACCCCTATTTTTCACCACCTACAAATTAGCCCAAGATGGATTAAAGATTTACATATAAGACCTAAAACTATGAAAATCTTAGAAAACAACCTAGGAAATACCATTCTGGAAATCAGACCTGGGAAAGAATTTATGTATTAGTCCTGAAAAGCAATGGCAACAAAAATAAAAACTGACAAGTGAAACCTAAAAAATTAAAGAGTTTCTGCACAGCAAAGGAAACCATTGACACATTAACAGCCTATGGAATGGGAGAAAATATTCATAAACTATGCATGTGATAAAGATCTAATATCCAGAATCTATAAGAGACTTAAATAATTAAACACTCAAAACACAAACAACCCCATTTAAAAAATGGGCAAATGGCTGGGCTCATGCCTGTAATCCCAGCACTTTGGGAGGCCGAAGCAGGCTGATCACTTGTTGACCAGCCTGGGCAGCATGGCAAAGCCCCATCTCTATTAAAAACACAGAAATTAGCCAGGCATGGTGATGGGCGCCTGAAAATCCCAGTTACTAGGGAGGCTGAGGCAGAAGAATTGCTTGAACCCTGGAGGCAGAGGTTTCAGTGAGCCAAGGTTGTACCACACTGCACTCTAGCCTGGGCAACACAGCAAGACTGCATCTCAAAAAAAAAAAAAATGGGCAAAGAATATGAACAGGCACATTTCAAAAGAAGACATACATGCAGCCAACAATCATATGAAAAAAAAGTTCCACATCACTAGTCATCAGAGAACTGAAAATCAAAACCACCATCAGATACAATCTCGCACGAGTCACAGTGGCTATTACTGAAAAGTCAAAAAATATCAGATATTGGCGAGACTGCAGAGGAAAGGGAACACTTTATACACTGTTGGTAGGAACGTAAATTAGTTCAACCACTGTGGAAAGCCATTTAGAGATTTCTCAAATAATCGAAACAGAACCATCATTGGATCTAGCATCTCATTACTGGATATATATCCAAAGGAAAATAAATTGTTCTACCATAAAGACACATGCACATGTATGTTCATTGCAGAACTATTCACGATAGCAAAGACATGGAATCAACCTAGATGCCCATCAATGGTGGGTTGAATAAAGAAAATATGGTACATATACACCATTTACTATGCAGCCAAAAAAATGAACAAAAGCATGTTTTTTGCAGCAACATGGATGCAGCTGAAGGCCATTAACCTAAGCAAAGTAACACAGGAACAGAAAAGCAAATACCACATGTTCTTATTTACTAGTGGGAGCTAAACATTGGGTACACATAGATATAAAAATGGAAACAATACATAATTGGGATTATCAAAGTAGGGAGAGAAGAAGTAGGGCAAGGGTGAAAACACTGGGTACTATGTTTACTATCTGGGTGATAGGATTTTTTTTATACTCCAAACCTCAGCATCACAATATGCCCATTAACAAACATGCACATGTACCCCCTAAAACTAAAAGCTAAATTTATATAAAATTGTGAAAAATAAAATGAAATAAAATAGAAAAAATATGCCACTTGAAGTCACAAACAGAGGGAGAATACCATGTGACGACTGAACTTATAATGTCATAAGCCAGGTAACTACCAAAAAGTAGAAGAGAGGCCTAGAACAGAAATTTTCCTAGTGCCTTCTGAAGGAGCATGGGTCTGGTAACAATTTGGTTTCACACTACCAGTCTCTAGAACTGTTAGACAATAAATTTCTGTTTCAGCTACCCAGCTGGTTTGTGGTACTTTGTTACAACAGACTAAGAAAGTCAATACAATGTGTTCCTAGCAATTAAAACAAATTTGTTACTTCTGATCAAATCTTCCATTCCCTTACACATTTTTAACCTGTTTATTCTATCAGTTTTTGATAGACGTGTTAAAATCTCTCACTATAATTGTGGATTTTCAGTCTCCTTTCAATGATATCAGTTTTTGTTTTATATATTAGGAGGCATACAAATTTAGATACATATGAATTTGTATATTTCTTTTTAATTTTTAGGTGCATACAGACTTTAGATCGTTGCAGTTCGCTGGTGAATTGACCCTTTTATGATAAAGAAATGTTCCATATTTCCCTCTATTAGTCAGCCTAACAGTTATAAATTATTTTACTATTCTTTTAATGGCTGTCCTAGAGATTACAACATAAGCCACTGGTTATTAAAGTCTAATATGTATTTTTTTATTTTTGCTTTTGCCAGGATAGTACAAAGATTTTACAACATTTTAACACTGTGAATCATATCATGCCATTCTTTGAGCTATTGTTGTGTATTAATTTTGCAAATATCTTATAATGAAAAGTACATTATTATTGCTTTATATAACAAAAATTGACTTTAAATCTAATAAGCAGCATAAGATATTTGCAAAATATAATTATGTAACATAACTTTCATAATTTATACATTATTTTTAAAATTCTTTAAAATTTATACTCATATATTCTTTTTCTATTACTTTTTCTTTATTTTTCTATTTTGAATTTAAATCTGAGTTATTTCTTTCTGGCTTAAGAGCCTTCTTTACTTTTTCTTTTCTTTTTTTTTTCTTTTGAGACAGAGTTTGGCTCTTGTTGCCCAGGCTAAAGCGCAACGATGTGATCTCAGCTCACTGCAACCTCTGCCTCCTGGGTTCACACGATTTTCCTGCCCCAGCCTCCCTAGTAGCTGGGATTAGAGGCACCCGCCACCACACCTGGCTAATGTTTTGTATTTTTAGTAGAGACAGGGTTTCACTGTGTTGGCCAGGCTGGTCTCGAACTCCTGACCTCAGGTGATCCACCTGTTTCATACTATTTCTTTTAGTGCAGAACTGCGGTTGATAAATTCCTTTAAGTTTTGTTGGTCTAAAGGTGTCTTTATTTTACTTTCTTTTAAAACAAATTCCTTTCAGTTCTTTGAAGATATTAGTCCATAGTTTTCTGGCTTCCACTCTCCCTATGGAAAAAAAAAAATAGCTGTCAATCATCATTGTTCCTTTAGATATAATGTGTCTTTTTCCCTAGCTACAATAATTTTCTCTATGTATTTGGTTTTCTTCATTGTTACTAGAATATACCAAGTGGATTTTCTTTGTTCATATCATTTTAGTTATTCTTGATTCTATGAATTGATGTCTTATGTCTTTAAATATTGCTCCTGCCTCATTTTTTCTGTTCTCATTTTGAAACTCCAAATGCATATCTTTGAACTTTTCATCCTCCCCTCTTCTGTTTATGCTGTCTTTATCTTAGATATAATTTATTTTTATTCTCTCAATGTTTCAAGTTTCATCCTATCTTATATTTTATCAATTCTCATTTTGGCTATGCACAATCTGAATTTAAATCCATGATTAATTTTTTTATTTTAGTTATTACAGTTTCCATTTCTAGAATTTTTCACTTGATATTTTCCTAGTGTTGAACTCTGACAAAGTTCTGTATCTTTTTCTTTTTTGCGTTTCTTGAAATATTAATCATGTTTACTTCATAGTTCATGATTGGCAAATTCAGTATCTGGCTCTGCTGTGAGTCTGTTTCTATTGTCTTCACTATTTTTCCTTGAATTTTTGGGGTCAAGTCTTGCCTTTCCACATGCATGGTTATTGTTGACTACATGTTGGAGACTGTGTATGAAAAGTAGTAAAGGTCATTTGAGGTAATGAATGATAATCCATTCTTCCTGAAAATATTCAATTTGTTTATGTCAGAAAACTAGGCTAGGTCCAGGTCACCTAAGTTCAATCAGAAATTGAGATTATTTGAAACTGGGCCTCAGGCATTTAAAGGACTTGGCTAGTGTCAGTTTTTGCATATTCTCACAACTAGAATGTAAGGCACTTTCCAGGGCTCCATGCTAGGCAGACCCTGAACACTAGTTTTTATCACCAAACCCCGTAAGATGGAGGAATACTCTCAACAGTCCCTAACTTGTTGTGATGGTTTTGAGCGGAGAACAGAATCACTTGCCTTAGCTTTTTCCTTCTCCCAAATCTTAGCTCTGTGTATCTTCTCTCCCTTGGAAGCTCCCTGAAGCCAGCACACTGATTTTCTAATGCCCCATATTTCTACTTATCCTCACTAGTAGAGTTTGTCTTAAAGTAGTCCATTTACTGGAAGCACAAAACGTTTTTTTTGTTTTTTGGTGGGGTGGAGTTGATTTTCTTATAACTCTGTCTAATTTGTCTGTACTGTTATGTTTATATGTAATTTTGCAAAACAGAACAAAAGAATTACATTTTCCTCTGCTTATGAATATATCATTAAACTAACTGGCCTTGTCTGTTATTCAGCCCAGAACACCAGGGGAACATTTTTTTCCCTTTTATTCTGGTCAGTATTTCAGTCAGTATAAACTATATTGGTTACACTATGAAAATAAACTAAACCTAAACTTCATGACTTAAAGCAAAGTTTTTTAAATTGCTCATACTTCATGTGCCTCAGGTTAGGGAGGGATTCTGCTTTTGCTTGATCTCATAAAGAATTCAGATAAATCTAGAACATTTCTAGTCATAGTAGAAGATTTAAAAAGTTACAGCAAATAACGTTCTGATTTTGAAAGTGTTTCACCTGGACATAACTCATGTCTCTTGTGCTTATAATTCATTGGTCAAATCAAATCACATGGCTAGGCCTTCCTCAAGGAGTCAGAAACATTCATTCTTACTCTGTGCCTACAAAGAGAAACAGAATATCTCTGAACAGCACCAATGGGTAATAAAAACTTTTTTTTTTTTTTAATATTTTAAGTTCTAGGGTACATGTGCACAATGTGCAGGCTTGTTACATATGTATACATGTGCCATGTTGGTGTGTTGCACCCATTAACTCGTCATTTACATTAGGTA
>NW_012115611.1:2654591-2676755 GCF_000951035.1 Colobus angolensis palliatus
TGTATGAATGTCTTCTTTTGAGAAGTGTCTGTTCATATCCTTTGCCCACTTTTTGATGGGGTTGTTTATTTTTTTTCTTGTAAATTTGATTGTGTTCTTTATAGCTTCTGGATATTAGCCCTTTGTCAGATTAGTAGACTGCAAAAATTTTCTCCCATTCTGTAGGTTGCCTGTTCACTCTGATGGTAGTTTCTTTTGCTGTGCAGAAGCTCTTTAGTTTAATTAGATCCCATTTGTCAATTCTGGCTTTTGTTGCTGTTGCTTTTGGTAGACATGAAGTCCTTGCCCATGCCTATGTCCTGAATGGTAATACCTAGGTTTTCTTTTAGGGTTTTAGGTCTAACATTTAAGTCTCTAATCCATCTTGAATTAATTTTCGTATAAGGAGTAAGGAAAGGATCCCGTTTCAGCTTTCTATTTATGGCTAGCCAATTTTCCCAGCACCATTTATTAAATAGGGAATCCTTTCCCCATTTCTTGTTTTTCTCAGGTTTGTCAAAAATCAGATGGTTGTAGATGTGTGGTATTATTTCTGAGGTCTCTGTTCTGTTCCATTGGTCTATATCTCTGTTTTGGCACCAGTACCATGCTGTTTTGGTTACTGTAGCCTTGTAGTATAGTTTGAAGTCAGATAGCATGATGCCTCCAGTTTTGTTCTTGTGACTTAGGATTGTCTTGGCAATGCAGTGTTTTTTTTGGTTCCACATGAACTTTAAAGTAGTTTTTTCCAGTTCTGTGAAGAAAGTCGTTGGTAGCTTAATGGGGATGGCATTGAATCTATAAATTGCCTTGGGCAGTATGGCCATTTCACAATATTGATTCTTCCTATCCATGAGCATGGCATGTTCTTCCATTTGTTTGTGTCCTCTTTTATCTCACTGAGCAGTGGTTTGTAGTTCTCCTTGAAGAGGTCCTTTACATCCCTTGTAAGTTGAATTCCTAGGTATTTTATTCTCTTTGAAGCTATTGTGAATGGGAGTTCATTCATGATTTGACTCTCTGTTTGTCTGTTACTGGTGTATAAGAATGCTTGTGATTTTTGCACATTGATTTTGTATCCTGCGACTTTGCTGAAGTTGCTTATCAGCTTAAGGAGATTTGGGGCTGAGACGATGGCGTTTTCTAAATATACAATCATGTCATCTGCAAACACGAACAATTTGACTTCTTCTTTTCCTAGTGGCTAACAAGCATCATAACCTAATAACTGCAAGACTGTAAAGTCCTCAACAGTGTATAATATGTTCTGTTCTTAATTATGTATATATTTTAATACAATTGTGTTAGTTGCACATTGGTGACATAAATGATTAGAAACCAATGGCATAAATAAACACAAATTCGTTATCTTACAGTTCTGTAGGGAAGTCTGGTACAGGTTTCACTGAGCTAAAGTCAAGTGTTCAGTGTCTGTTTTCCTTTCAGGAAACTCTAGTGGAGAAGTTAAATTTTTGTTTATTTGAGTTATTGATAACGTAAGTCCCTTGTGTTTATAGGACTTAGTTAGTTCCCCGTTTTCTTGCTGACTATAAACTAATAACCACTCTAATGTTCTAGAGACTATCACATTACTTCATTCAATGTCCCCTTCCTTCAACTTCAGAGCTGGCAATTGGAGGTTGAGACCATCTCACCTCACATGTCTCCGACCTTTCTGGCTCTTCCTTTCCACCTTTAAGAACTGTTGTGATTAGATTGTCTCGCCCACAAAACACAAGATCATCTCCCTACCTCAAAGTCCTTAATTCCTTTTGCAAAACCTGTTTTTCCATTAAAGAAAAATATTCACAGGTTCCAGGCATTATGGCATGAATAATCTTTGCAAGATGACTATATTACCTATCAAAATAGTTGATGGAATAAGCTGTGTGCCCAGTAAAGTATAGCTAACAGTATGATGAACAAAAGAAGCAATGATAATTATGTAAGTATACATCACAACAAAACAATTGTTAAAAATTCCTTTCTCATGGAAGACAACATAGTTTTCTGACTACATTTCTATTATTATTATTATTATTTGAGACAGCATCTTTCTTTGTCATCCAGGCTGGAGTGCAGTGGTGCAATCATGGCTCACTGCAGCCTCGACTTCCCAGGCTCAAGCAATTCTCCCACCTCAGTCTCTCAAGTAGCTTGGACTATAGGCATGCACTGCAACACCCTGCTATTTTAAAAACTATTTTGTAAAGATGAGGTCTCACTATGTTGCCGAGGCTGGGCTTGAACTCCTGGGTTCAAGCAATTCTCCTGTCTTGGTCTCCCAAAGTGCTGGGATTACAGGTATAAGCTACCGTACCTGGCCTACATTTCTATTATTAAAGGTAACATTATGAGATATGCTTTTCCCATTCAGTAGACATATAATGAATAATTGTTGAGTGAATGAATGAACAAATGGGTAAATACGCATTTTCTCACTAAACTGACTTTTTAAATATCTTATGGCATATAGTTATTTAATTTTTGCTACTGACATTTTTATGCATATTTTATTTTTCTATTAGACTATAGCCTCTTGGAAATCAATGTCTAAACATATTTTGTATGTAAATCTGCCACACAAGGATAGCTACTGCATGGATAGTGCATTAATAAATATTTGTAAAGATATAGTTAAGGCATGACATTTCTTATAATTCAAAATTATGTTGGAAATAAAAAGTCATATTTGAAATCAGGATATAGAATCAATACATATTTGCAAGTGTGTCTGAGTTTTTAAAATGAGCTTAAATATATATAACAGATAGGACTAAAGTTCAAATATCTCATTGAATTTAAAGGAAAATTGAAACCCAAAAAGTTTCATTAACTTTTTTGTAAAATTGTATATTTGATGCCCTTTCCTTCACACCGATTTGACTCCATCTATTCCTATGAAAAGACATACTTAAAATAGTAATACACATATTTTTTAAGAAAAAAAGCTTAATTAAATTTTGTTTTTAAAATGTAGACAAGTTATTTATAGCCAAACTCAATTGTCCTTCATGTACTGAAATCTTAAGTTAGAATGACTAGTTATATCTTTTGCTATCAGTGTGTGTGTGTGTGTGTGTGTGTGTGTGAGTGTGTATTAACATATTTTACTCTCTGGCTAAAAAAGGGAAAAGCCATCATGTGGTTTGTGTTTTATATATGACAATTTCTGTGCCTAGCTGTGTAGTCAAATTTAAAAATTTTAGATCCATTTTATTATGTATTTAAACAATTTTACCAATGGGAAAATTGAAATTCAATAGTTATAAGTGATATACCCACAGTTTTAGAGCTAATTGTGGCAAGCCAAGAAATCCCTTAATATAGATTTCTTTGTACTTTCTTATTTTCTCTTAGATCTTTTATTAATAGACATCTTCCTAGACATTAAGCTTGACAAATTGCCTGATACTTCTCTGAAAGATTTTATACAATGCTTAGGCCTTTGTTTCAGAGAATTGTGCAGCTATATGTCTAACCTTTCAGATACCAGGCAATTAAACATCCAGGCACAGACTTTCCAGATATGGCTGTTAAACCTTTACCATTTTGATTAGGCCTTAGACACATTGATAATGTGATAATAGTACTCTAGTTGTTTCTGTCACATTCTTTTCTAGATTCTAAATCCTGGGCAGCATCCTAAAACAATAAATAAAAAGGCAGAAATAATAGAAGTTACTTATGCAGTTATTTTCCTCCCCTCATATGAAGGGGTGAGGGCAAGCTGATACGGTAGCTAACTGGCATGTGATCAATTACAATATAGTAACAAATCTCCGAAGCCACTCTGGAGAGATGGGTTCATCATTGTTAATGATTGGCTGCACAATTATGAGCAAAAAGAGTCATTCTAAAAATACATGTATTAATAGCTTATCTGAATTACAATTTGATGACTATCAAAATACTCTATGTGAAAGTGAGCATCTATAACCAGAAATAGGAGCCAGCATGAAGCCCTTGAACATGCTGTTGCTCAAGATGTTGTTGCATTATTTTACTATTAATACAATTATATCCTTGAGTTGAGGGGAAAAAAATCACTTCATAGGCTATGTGACAGCACCATGGTGGATAACTACCAGCATTCTATTAGTTATGGATATTTTATGTTTTACATGACTGACTATATTAAAGGATAGAACAAAAACTTCCTTTGATTAGAGAGAACTCTTTGCATTATGATGGCATACTACATTAAATGGCTTACTGAAACTCCTCAGCATCTTTGAAAGCCATACCAGTAGTGGAAAAGGCTAAATTATATATGTATCGGGCTCTTTATACTTAGCTTAGGCTTTCAGCATACATTATCTCCCTTTTAATCTAACCATATGTTAGTGGGTGGAAAATGGTAGCATGTATTTCTAAGGCATATTGTAGTTTTCAAATAAATGTTATCCATGTTCTTCCACTGTATTTTCATAATTTCTCTGTGATGTAGGCATGTGAAAATACAGTGGAATAACAAGCTACCATGTGAAAGCCATGCCAGTAGTGGAAAAGGCTAAATTATATATGTATCAGGCTCTTTATGCTTAGCTTAGGCCTTTAGCATACATTATCTCCCTTTTAATCTAACCATATGTTAGTGAGTTCTAAAACTTATTTCATATGTCATAGATCAAACACTATGAAGCCATCATTCATACTGTGTCAGAACTCAAGGTACAAGCAACTATTTTCCTTATTTACTTTTCATTGTAATTCATCTCATTGTATTTCTTTTCAGAGTAACTGTAAAATTTGGAAGTCATTCTCATCAAGATCAAGTCACTTTTTAAAACTAGTATTGTTAACGTCAACTCTTCAAAAAAAAATAATTCTTTTACTATGAAACCTTGTCTTGTCTCCCTGAATTTTACTACGTTTCCAACCCCCGTGGTGTGTCCTTTTATGAGAACTCTATTTCCACTTTTTGTTTAGCAGGGAATTTCAAGGTTCAAATGGATAGTTTGAAGTACAATAAGAACCCATAAAATACTGCTGATAAACATAGCAGATGACATTGGATTACCTAATTTAATAATTATTATGTTACATATTCAAATGCATATATACTTGCTTAGTCTCCTATCAAGGAAGTCCTTGTTTATAGAGAAACACGAACATTAAAATCAAATTTCAATATGGTATGATTCATATTAACAATAAGAGGTGGAAAATACTCTCAGAAGACAAAAGCATGTATAATTAATCAAAAATAATAAATAAGAAAAGGATTTGTGGAGGAGGTGATATTTAGATTGTGAAAGGATTGTTTTGGTAGGATATACAATTGAGTAGAAAATAGGGGGCAAATATATTGTAGGAAAAGACAATATTATGGTTTATTAGTTATATTTTGCTGAGTAAAAAAGTACTACCAACTTAATGGCTTAAAACAACACACATGAATTGTCTCATAACTTCCATGGGTCTGGGTCTGGGCATGCCTAGCTGAGCCCTGTACTCAGTGTCTCACATGCTGCATTCAAGGTGCTGGCCTGGTCTACAGTCTCACTTAGTAGCTCCAAGCAGGGAAGAATCAGCTTCCACTCATTCAGCTTGTTGGCAGAATTGATTTCCTTGTGGTTGTAGTGCTGATGTCATGGCTTTTTACTGGCTGTTGGCCTGGAGGCTTCACTCAGATCCTGGACACCACCCACAGACCCCATCTACAAGGATTTGCCCATGGACATTTGAAATATGGATGTTTGCCTCTGCAAGGCCAGCAGGAGAAACTCTCAATGTTAAGGGCTTTCAGCTGATTAGGTCATGCCTACCTGGGAGAAACCCCCTTTTGTTAATTCAAAAATCAACTGTTATAGGACCTTAATTACATTTACAAAATCCCTTTGTCTTTGCCTTATCAGAGGAGTGACATCCCATCACCTTCACCAAATTCTATTGGTTAGAATTAAATCACAAATTCAGCCCACATTTCAAGGAAAGGGATTATGCACAGGTGTAGTCACTGAAGGTTGAGCATTACTGGGGATCACCCTAGGGTCTACCATAATAAATAAAAGCAAGTATTCACTAAATATCATATGAATTGCAAAACTGCAGGTACTATAGTTTCATAGAGTAGAAAGAGAGAAAATAAAACATGAATTAAGGTAGATGAAGGTCAGAACCCATGAACTTTGGTTGTTTTTTTAAAAAGATTAGATTTTGTGCTGTAGGCAATGAGAAACCCACTGCAGGATATTCTCAGAGTAGAGCTTGGTGAGAATCATCCTGGAAGCAGTGAGCAAGACGAAATGCAGCAGACTGGGTCTGGAAGTAGGGAAGCCAGTTAGAACCCTTGCAATAATCCAGACACAAGAGGGTGGGACCTTGGTGAGACCAATGAGATGGAATAAAAGAGAAATCAGATATAAAGATATATTTAAGAAAAAGAATTACCATGAGCATTGAAGACTGGGAAGAGGGACATGTGTTGGGTAACTTATTTGAATCTAAACTGGGTTTAATCTCTACTTCAAGAGCTCCTTAGTCTAGTCTTGAATATAGGATTCATCACTGCATTAAAAATATTGATTGAGCATACATTTTACACAAAGCACTCCATTATTTTGTGGAATTCAAATATTTTATAAACATACTGTCCAACTCAAGTATATGGTACACATAATCTAAATGACTAGATAGATGAGACAGAGTGTAGCATGATACGCGATGTGATACAATGACATGATACCTAGAAAATTTCACCTTGGCTGTAACTTGTAAGTTTTACACAGGATAGAAAATAAAGAAAAAGTTTAGAAATAGAGATTGAGACTAGGTACAGGAATCTTTGAGTGAGAGTTAAAGAACTTGAGCTTTATTCTATAGGCAATAGAGAAGTCAGTTAAGGCTTTGCAGCCTGAGACTGACTCTACCAAAACAGTGCTTTCTGAAAATTAATTTATAAATTGATGAGCATAGTAGATTTGATGAACAGAGTCTAGAGGATGGAAGACTAAAGGAAATTTTTTTACTAAGATTGAATGAATATAGGTTCTGGTTGGAGTTGGGCCAGTGAGATTGGAAAAAATGATGCAAGGTGGAAATGTTTGCCTTTCACTAAAAGTGTCCAAAGTTTGTACTTTTAGTGTAAAGTAGAAGAAAATTGCTAAGATGGGTTTTTATATATTTGATATATTTACTTACCAGCATTTGAAGAGCTTCCCTATCCTACATATCAAAGGCATCATTAATGAACATTCTATTTTTCATGTGTTTTTGTCATTACCCTTAATTATAGCTTTAACATTAATTGTTGTTTAGTTAGAAATACATACATCTTATCCACCCAAAGGCTTGAGATTTCTATTCTAACAGATAACAATTATTTTATTAATAATACCGCCGAAAATTGCTATAGAATGTGTTTTATGTGCAGGTGCTATTCTGAACATTCAACAACAATTATCTTTTAGAATAAACAATATGGTTGTAAACCCAAATGGCAGGGTAAAGAAGCTGAGGTGAAATAATGTGCTTAGGTTCATATTTCTAGTTAGAGAATCAGGATTCTAATTTTCAGTATGGACATAATTTATTATAGAACTCATGTTCTTGACCATTATGTGATATGCCTAAATGCTATAAAATAAATCTTTAATGTTTTGTAATACTTTAAATTAGTTGTCTATTTTTCCTTGAATTTATATGCCTTTATACTCTTTCTATAGATTATTAATATGGCTTTTCCATCTTATGTTATTTCCCCTAAATGGGGAAAAAGTAAATGTTAATGGAGATAGTTTAATATTTGTTGCATAGTAAATTACAAAGGGGAAGGAGAAATCTCTCACATGGAAATTTATTGAAATATATATATATATTTATGTGTTGACAAGATTTGAAATAGGATAATAATCTAGTTATAATTATAGTTGTCATGGGCAAAAAGAGAATACAGCCTATTTTGTTAAATGCTCCCCATCGTGTAATTTAAAGTTGCTCTGAAGTTTTGTGTGCACAAAACTTCTCCAGTGTTTAGGGAGGTGTGTTTAGAGTAAAGCTTCCTCTAAACACATGTAAGTATAACATCAAAGCAAATAATATCATAAGATAAATAGTCAACAATAAGGCTACAAAATGGATCATTTTAATTTATTCATTCAATCAGTCATTCATTTACACAGATTTATTGAGCACTAGATGGGATGCAAAATATTAGCAATGCAGAGATGAAGACAAGATTGTCATTTTGTTCTTTTGGGGGCACACCTTGAATTACCTTTATGATTGTAAGAGGGGTACAAAGACAGCTGTGAATCCAAATTCTGTACAAGTTTCATCACTTATTTGGTAGAGAACTATCAAAAAAAAAAGAAAACTTATATTACGGACTGTAGCAGGAAATAAGTTTCAGAGTGGGAACTCACCTAGTACAAAGACTCTCTGTGGGATGTAAGGCAGACAATAAGAAGAAAGTGTGAAAGTTCTCCTAAAGGCAAGATGATGTTGAATAAATTGATAATTGTATACATGTGTTCCCATTTTTTCAGTGAGGATTGTTCTCTTAATCCAGTTATCCAGTTGGAAAAGATTTAAAGCAATATGATACTTGTTCTAAAAGCCAAAGTAAAAATGTCAAACAATAAGCAAATGCGACAGAAGGGATGTGTGTTGCCCACATTAACTGGATGCCCAAACAAAAGAGTGACTTTATGTAATTAACCAGGATATTTTTGACAAAACTATGTCCAATGGCTTTATTAAAATGAACTGTTTCATATTTTTATAATTTGTAAAATATTTTATTTAGGCAGGTCAAGTTATGCTACTCCTCTGTTCACTTCACAGATGAGGAGTGTGAACGCCTTGTTATACATCTGTGACTGGGTAGTAATGCTTAACTTTCCAAACAGTAGCTTACATATCTAACCTCTTTCTTGTTTTAAGAAAAGTATAATTTTAACATTGATTGAAATAATAAACTTTCATTGTTTTATACTCATATTTAGTCTACAAAAACAAGAGATACAAAGAAAAAATACAGAAATCAACACTTCAGCTAAAAGTATGAAGCAGAGCAATTTCTGACTACTAAAGAAGAGTTTGGTTTCCTGAAGAGGTGAAAGTGCCTTATACACCTTCCCTAAACTACCACTTGGCAACCTTTCTCTACTATCTTGGGAAAAACAAAACATTCTCCTGATGTGAAAAGCTTTAAAGGGTTTCTTAATCACCATTATCATTTTTTAGCATGAGCAATAATAAAAAGCCACTGAAGTTAATTCATTTATTAAAACATATCTTTGAACTGCCATTGTGAACTAGATGTGTCTAGACTCAGGAAATATAGCAGTAAACATAATTTTTTTGAGGGAAAGATGCGGACTATGAACATATAAACAAATATATGTGAATGTTTGAGAGAAGCTATTAGGTAATTGATAGAATGTAAAATAAAATTTAGTCAAGTTAGGACATGAATGGGGTTCTATGTTGGTGGTCAGGATAGTGAAGAGAGACATGAAGTAACCACGCAGTAAGCCCCCTGGATATCTGACGAAACAGTATCTGAAGAAAAAAAAACCAGCATGGGCAGAGAGGTATTAAGACTTGGCAGCCTTAAGGAATTGTCAGGAGGATAATGTCTCTGAAATGATCCTGCAGCTGTGGGACTATGGTTTAAGATATTAAACACAAAATTAATTGTTTATGATGGGCCAAAGTCGATAAATAGAAATGATTATCTTTTCTTCATTTTACATTGTGATAGTCTTGAGCTTTGTTTAGGCTGCTTATTGTTCTAAGTGAGGTATCTTTAAATAGCCATTCTCTTACTCAAATTTTTGTTACTGTACTAACATCTGATATCTTTTCCTACCATTCAGTGCATTCTTGTCTCCTTTTGTTGGTTCTGAAAGAGATGCTGCAGGTTTCAGGAAACCTAGAATGTATAAGGCATGAATTATAATCTATATTTCAAATGATTTTTGTAAGGAAAATTTGGAAACATTAAACCAAAACTGAAAATGTAGGATAACAATAATCTATCTTCAGCAAACCAGCAGTGGTGGTAAATCTGTAGATTTTAGTTACACAAATTTTAACACCTAAGATTATTTTAGTATTGAAAAGCTACATTGACATTGAATTTTATTTACGCCCATAATTTTGCAGTACCAATGCCTGTATAAAATAAAATTTAGTATTAAATCAGCTCTCATCTACATTGAATTATTTACTAAGGTAGTAAAATTGTTTTATTTTATTTATTTATTTATTTATTTATTTATTTATTGACACAGGGTCTCACTCTGTTGCCTAGGCTGGAATGCAGTGATGTAATCATGGATCACTGCAGACTAGACCTCTAGGGCTCAGCTGATTCTCCCACCTCAGCCTCCTGGGTAGCTGGAATTACAAGTGCACATCACTACACTAGCTAATTTTTGTATGTTTTGTAGAGATGGCATTTCGCCATGTAGCCCAGACTGGTCTCAAACTCCTAGGCTCAAGTGATCCTCCCACTACGGCCTCCCAAAGCACTGGGATTATAGTCTTGAACCACCATGCCCAGCCAAAACTACTTTTTATGTATAATTTTTGTGGGTAAATAGTAGGTCTATACACTTATGAAGTACATATTGTGACACAGGCATACAATGCATAATAGTCACATCAGGGTAAATGGGGAATCCATCTCATCAAACATTTACCCTTTGTGTTACAAACAATACAATTATACTCTTTCAGTTATTTTAAAATGTATAATTTAAAATTTTATTGACTATAATCACCCTGTTGTGCTATCAAATATCAGATCTTATTTGTTCTACTTTTGTTACCCATTAACCATGCCCACTTCTTCCCAATTCCCCACTATCCTTCCGAGTCTCTGATAAACACTCATTCTACTCTCTACCTCCATGAGTTCAATCGTTTTAATAAGAATATGCGAAGTGTGTCTTTCTGTGCCTGCCTTATTTCACTCAACACAGTTACTTACTGTTCCATTCACATTGCTGCAAATGACAGGATTTCATTATTTTTTATGGCTGACTCCATTCTGTATGCGTACCACATTTTCTTTAGTCATTAATCTGTTGATGGACACCAGGGTTGCTTCCAAATCCACCCAACAGAGTACACAAGTATATGTGTCTTTTTTCTCCCCATCTTTGTCAGTATTCCTGATTGTCTTCCTTTGGGATAAAAGCAATCTTCAGTGAGGTGAGATGATATCTCATTATGGTTTTGATTGGCATTTTTCTGATGATAAACTGTGTTGAGCATCTTTTCATATGTGTGTTTGTCATTTGTATGTCTTCATTTGAGCATTTGAGAACTGTCTATTAAGATTTTTAGCCCATTTTTAATTAGATTATTGGATTTTTTCCTATAGAGTTATTTGAGCTCCTTGTATATTCTGGTTATTAATTCCTTGTCATATGGATTGTTTACAGATATTTTCTTTCTTTTTTATTATACTTTAAGTTCTAGAGTACATGTGCACACCGTGTAGATTTGTTACATATGCATACATGTGCCATGTTGGTGTGCTGCACCCATTAACTCGTCATTTACATTTGGTATATCTCCTAATGCTATCCCTCCCCTCTCCGCCCACTCCACAACAGGTCCCAGTGTGTGATGTTCCCCTTCCTGTGTCCAAGTGTTCTCATTGTTCGATTCCCCCCAAGAGTGAGAACATGCGGTGTTTGGTTTTCTGTTCTTGCAGTTGTCACTTCACTTTGTTGACTGTTTCCTTTGCTGGTATATTCTCACATCATGCAGGTACTAAGACTAGGTATATCTACTCACTTATATCCTAATCTTGTGTTTGTCCTTTGCATTAAATATCTGTCCTGGTTTGGTAGTAAACCAAACTGAAAGCAGTCTTAGACATGACTGAGTCATAATTCTCCCCAGATTTAGAATTTATACCAAGTTTTGTAGTGTAACCTAATTCACTTTATTGCTTTTGTCTATCCTCTATACACTCTGAAACTAAGGGTTTTAGAAACAAAAGACAGAAAATATGCTGCCTTAAGCAGAAAGGAAAATGAGATGAGTATAAATAGGAAAAAAAGTAATATCTTAAACTATTACTCAACCAGTCCAAATATAACTGTAATAAAACATCACACACCGGGTCCTATTGTGGGAAGGGAGGAGGGGGGAGGGATAGCATTAGGAGATATACCTAATGTAAATGACGAGTTAATGGGTGCAGCACTCCAACATGACTCATGTATACATATGTAACAAACCTGCACGTTGTGCACATGTACCCTAGAATTCAAAGTATAATAATAAAAAAAAACCTCCATGTCACATCACATGAGAATAAATAAGTGAAATATTTTACTTTTAAAATTTGATATTTTCAAGAAATAGAAGCATACTGTACAGAATTATGAAGGATTTCACATTGCATTTAGCAAGGAAAAGGATGCAAAAATTCATTATTTAAAACCTCAATTCCCCAGTGAATCTGCTTTGCTTCTAATTGATTCTATCTCGTGATTCAATTGCTACTAAAGATTTGGGACATCTCTAGGCCTGACTATGGGAGGAAATGTAAAACAGGTGTGTCAACTTTATTACCCCTTTATTCCTGTCCTATTAACAATAATATGCCTGATTTCTTTGTGTTCTCTTCCCCTCTCTTTTCCCAAAACTTACTCTGGAAAAGAGGTAACACAATATTCACAGCATACTTGGAAAACAACTTAAGAACTAGTGAAATTCTATTCAGAGGGGAACAATTATTGCTGAGGTCTCAAGCCCTGGGAATCAATATGCCCTGGCAATCAATATATGTGTGTATTCCTCAAAACAATCTCTCTGAGGAACTTATTTTCTAATTTGGCACCCACTCAACTTCACTGCTTTTTCTATGGTACTGACATCTCTCTTCGGAGGAATACAAACATATTTCTAATTTCAAACCAGCAATTTTTTCAGTAGCAAGTTCTGTAATGGATTTTTCTTCCTCCACAAACTAAACATTTAAAAGTCTTAATTCAGTCCCTAACATATATATTTTACTTAACACGAAACAGAATTTTCCAAGAGTAATTTAGTGCTTTGCTTTGAGAGAACATTTTTAGAGTAGAAGAGACAGAAACTCACAGAAGAGACAGGTTCTTGCAGTTGGCAAGATACACTACTCTGTGGAAACCAGTGCATAATTAGTTTATCTTCTCTCTCTTACTCCTCACTTTTCCTTGTCTACAAGTTCATCTCCTTGCCATGCCTACAATGATACAGAAAAATATACTTGAGTTAAATTCTCAGTTTTGAATAATTTAACACAAATCCATGTAATTCAGGGATTAGAATTATTTTATTCCTAAAAGATTTACGGTGAGAGTAGTTTTTAATTTAAAGATTTTTTAAACATTTTACTTAATTAAATGAAAGTAACCTCAGATCTGGATAGGAATATAGTATTGTAAAAAAAAAACATGAACTACATATGATCCTCTCAATTTTCTTGGGTGGTTACTTCTTATTTGTCCAATTAAAACTCAGAGTAATTATACCATATTACATACAAATTAAGTCACAGATGCGTTAGTCGTAGATATTCAGTTATAGCAATAAGTTTCTTTTTTTTTTATTTTATTTTTTTTCTTTTGAGGTGGAGTCTCGCTCTGTCACCCGGGCTGGAGCGCAGTGGCCGGATCTCAGCTCACTGCAAGCTCCGCCTCCCGGGTTCACGCCATTCTCCTGCCTCAGCCTCCCGAGTAGCTGGGACTACAGGCGCCCGCTATCTCGCCTGGCTAGTTTTTTTGTATTTTTTAGTAGAGACGGGGTTTCACCGTGTTAGCCAGGATGGTCTCGATATCCTGACCTCATGATCCACCCGTCTCGGCCTCCCAACGTGCTGGGATTACAGGATTGAGCCACCGCGCCTGGCCAGCAATAAGTTTCAATAGTTGAGTTATATAGCCCAATGGGGTTATCATTAGTTTAAAAATGTATCTTCTCATTAAGCTTTCATAAAATTTTTACAACTAATGTGCATTACAAGGCATCTAAAATTCAGAAGCAATAGATTCCTAAGAGGTTCTATTCAAGGTGATGAGGATGGTTCACATTTACTTGAAATGGAAAGGGAATTCTATTATGTTTACAGTAATTGTCATATTTTTATGGATTTATTTTCTAATTTGGCACCTATTCAACTTCACTACTCATACTATAGTAGTGGCATGATGGATTACTGTGGGTTCTTTTCACTATTATTAAATTTAATTATTTCTTGTTCATGTGCCCAGATGTGAACAGCATCAGGTTTCTAATCTAATAATACAGACTATTTGGAAAATGTGTGCTGCCAATTAGAGACATTTATAATAGAAACAATGAAAACAATAATTAATGAAAAGTAGTTTGCCTCTCACTGTACTTGGCTCTAATTAATCAAAAGTACTTTGAAATTGAAGTCATTAATAAACTTTTCTTACTTTTACAACAATGAAGTGGCTTGAGATTTCTTTGTAAAAATAGAAATATCTTACAAAATGAATGGATGAATGGCTTCTGCTTTTTAAAATGTGGGTTTCTTTGCCCCTGACAAATGGTTTTAAGGAAAAAAAAAAAGAAAATAATGTTTTGAATTTTCAGCCAAAAGATAAATAAAACTTACATAAATTTGATTAGTATGTTGCAGAGATGGATGTGATGAACCTTGTTACTTCTTCTGCTTGTTATTTTTCATTTACCTCTAAATATCTTTTTCTACCCTCTTGGTGCCCTGGCGGATATCACCTGAAGCCCTTGCCCTCTGGCTTTGAGTAATTTTGGCCAACAGGAAATGACAATAGAGATTGAAGGGTAGAAAGCGGGAAATTAGAATATATCCTTCTGCTTCTCTCCCCGTATCAGTGCTCCTACTCTGGCAGCAATGACACCTCTCCTTTCACAGATCTTTCCGGGGGCTCCAGTAAATATTCAGCCCTTCCCAGGGGTGGAAATGGTCTCCTGGTGTTTCTAGTCTCTTGGTGTTACAATATCATTTAGTTGTTCTTGTCCTCTTATGTGTACATATACCATAATAAATGCTTTCCATTTAAACCAGTTCAATACATTCTGTTTTTGCAGAGACACTGACTTATGCGTAGTTAATAAATAATTTGTCCATTTCTGAAATCATGGACCAAGAGTTTCTGCATTAACATTAAAGTGTTAATTAAAGGCAAACCCCAGGGAGAAGAAATGTCCTGGGCATGCACATTAAGAGACAAAAATGGTGAAGTATGATCTTCTGGGTACACTCTATCAGAAAAAGGAAGAAAGCCTCAAATGGATATGCACATAACTCCCTAAACACACTGCACATGCTCAATTCTGAAAGGTAAGGAGGACTCTTTGCATGCTGGAAGCCAACCCTAAGGGAAGAATCATGAGAAAGAGGCGAGCCTATGAAGTCCCAGCTCAAGGTTAAAGGCACTTGGTTTGTTCTCTCTTTGACCTTCAAGCTCCCAGCTGAATCTCTTCCAAGGGTTTTCTCCTTTCTTTCCTGTCGTAAAGCCTTTTTAAATATACTTCACTCCTGCTCTGAAACTTGCCTTAGTCCCTTTTTCTGCTTTATGCCCCTGAGTCAAATTCTTTCTTCTGAGGAGGCAAGGATTGGAGTTGCTATGGATGCCTATGGATAAGCCAGGAGGTAACCTGGGGTAACTCAGATCTCTTCCACCGCTAACACTACGAGTGATGATCATATCACTGCACTCAGCGTGGGCAAAATATTTTGAGACCCTTTCTCAAAAAAATGAATAAATAAAATAAAGTTTGAAAATCAATATAATTATAAAACATCTTTATCCTATTCCTTTGGGGTGTACTGTTGTTATTAAAGAAATTCCTCTTGGTAACATTCATTATAAAATAAATAAATGAGTCCGTTAATATGCTATTGAGTACAGCAATATTTTGTTTGATAGATTGATGGTCAACTATCAAGACATCCCTTCCAATATTAATATTTAGCAAATGTAAGTTATGTGTAATTATGTTCTAACATGCTGTAGTGTTATCATATATTGGTTTTCAGTGAAGGTTCCTGGCTCATAATTCCCATAACTCTTGTTAGTCTGTTGTGATAACGTTGGGTGTGTTAGTTCTCAGGGGCAGGTCTCTGACCTTCTTATGCTCTCATTTTACCTGCTCCAGGGCAGGACTCTAAGGTTCCCCATCTTTAATACTGTTTATCTTAAGACCCTCCCATGAAAGAGTCTCGTCCTATACCCTGGGGGAAGAAATGCCAACGTCATGAAGCCTCCATAAAAACCCAAGAGGACAGGGTTCAGTGAGCTTCCAGATAGGTAAATATGTGGAAAGTCCTGCAGGGTGGTGCACCCAGGGAAGGCATGGATGCTCCATATCCCTTTCCCCATATATCCCGTCTTTTCACCTGTATTCTTTGCAATATCCTATGTAATAAACCAATAAACATAACTGTTTCCCCGAATTCTTGGAGCTGCTACAGCAAATTAATTGTACCCAAACAGGTGGTCATGGAAATACCAACTTAAAGCTGGTTGGTTAGAAGTTTTATAGGCCCAGACTTACCACTAATGTGGGGTGGGGGACCGTCTTGGGGACTGATTCCCCAACTTATGGGATCTGACAGTATCTGGCTGGAGACAGTGTTCTCTTACTGAACACTGTCTAATTCAGTTAGATAGTTCTCTAACTGAATGAGAGAACACCTACTTGGTGTCTGCTGCTTGATGTGTGGGGGAAAAATACCCACACATATGGTCACAGAAGTCTTCTGCATTGATGATTATTGTGGTATTAGAATAGGAGAAAAACACAGAGAGAATTTTTTCTACACACTTGTAAAGCTAAGAAATTATTTTAATATCTAGTATCTTTTATAAAGAGTGTGGACCAAAAAAAAATCAGTGTTCATTTCTGACCGATACATAATCCCTGGAACATAGAGTTTCTAACCAAATGATGAAATAAATGAATAAGCTTATGGATCAAAATATCTTTGAAGCATTGGTTAATCTAGAAATGATTAAAAGTTATAATTTGTTAAGAAACAGCCTTAAATCTTATTAAGATTCAATTTTCATTAAATTTATTCTGTTCATTGCTTTAGCATCCATTTACTGTCCCCAAACCTCAACTTACATGATTAGTGGTTGCATTACTAGGGTTTATTTACATGATTTTTAATATGGTTATGAGAAAAACACTTTGACTTCAGGCTTCTGAAATGTGTTTTTTCCAGCAACAGTTTTCACTGTGTGATAGATTTATTTATTCACTTTAAACATTATGACTTACATGATCATCAGAACAACTTGGAAATCACGTAGCACCAGTCAAAAATTCAGTGCAATGTTTGTAATTTCATGTTTTATTTCACTTTTATCTATTTAGCTATTGAGAGTATGTGCTTAATGTTGTGTCTTTGCCCCTGCAAATGTAGTAATTGCCCTTCTCCACTCTGCTTGGTCTCCCAGAAGACTAAATTTGATGAACTGAATCTCCCATATTCCTTTGCCATCAGTCTTTGGGATTATATTTGGACAATGAGAGATACAAGGCGGAGCTCTGAAGGCAAAAGGAAAATGAGGGAGGATGCTTATTCCCTCAGCTAGTGAGCTGTATACCTTTACAGGAGGCCTTATCTTCTGTTGGGTATCTCTCCCTAGAACCATAGTCCCAGCTCTACTTCTCTCCAATTCTTTACTCAGGCCTAGAAATTGAAGCAGCTCCCTGTAGTTGCTAAGATCTGGAATGCAACACCATCCCTTCTCTGTGTTCCATATCCTGTCTACCGCTTTATAAATAGCACTTTCATTAAGCTCACTTTAACTCTTTTAAATGTTTCCACCCTCGCTCCTCCTGCCAGGACTCTGACTGATGCATGGCATTTTATTAAACAGTTTATATTTTTAAGTTTTTCATTTCTTCCGGATGATTTATTTGGAAATGCTGTTTATTTACTCTCTCATCTAACATAATGTATTCCCACTGTCATAGATTTGTTAATTGAAAAATACATGGTTGGCATGGAGAACTTAACATTACCAAACATCTTAATTCAATAAAACTTTTTGTCACATTTCTATGTAGGTATAGAGAGAAACATTTTAAATAATTTGAAAAATCTGTGTCATTATCTTAAACTACAAATATTTTTATATAGAGAGACAAGATGATAACCTACTACTTCCACAGTTAGATTAATTTGCATATATATGGAAAATGACATGAATAACTCTGATATAACACAGAATAAAATACATTAACATTTATAAAGGTAATCATTAATCATCTTTCTCATGATATTATGATCCACTTTAACCTTCATTTTTTACACTTTGACAATTATTAAAATGCCATGTTGACTTGGATTATGTCAGTATATCATATTACCAATCCAGCTGAGTTTGATAAGTCAAAGCTAAAAGACAGAATGAAACAGACATATCTTTTCCAAATAACCCCTTTAAGATTTATTATTTTTTAACAGTATTTGCTACATATGAGAAATTATTTATATATTACTGCACTATATCAGGAAGTACATTTGCAAATATTTTACCACCATATTTATTATTAACTGATTCAACAAATGTTTTGGGGCATATATTTTCCTAGCTGCTGAAGCCAGGTGTTATTAATACAATGAATATATATTATTCTGTTGTCAGGCTGCTAATAAAGACATACCTGAGACTGGGTAATTTATAAGGAAAAGAGGTTTTTTCTTCTCTTTCTCTTTTTTATTTTTGAGATGGGATTTCACTCTTGTTGCCCAGGCCAGAGTGCAGTGGTGCAATCTTGGCTCACTGCAACCTCCACCTCCCAGATTCATGCAATTCTCCTGCCTCAGCCTCCCGAGTGACTGGGATTACAAGCGCCTGCCACCACACCTGGCTAGTTTTTGTATTTTTAGTAGAGACAGGGTTTTGTCATGTTGGCCAGGCTTGTCTTGAACTCTTGACCTTAGGTGATCCAATCGCCTCTGCCTCTCAAAGTGCCAGGATTACAGGCATGAGCCATTGCGCCCAGCTGGAAAGGAGGTTTAATTGACTCAGAGTTCCACGTGCCTGGGGAGGCCTCACAATCATGACAAGAAGGCAAATGAGGAGCAAAGTCACGTCTTACATAGCAGCAGGTAAGAGAGCTTGGGCAGGGGAACTCCCATTTATGAAACCATCAGATCTTGTGAGACTTATTCAGAATCACAAGAACAGCACAGGAAAAACTCACCCCCATAATTCAGTTACCTCCCACCAGCTCCCTCCCATGACATGTAGGGATTATTACAATTTAAGGTGAGATCTGGGTAGGGACACAGCCAAACTATATCAGAATGAAATAGAGAGAGACAATAAATATGAGTAACCAACACATATACATAGCCAGTTACTGGTAATGCTATGCAGAGAAATAAAGAAGGAAAAGGGATAAGGTGTTCTGAAATGGGGATGAGCTTAATTGGCATATTTACCTACTGTAGCACAATGAAAGGAGCTAAAATAACTTAAATCCTTTGACCTACCTCCTGTCTTTTAAATTATTATTGTCATAATTTTTATTCTACAAATACTTTAAATCCTAGGAATGATTGTTATTGCTCTTTTATAGAGTAACTATTTATTTATATTTGTTCCAAATAATTAAAATTTCACTGTTTTTCTATTCCCTTCCGCACGATTGGTATTTCAGTTGGGATTTTCTTCTTATCAACAGAAAGCAAGTCTTTATTATTTCCTTTAACTTATCTCTAGTAATAAATTCAGGATATTTTTGTTATTGTGGCTTCAAGACTGTCTTCATCTTTAATCTTAAAGGAAAATCTCTTGGGTTTAGGAATCTCACTGGCAGTTATTTTATTTTGGCACCTTGGAGATACCATTCCTTTGTCTTCTAGCCACCCCTGATTCTGTCATAAAGTCATATCTCAGGTAATTAATTCTCTCTTCAACTGTGCCCAATCTGCTTTTTTTCTTTGAATTTTTAATTTTTGTGAGTACAAAATAGGTATGTACACATACCATATATATACACACATACGTACATGCGTATATGTGTATATATATAAAGTACTTAAGATATATATGTATAAAATAACTCTATATATATAGAAAGAGAACTATGTGTGTGTGTGTGTGTGTGTGTGTGTGTGTGTATAAAGTACATGAGATATTTTTATTCAGGCCTGCAATGCACAATAATTGCATCATGGTAAATGGTGTATCCATGCCCTCAAGCATTTATCCTTTGTGTAACAAACAATTCAATTATAATCTTTTAGTTATTTTTAAATGTACCATTAAATTATTATTCACTATAGTCACAATGTTGTGATATCAAATACTAGATCTTATTTACTCTTTCTAAGTGATTGATGTGCCCATTAACCATGCCTGTTTCCCCTCTACTTCCCCTACACTTCCCAGACTCTGAAAACCCTCTTTCTACTCTATCTCCATGAGTTCATTCATTTTAACTTTTAGCTCCTACAAAGAAGTGAGAACATGTGAAATCTGTCTTTCTGTGCTGTTTGTGTTCACTTAACACAATTACCTCCAGTTTCATCCATGTTGTTGCAAGTAACAGGATCTCATTCTTTTTTATGACCGAATACAACTCCATTGTGTATATGTACCACATTTTCTTTGGTTATTTGTCTGTTGACAGACACTTAGGTTGCTTCCAGATCTTGGCTATTGTGAACAGTGCTGCAATAAATGTGAGAACACATACATCTTTTCCATATACTCATTTCCTTCTTTTGAAAGTATATACCTAGCAGTGAGATTGCTGGATCATATGGTAGTTCTATTTTTCATTTTTTGAGGAAACTCCAAATTGTTCTCCATAGTAGTTGTACTAATTTACATTACCATTAACAGAGTATGGGTTTCTCTTTTCTCCAGTCTTCCCCAGCATTTTTTATACCCTGTCTTTTGGATATAAATCATTTTCACTGGGTGAGATGATATCTCATTGTAGCTTTGATTTGCATTTCTCTGATGATCAATGATGTTGAGCACCTTTTTATATGCCTGTTTGCCATTTGTATGTCTTCCTTTGAGAAATATTTATTCAGATCTTTAGTTCATTTTTAAACTGGATTCTTAGACTTTTTTGTTCTTATTGAGTCTTTAGAGATTCTTATATGTTCTGGTTATTAATCCATTGTTATATGAATAGTTTGCAAATATTTTCTTCCATTCTGTTGGTAGTCCCTTCATTTTTGTTGATAATTTCCTTTGTTGTGCAGAAGCTTTTTAACTTGATGTGATCCCATTTGTCCATTTTTGCTTTGGCTGACTGTGCTTAAGGGTTATTACTCAAGAAATCTTTGCCCACTCCAATTTCCTGGAGAGTTTCCCTGATGTTTTATCATAGTATATTTATATTTTGAGGACTTAGAAGTAAGTCTTTAATCCAGTTTGATTTATATATATTATGAGATATAGGGATCTGGTTTTATTCTTCTGCTTATGAATATCCAGTTTTCCCATCACCATTTACGGAACAGATTGTCTTTTCTCCAGTGTATGTTCTTGACACCTTTGTTGAAAAGTTATTCGCTGTAGGTGTGTGAATTTGCTTCTGGGTTCTTTCTTTTGTTTCACTGGTATATGTGTCTGTTTTTAATTATAGTACAATGCTGTTTTGGTTACTATAGCTCTGTAGTATAATTTGAAGTCAGGTAATGTGATTCCTCCAGTTTTGCTCTTTTTGATCAGAAGGTGTTGGCTATTCTGGGTCTTTTGTGGTTCCACATAAATTTTAGGATTTTTTTTTCTATTTCTGTGAAAGATGTAATTGGTATTTTGACAGGAATTACATTGAATCTGTAGATTGCTTTGGGTAGTATGGACATTTTAACAATGTTTATTCTTCCAATTCATGAACATGGAATAGCTTTCCATTTTTTATGTCTTCTTCAGTTTCTTTCATTAGCATTTTATTGTTTTCATTGTAGAAATTTTTCACTTATTTGGTTAAATTAATTCCTAGGTAATTAAATTTATTTGTAACTATTATAAATAGAGTAACTTTCTTAACTTCTTTTTCAGATTATTCACTGTTGGCATATAGAAATGCCACTCATTTTTGTTTGATTTTGGACCCTGCAACTTTACTGAATTTATCAGTTTTTTTTTTTATTTTTTGTTTTTTGAGATGGAGTCTTGCTGTGTCACCCAGGGTGGAGTGCAGAGATGCTATCTTGTCTCACTGAAACCTCCA
>NW_012115611.1:2677160-2677914 GCF_000951035.1 Colobus angolensis palliatus
AGCTTCCCGAAGTGCTAGGACTACAGGTTTGAGCCACTGCACCTGGCCTTTTTATCAGTTCTAATAGTATTTTAGTGGAGTCTTTAGATTCTTCCAAAGGTAAGAGCATATCATCTGCAAATAAGGATAATTTAGCTTCTTTCTTTACAACTATGATGCCCTTTCTTTCTCTTGTCTGCTCTAGCTAAGACTTCTGACATTATGTTCAATAACAATGGTCAATGTGGGCATGCTTGTCGTGTTCCATATTTTAGAGGAATAGCTTTCAGGTTTTCTCCATTCAGTGTGATATCAGCTGTGAGTCGATTATATATGGTTTTTACTATATTAAGGTATGTTCTTTCTTCATCCAGTTTTTGAGGGTTTTTATCATAAAAGTATGCTGAATTTTATCAAATGCTTTTTAAGCAGCAGTTGAAATTATTACTGTTTATTCTCCTTTATTCTACTGATATCATGCATCACATTGATTAATTTACATAGGTTGAACTCCCTTTACATCTCTGGAATAATTCCTACTTGGTCATGATAAATGACCTAAATTCATTGCTGAATTTGGTTTGCTAGCATTTTGTTGAGGATTTTTGCATCTATATTTACCAGCGATATTGGCCTGTAATTTCCCTTATTTCATGTATTTGTTTGATGTTAGTACTGGCCTTGTGGAATGAGTTTAGAAGTATTTCCTCCTCAGATTTTCAAAATACTTTGAGTAGCATTGGCATTTTTTTTTTTTTTTTTTTTTTTTTTTTTT
>NW_012115611.1:2678290-2714308 GCF_000951035.1 Colobus angolensis palliatus
TACGCCATTCTCCTGCCTCAGCCTCCCGAGTAGTTGGGACTACAGGCGCCCGCCACCTCGCCCGGCTAATTTCTTTCTCTTTTTTTTGTATTTTTAGTAGAGACGGGGTTTCACAATGTTAGCCAGAATGGCCTCAATCTCCTGACCTCATGATCTGCCTGCCTCAGCCTTCCAAAGCGCTGGGATTACAGGCGTGAGCCACCGCGACCGGCCATCATGTTTACATTATTATTTGTTTCAAGAAATTTTTCAATTTCTTTTTTTCTTAGTTTATTCATTGATCCATTGGTCAAACAGGATCATGTTGTTTAATTTTTACATGTTTGCATAGTTTCCAAATTTGCTCTTGGTAGTGATTTTTAGTTTTACTTCATTGTGGTCGGAGAAGTTGCTTCATATTCTTTAAAATTTTTGAATGTTTTAAGACTTGTCTTGTGACCTAACGTGTGTTCCATACTTAAAAATGATCATGTACTGATGAAAAGATTGTGTATTCCGCAGCCTTTGCATGAAATGTTCTGTAAATATCTATTCTGTACATTTGGTCTGTAGTGCAGATTCAGTCTGATGTTTTTTGGGGGGATTCTGTCTGCAATATCTGTTCAATGCTAACAGTGGGGTGTTGAAATCTCCGGCTATTATTGTGTTAATGTCTACCTCTCTCTATAGCTCTAACAATATTTTCTTTGTATAGCTGGTTGCTCCAGCATTGGGTGCATATATATTTGCAATTGTTATATCCTCTTGCTGAATTGACCCCTTTATTGTTATATAAGGACTTTCTTTGTCTCTTCTTACAGTTTTTTCCCTGAAATTTGTTTTTTCAGGTATAAAAGTACCTGGTCTGTTTTCATTTCCGTTGGCATGGAATATCTTCTTCCATCCATATATTTTCAAACTGTGTGTACCTTTATAGATGAAGTGTGTTTCTTATAGCCAACAGATTTGGGGCCTTTTTTTTTTTTAATCCATTCAGCCACTCAATGTCTTTTGATTGGAGAGTGTAGTCCATTTACGTTCAATGTTATTATTGATAAATAAAGACATACTTCTGAAATTTTGTTATTTGTTTTCTGGTTGTTTTGTGGTCTTCTCTTCCTTCTTTCCTCCTTTCCTGTTTGTCTTTTAGTGAAGGTGATTTTTTTTTTTCTGTTGGTATGATTTAAGGTCTTGTAATTTTTTCTGTATTCATTGTATCTTTCTGGAATTGAGGTACCATTAGGCTTATAAATACTATCTTAGAAACCATTATTTTAAATGATGACAACTTAACACTAATTGCATTAACAAACAAACATGCAAAAAGAAAACTAATAAAAATTCTACTCTTTAACTTTGCAACCTCACCTTTTATATTTCTGTTGTTTCTACTTATGCTATTGTACTGTATATATCTTGAAAAGTTATAATTATTATTTTGGATTTGTTCATTTAGTCTTTTGACTTAATATAAGAGTAGTTTATACACCATAGTTAAAGTATTTTACAAAATATTGTGTTTTTCTGTGTACTTACTATGATCAGTGAGTTTTGCCCTTCAGATGATATTTTATTGCTCATTCACATTTTTTCTTTCAGATAGAACTCCCTTTAGCATTTCTTGTAGGACAGGCCAGGTGTTGACAAATTCCCTCATCTTTTATTTGTCTGGGAAGGTATTTATTTCTCCATTATGGTTGAAGGCTGTTTTTGCCAAATATACTATTCTAGGATAAAGTTGGGTTTTTTGTTTGTTTGTTTGTTTTGTTTTGTTTTCTCTAGTGCCACTCTCTCCTGCCCCATAATGGAAAGTCAGCTGCCGGCTGTACTGAAGAGCCGTTGTATATTTGTTTCTTTTCTCTTGCTAGTCCCCTTAACTTTTTCCTCTGCTTTCCTGAAGCAGAAGGAGTTTTTCACCATAGCCATCAGAGCTGGGTATGTGCTGGGTCTCACCCAAGGCCCACAGCATGCTACATGGGTATTGCTGTTGGTTATTCAGGGCCCAAGGCTCTTCAGTCAGCAGGTGAACAATTCTGCCAGGACTGTCTCCTTCTCTTCAAGGCAACTGGTTCCATTCTGGTCCAAGGTGTATCTAGAAATGCTGTCTGGGAGACAGGGCCAGCAGTGTGGGCCTTGACTCTGCCCAGTGCCCTATTCTATTGTGACTGACCTGGTATCCAAGATGCAAGACAAAGTTCTCTTTACTTGTTTCTCTCCTGTCTTAAAGCAGAAAGAAGGAGTCACTTTTGTTTCTGTGAGCTGCGCTGCCTGGGGTTGCAGGAGAGGTGGTGCAAGCACTCCCTTAGCTGACCCAGCTGGTGTCTCCATCGGTCACATGCTGCCCTAGTCCACTGGCTCTAAATCCAGCCCAATACTAAGATTTGCCTAAGAATTGCCATCCCTGTGTACTAGACTCCCTTTCAAGTTTACTTAGAACCTCAGAGCACTTATAGCTTGTGGTGGTGAGGTTTGTGGACACCAAATTTCAACCACTTTGGTGGGTAATTTCCCTCTGGCTAGGGCTTGTCCACATGCTCCTCCATGTGCAGGCACCAGAGGAGCCCAGAATGGCTTTCATCTTTGCTGTGACAGGGCAGCACTGAATTCAATGCTAAGTCTCTCAGTTGCTGTGCTCTCCCTCCCCCAAGTACACAGATTCTCCCTCCATGCCACATGACTACTGCCAGGGGATGGAGGAGGGGTGGTATCAGCAATTCAAGACTGTCTTTGCAACCTTCCTTAGTGCCTCTTTGAGCAATATAAAGTTAAAACCAGAACCAGGTACTGTTATTATTGACCCAGTTTTTGGTTCTTATGATGATACTTTTTTTGTGTGGAGTTTGTTGTTAAAATGTGGTGTTCCCACAGAAGGGGTCATTGGTGGAGGCTTCTTGTTAGCCATCTTGCTCTGCTCCTGCTCCAAACTACCTCTAAACCTAGCCATTGATTTCTCAATTTTAAATACTATATTTTTGTTTTCAGTTATAAAACTTTGATTTTCTCTATCTATCTATCAATCATCTATCTATCTATCTATCTTTCTACCTATCTAGAGAAAAAGAGAGGGATAGAGAGACACAACTCTGGGCAACAAAACAAGACCCTGTCTCTACAAAAACAAAATTAAAACAAAAAATAGTCAGGTGTGGTGGTGCCTGCCTATAGTTCCAGCTAGTTGGGAGGCTGAGGCAGAAGGATCACTTGAGCCCAGGTAGTCAAGGCTGTAATGAGCAATGATACACTACTGGGTATTGTACTGCATTCCAAACTTGGTTCAGAGTGAGACCCTGCCTCTAAGAAGAAAATAATAGTAATAAATTTTAAAATAAATGCATAAACACATATGTATCTGATAAGCTCCTTCCTAATACATTTCTCCATTAGTATGTTTCTATTGTCTATTGCTTTTTCTTTATTTTCCTTCTTGTTCTCTTAACTGTTTGTGTGTCTGTTATTTTTGAATGGGCAGCATTGTAAATCTAAAATTGTAAAAATAATGTGGCTTCAGATGATGATATAATCTTCAGGAGAATATTTACATTTGTCTCTGCAACCTGTTAAAGATGCAGAATTCTGGGAGTATCTTTATCCAACATGAGGACTTGAAATGATTCAGAATTGGATTTCAACCTATACAAGGCTGACTTATTTTTATTGCATTCCCTTGCTTCCAGAATACAACTCTTCAGAGTGTCAACCAAATACAGGAGACTTAATGGGCCTTCTCTGAGAATGAACTAAACTTGACTTTTTGTCCCTTTAGCTTCACAAGATTTTCAGAGGTCCCTTTCAGTTTCTCAGCCACTCAGTCACCTCATCTGAAATCTACAGAAACACTAAGAACAAAATCAGCTCTAAATATTAGATATACCTCTCTTCTTCCAAATCTTAACCTTCTCATTCTTCATTGCCTTATTGACTTTCCATGCCTTCAGGTAAATATTCATCTTTCCTCATTTTTTCTCAGCAGGAAAGTAGGTCACAATTTTCCAATATGCCATGTCTGAAAGTCTAAATCTATCCATAAATTTGTTACTGAAGGCATAGGAAAACAAATTCTCATAGTGACTGGAGTAACAAAAACATGGAGTATTTACCAGTTTCAGAAACTCAGCCTCCAAATGTTAGATACAGATTTTGCAGCGGAAAAAGTTTATTCTAATGAAAATAATCATGGGTGAATGGATTTGAAATGCTTCATTTTCATCTTATATACACCATCGATTTGTATATGACAGATTAAAAAGAGAAAATAACATAAAATTAAGTTTATGCAAAGACTTTAAAACTCATGCATATAAATTAAAGAAAAAGGGGTTAGTGTAAATTATAAGGTTATTTTAAAGTTTCATACTCCCACATAAAATTTATTTTTCTTTGCAATAAAAATCATTTCATCGATATGTATTTTTCATTTATGTAAACATCATGTATATTTGCAAAAATCAGTCCTTATCTTAAAAAGTAAAAAATACAGTGCAAACACAAAATAGATAAAGTTAGGGACAAGATTAATCCATAATACCACCATCTTATCAAATAACTTATTTTTATTTTTTGTTATCTTCTAGTACCTATATAAAAAATAAACAAAGATGTTTGACTTGACAAGGATGTTAATTCTTTATATATTTGCAATCAACTACATTATACATTTCAGTTCTATTAAAAAATTTACAATATAATAAATATGACCCCAAATCTCTACTTGTTTTTTATGGTGATTATTTAAATATCTGCATTAAAATCCCAATATTTCATTGGCATCTAATTGCTTTGCTTATTTAAACCCTACTCTAGGGAAATGTATAATGCACTGTAACTTAACTCAAGAACTTCAAATTGGAGGTAAATTTGGAGTTGAACAAGGATTCTTATACTTGCTACATCTTGATTTAACTCCCTGCATCTGAGATTCCAAATCTGTAAAATGGGATAATAAGAAAACTTACATCAAAAGACTATTGTGAGAATTATGCTAATCCAGATAAAATGCTAAACATGTTTTGGCATTCAGTAAGCACTCAATAAATAAGTATCAATTTAACAACTTTATTCAATCACTGCTAATCATAAACTTTGAATTACAGTATTGCATATATGCTAACCAAGAATCAAAGAGCATCACCTTTGAAACTGGAATGATAGGTTTGAATACTGACTTCATCACTGACTGGCTAACCAGTTGGAAAGTTACATAACCTTACAAAACCTTAACTGTCCTTTGGGATTTTAGAGGGAAAAACTGACTCAAAAAGTACAGTGCTGTAGGCTGAGTGCAGTGGCTCATGCCTGTAATCCCACCACTTTTGGAGGCCAAGGTGGGTTGATCACCTGAGGTCAGGAGTTCCAGACCAGCTTGGCCAACATGGTGAAACCCCGTCTCTACTAAAAATACACAAATTGGTCGGGCATAGTGGTGCCAGCCTGCAGTCCCAGCTACTAAGGAGACTGAGGCAGGAGAATAACAAACCTGGGAGGCTGCAGTTGCAGTGAGCCAAGATCATGCTATTGAACCCCTTCCTGGGTGACAGAGTGAGATTCCATCTCAAAAAAACAAACAAACAAACAAAAAACAAACAAACAAACAAAAAACAATGAGAAGTGCTTAATTCGGAAAATCAGTGTTTAATTTTTTTTTCTATTGGTTTTCTCCTATTAAGTTTGTAAAGCATGATTTGTCACCATGAATATTTTGCTGTCTCTGTAATCCTTCAGTAACTTATCAGAAAAGCTATAAATCTTTCTCTTGGCAATTGTAGTTTTAAAAAATAACAATTGCTTTTTTATTATTTTGATATGCCAGGGCTTAGGCACAAAATTTCCAGGAAGAAGGAGCTACATTAATTTGGGTGAAATTTACTCTTTTGTGATTATAATAAACTGATATGATAAAAGTCAAATAGGAGATACTCCCTTCTGTCTTGCATTTTTTAAGAAAAAGTAAAAGATATTTTGTTGCAGATAGAGTAATATTAATATCTGGAACTCTGACATAATTAGTTGCATGAGTTTGGGAAAGTCATTTAACCAACCTGAGCCTCAGTGTATCTATTTAAAAAGGGGAATAATATTATCCACCCTGAGAACTTACTGAGAGTTGAAATAAATAATGCACATAAGATAGCTACACACTTCATAACTGTTCAAGAAAGAATTGTCTTCTGTCATTTTATTTGTATTATAATATTTACTTTGTTTGTTTGTTTGTTTGAGACAGAGTTTCACTCTTGTTGCCCAGGCTAGAATGCAGTGGCGTGATCTCGACTCACTTCAACCTGCCTCCCAGGTTCAAGTGATTCTCTTGCCTCAGCCTCCAGTGTAGCTGGGATTACAGGTGCATCCCACCACACTTGGCTAATATTTTGTATTTTTAGTAGGGACAGGGTTTCATCATGTTGACCAGACTGGCCTCAAACTCCTGACCTCAGATGATCCACCTGAGTCACTTCCCAAAGTGTTGGGATTACAGGCATGAGCCACTGCATCCAGTTATTTTTATTATTTTTTAATTCTAAGAAAAAAATTACTGCTTCTAATCTAGTAATTTCACTTTTAGGTGTTAATCTTGAAGAAACAGACCTGATTTTAAAATGCGTCATGTCAAATTCTTTAACATTATTTAAAATAGTACAAAAATTAGAAACAGCTTAAGTACTCAACAAAAGAGTATGCTTAAATGAGGAATGATTGTAAAAGAAATAGTTGTAGCTATTAGAGTAATAAAACTGGGTTGTAACGTTTTTATGTAATGTAACTTTTATTTTTGTTTTCAACCTCTATTTTAGATTCAGGGTGTACATATGCAGGTTTGTTAACTGAGCATACTGCATGATGCTGTGGTTTGCAGGATGAATGATCCAGTCACTCAGGTACTGAGCATAGTACCCAATTGTTAGTTTTTCCACCCTTGACTCCTCATCCCTGCTCCAGTAAGTCTCAGGGTCTAATTTTGCCATCTTTATGTTCATGAGTACCCAACGTTTAGCTCCCACTGATAAGTGAGAACACGCAGTATTTGGTTTTCAGTTTCTGCATTAATTTGCTTAGGATAATGGTCTCCAGCTACATCCATGTTGTGCAAAGATATGATTTTATTCTCTTTCATGGCTGCATGATATTCCATGGTGTATATGTACTACATTTTCTTTACCCAGTCCATCACTGACAAATACCTAGGCTGATTCCATGTTTTAGCAATTGTGAATAGTGCTGTGAAGAACATGTGAATGCATATGTCTTTTTGGTAGAAAGATTTTTGTTCTTTCGGATATATACTCAGTATTGGGAATGCTGCATGGAATGGAATGATAGGTCTGTTTTAAGTTCTTTGAAAAATCTCCAAAGTGCTTTCCACAGAGGTTGAACTAATTTACATCTCCATCAACAGTGTGTAAGCTTTCCCTTTTCTCTGCAGCCTCACCAGCACCTGTTGCTTTTTGACTTTTTAACATTCTGACTGGTGTGAGACATTATCTCATTGCAGTTTTGATTTGCATTTCTCTGATCATTCATTATGCGGAGCATGTTTTCATATTTGCTTGCTTTTGAGAAGTCTTCTTTTGAAAAGTGTCTGTTCGTTGTTCTTTTTCCTATTTTTTATGGGGTTATTTGGCTTTTGCTTATTGAATTATTTAAATTCCTTATAGTTTCTAGATGTTATATCTTTGTCAGATGCAAACTTTGCAAATATTTTTTCCCATTCTGTAGGCTGTCTGTTTGCTCTTTTGACAGTTGTTTTTTTTTTTTTTTGCTGTGCAGAAGCTCTTTAGTTTAGCTAGGTTCCCCTTGTTAATTTTTGTTTTTGTTGCAATTGTTTTTGATGACTTAGTCATAAAGTCTTTCCCAAGATCAATATCAAGAATGGTATTTCCTACCTCTTCTTCTAGGATTTTTATAGTTTGAGGTCTTACATTAAAATGTAACTCGGCCGGGCGCGGTGGCTCAAGCCTGTAATCCCAGCACTTTCGGAGGCTGAGACGGGTGGATCACGAGGTCAGGAGATCGAGACCATCCTGGCTAACATGGTGAAACCCCGTCTCTACTAAAAATACAAAAACTAGCCGGGCGAGGTGGCAGGCGCCTGTGGTCCCAGCTACTCGGGAGGCTGAGGCAGGAGAATGGCGTAAACCCGGAAGGCGGAGCTTGCAGTGAGCTGAGATCCGGCCACTGCACTCCAGTCCGGGCGACAGAGCGAGACTCCGCCTCAAAAAAAAAAAAAAAAAGTAACTCATTTTGATTTATTCCTTTAATCCATCTTGATGTAATTTTTGTAGATGGTGAAAAATAAGGGTCTAGTTCATTCTTCTGTATGTGACTACTATGTGACTAGCCAGCCATCACAGCACTATTTGTTAAATATGGAGTCTTTTGCCATTGTTTATTTTTGTTGATTCTGTTGTAAATCGTATGGCTATGGGTGGGCTGTTTTACTTCTGGGTTCTCCCTTCTGCTCCATTGGTCTATGTCCCTGTTTCGTACCAGCACCATGCTGTTTGGTTACTGTGGCTTTATAGTACAAAGCCAGGTAATGTGATGACTCTGACTTTGTTTTCTTGTTGTTTTGTTTTGTTTTTGCTTGGCATTGCTGGATATTTGAGCTCTTTTTTGGTTCCATGGGAATTATAGAATAGTTTTTTTTTTTAATTCTGTGAAAAATGACATTTGTGGTTTAATAGAAATAGTGCTAAATCTGTAGATTGCTTTGGATAGTATGACCATTTTAATGATATTTATTCTTCCAATCTATGAGCATGGGATGTTTTTCCATTTGTTTATGTCATCTATGATTTCTTTCAGCAGTGTTTTATAGTTCTCCTTGTGGAGATCTTTTACCTCCTTGGCTAGATTTATTCCTAGCTGTTTTATTTTTCATGGATATTGTAAATGAGATACCATTTGTGATTTGGTTCTCACCTTGAACATTATTGGTATATAGAAGTGGATGAATTTTTGTACATTTATTTTGTAAACTAAAATTTTACTAAATTTGTTTATCAGTTTCAGGAGCCTTTTGATGGAGTCCTTAGGGTTTTCTAGTTGGAGGATCATACCATCCACAAAGAGAGGGAGTTTGAATTCTCTTTTTCCTATCTGGATGCCTTTTATTTGTTTTTCTTGCCTAATTGCTCTGGCTAACACTTCCAGTACCATATTGAATAGGAGCGGTGAGAGTGGGCAACCTTGTCTTGTTTCATTTCTCAAAAGGAATCCTTCCAGCTTGTGTCCATTCATCATGAAGTTGACTGTAGGTTTGTCATATCAGATGGCTCTTATGATTTTGAAGTATGTTCCTTTGATGCCTAGTTTCTTTGAGATTTTTATCATGGAAAGATGCTGGATTTTTTCTGCATCTATTGAGATGATCATATGGTTTTTGCTTTTAATTCTGCTTATGTGGTAAACCACATTTACTGATTCACATATGTTAAATCAAACTTGTATCCCAGGAATGAAGCCTCCTTGATCACAGTGAATTACCTTTTTGATATACTCCTGAATTTGGTTTCCTAGTATTTTGTTTAGCATTTTGCATATATGTTCACCAGAAATTTTGGCCTGTAGTTTTCCTTTTGCATTGTGTCTCTACCAAGTTTGGAATCAGGGTGATGCTACTTTAATAGAATGATTTAGGGAGAAGTCCCTCATCCTCAACTTCTGGAATAGTTTCAGTAGAATTGGTACCCGCTTCTCTTTGTACATCTGGTAGTATTTGGCTATGAACCTAACTGGTTCAGAGCTTTTTTTGGTTGATAGGTTTTCTGTTACTGTTTCATTTTTGGAAGTCAATATTGTTCTGTTTAGGGCTTCAATTTCTTCCTGGTTCAATCTCGGGAGATTGTGTATTTCCAGGAATTTATCCATTTTCTCTAGATTTTCTAGTTTGTGTACATAGAGTTGAGTTGTTCATAATAGTCTCAGGATCTTTTGTATTTCTGTGACATTAGTTGTAATATCCTCTTTGTCATTTCTGATGGTGCTTTTTTGGATTTTCTCTTTTTTTCTTTGTCAATCTAGGTAGCAGTCTATTGAGCTTGTTCATCCTTTTGAAAAATCAACTTTTGGTTTAATTGATATTTTGTATGGATTTCTATATCTTAATTTCATTCAGTTCCACTCTGGTTTTAGTTATTTCTTTTCTTCTGCTAGATTTGGCGTTAGTTTGTTCTTGTTTTTCTAGTTCCTCTAGGCTTTATGTTAGATAATTAATTTGAGATCTTTCTAGCTTTTTGAGGTAGCTATTCAGGGCTATAAACTTTTAACACTGCTTTTGCTCCATACCAGATATTTTGGTATGTTGAATCTCTATTTTCATTTATTTCAAAGAATGTTTTGATATCTCCCTTAATTTTGTTGTTTACCCAAAAGTCATTCAGGAGTAAGTTTGTTTAATTTCCATGTAACTGTGTGGTTTTGAGAGATCTTGATATTGATTTCTATGGCACAGCTATTTGGTGAACCAAAATATCTGTTTGTATTATATACGTTTGCTCTCCTTAAGAACTTTTACAAGTAACAAAGTTATAACTAGTAACTCAGGAAGAAAAATAAACACCAAATTAATTTACTTACTAGAGACCATGGTTAATGATGGAATAGTTACCTGAAGGACAAGAGCTCTCCACTCCAACATTAACTAGTTTTTGGCACTTCCTTACTATTCAACTCCTTTCTATCTTCTGGCTCCAGTAAGTAAGCCAAATTCTAACCATAAATATTGAATAGAATATGAAATGTTTGCTTTATTATGTGCTTTTGTTGCAAATATAATTTGCACCTAGAAATACAATGCTATCAAAGGCAAGGAAAATCTTTTCAATTGTCTTCTCTACATGTTCTGTATATCGTAAATACATAATGTAGAAATTTGACATTTCATTCATTACAGTGATATTAGAACATCCCATGAAGAAAAATGAATAGTTCTTTGGTCTCAGAGATTTCAAGGGTATTTTAAATTTTGGATAATAATAGATATATTTTTCTGCAATTAATATAATAAAATAATGCCATTATATAATAAATTTCCACCTTTCAGAAAATTATGTTTTTCTCCTAGATCTATTTTATTCATAATCTAAGGAGTAAAATTGTCACTTCTTATAGATAAACATATCTATTATTATATAATAAATAAAAATGAGCTAAGCATATCTGTTTTATATTATTTAGCTTTTCATGTTTGTTCATTTAAATAGAATGAGTTTATTTTCACTAAATTTTAACTTAAAACTTTCTTATTTTTAGATAGGAAAAGTAACAAATAAATTTTAGAATACACCAGCAAATTACATCTTGAATGTCCTATTACAGTCTTTAGCGTTACTTTTATTCTTGCTTTTGGTCTACTATATTTTGGTAAATAGTCTCTTAGTGTCTCTGTCTTCTTGAGACTACCTTTCAACCATGTCAATGAAGTACTTGAAGCTCACATGTTTGAAAGACCAAGATCAAAATAGGATAGAAGCAGTAAGAGCAATTGATAAAAGGAGTCATGGAGGGGGAATGAAGAATATGGAAAGGCACAACCAGAAGAATATTCCCAAGAGGGCAGGTTTCTAGGAAGAAAAACAAGATATATAATTATGTCTACATGGCTGGGCATGGTGGCTCATGCCTGTAATCCCAGTACTTTGGGAAGCTGAGGCAAGTGGATCACCTGAGGTCAGGAGGTCAAGTCCAGCCTGGCCAACATGGTGAAACCCGGTCTCTACTAAAAACACAAAAATTAGCCCAGAGTGGTGGCGCATGCCTGTAACCCCCAGCTATTCCTGAGGCTGAGGCAAGAGAATCGTTTGAACCCAGGAGGTGGAGGCTGCAGTGAGCCGAGATCACGCCTCACACTTCAACCTGGGTGACAGAGCGAGGGACTGTCTCAAAAAAATAAATAAATAAATAAATAAAGTGTACAAATCGTTAAAGTTCATATAGCCTCACTCTTAAATACAAAATGAATTTATTCGACTTATTCAAAATTAATTCAGAGCCTTGAAAAGAAAAACAGCTTGCATTCAAAAAATCTTGAAAGATTAGAACTGGCAAAAATGACTAAAATAAAATGTAATAAAAATTCACAAAACATCCTACATTTAGAGTCAAAAACAATTTGAAATTAGGAAGAAGGGACAATTATTTATTTTGAAACCTGTTGTTTTTGTTTTTGTGGGGTTTATTTGTTTGTATCAGGAAGGTTAATGTGGGTTTCAGAAATATATACATTGCAATATTAAGCTAAATTAACAGAAAAAGTTATATCTTCTGTAGACTACATGGATCAGGCCACATCATTACATTAATATCAACAGCAAAAAATAAAGATAAAAGCCAGGCACAACGACTCACGCCTGTAATCCCAGCACTTTGAGTGACCAAGGCAGGCTCAGGAGCTCGAGACCAGCCTGGACAACATGGAAAAACCCCTGTCTCTACAAAAAAATAAAAATAAAAATAAAATACAAGTTAGCTGGGCATGGTGGTGGATGCCTGTAGTCCCAGCTGCTCTGGAGGCTGAGAAGAAGGATCACTTGAGCAGTGGAGGCAGAAGTTGCAGTGAGCCCATATTGCACGTCTGCACGCCAGTCTGGGTGACAGAGTGAGACCCTGTCTCAAAAAATAAATAAGTTAATAAAAACAAAGGTACATTCTGCAATGGGAACTCAAAATATTGAGATACATTGCAGTTTAAATCCACTTGACGTGAGAAAATTATAAAGGACTCAGAATTATTTAGCCTCCTCCTTTGAATAAGGAAGGCTTATGATGCATGTTCTATGACAGAGAGCAGACAAAAAGAAAGAATGCAAGTTTAAGAAAAGTTCAGTTTCATTCAAACTCAGGTAAATCTAGCACTCAGAGCTAGCAAATAAATGAAAAATAAAATTTTCTTTTGAGAATTTGAGAACTGGTCATTAATAAAAATTTTCACCCAAAATGTGAATGATTACTTATCATTATTTCATTGTTTCAGATGTGATTTATTTACACTCAGTATAATCTCTAAACTTCAAAAAAAAAATCTCCTTTCTAGTCAATTTCTCCACAGATGATAGCACCAAGGGTTGTTCACGCTGGATTCAGAAAGCAAAAGTGGAGAATCTATTCATCTCTGACGACAGCTGTTGGACATGGAATTTCAACTTTACTTTCATTGTTGCTGCTAGGTGAGCTCTTGGACAGCCACTTCTTGTGCTATCAGGTATCTGGACCTCTTCTGGAGAGGCCCATCACTTCTGTGCTACAGATTGCTAACCTCATAGGTGGGGTGTCCTTGTGCTGTGATGTCTCCATTTCTGAATTCCCTAACAGCAGCTTTCTCCAGCCTTCCAGTCATATGCTTTATTTTAAGCCTTTAATTCCCTGTATTAAGACCCTTCCTGCTTAAAATACCCAGAATGACTTTTATTTTTCTTGAATGATTGATATATAATTGAATAGAAACTGGATCTCATGCATTTCACAAAGCACACTGTGATTACTATACATAATACTGTATGCTACAATTACAATATATATGCAATATATATTACTATATATTACTGTGTATATATTACATATTACTGGTTGAAAAGAAATAATTGAATAAGAAAAAGTATGTCTTTTATATCTGTATATTTATTTGACTAAAAAGAAAATATGGCATTGTATACTGTTGTATAAAATTTTACCCTTTTAAATGCATAATAGTCTAATGCAATTAAAATACATTGGTTCAGAGATGCACATTTTACACGTAATTGCTAATCATTCTGGAAATTAAAACACTGACCTTTTCTGAATTCTTAGTAACTAATAAAATCAAGTCACTACTTTTCCACTCACATTCTTAATTGTCTGAAAAATTAAAACTGTCAGATTACATTCAAAATATGTCTGTCCTCTGAAGTTTTATTTTATTTATCTGTTTTATTTCTGAATTAAGAAAGGAGGGTAAAGCCAAGTATATAATTGAGATGGTCTTCAAGTTGAAGAGTCATGGATGTGGCCTACCCAAACATGTAAGCTATAGGAGGAAGCCACTTTCTTGAATTAATTCTGGAAGGGGACTTCCAGAAGGCTAAATTTCAGAATTATTCATATACTTATGGGAGAGCATGTCACCACAGATCAGAGCTCTGGAAAAGACCTGAAAGCCCAAGCTAGGGTAAAAAATAGAGACAAGCTGTGGGAGCTAGCTAGACCTTAGATTTGCAAAGAGATTGGGCTGGATCATGCTGACAAGAGGAGTAGTTCAGACACTCAGGGTGTGAGAGCTAGGATGATGTTCATAGAACAACACTGGGTAAACTAGTTAAGATCAGTAATAGAAGTTGAGCTGTATCTTGAGGTTCATATAAACATCAAAATTTTCCCACTCCTTATAGTTTTGTCTTTGTCCTGCCTTCCATCACACACACACACATACACACACACTGTATTATTGTGTCTAAATGAAAAATATAGTGCTAATTGCGAATAATATAAAATAAATGTACTGATTTATTTTTAAGTACCCAATCTCTGAACTGTAATTGTGATTTAAGAATTTCCCTTTCATAATCCTAACCAATTTCAACTTCCTGTATATGTCTTTTCCCCTTTCCTTTTGGAGGATAGGAAACACTCTCGTGCAAAATTAGGAAATTATTAAATGATCCTACAGTTCTTTATTTGTCCTCCCCCAACTCCCCAGTGACTAAAAACAATGTGCCCTTCACTAATTCATCGTACTAGGTTTTTGGATTTAATTAATAATATCTCTTAGGAAGTATTTCCTATTCAAGTTGTTTTTTTATCCTTGCCTTCATCACACTAAATATTCACATATTTATATACTGATATTTTAATATTATTTGTCAGTTTTATTAAATATGAAAATTCATAATGAATTGTAATAACAAGCAGAATCCCAATGGACATTAATGCTAAAAAATTAATTGAATATCCAGCTTCATTATTTTACAACTCATGATACTAAAACTGTGATGATAATGTCCACCCCCCAGATGTTGTTAAGATTAATTGAGACATCATGTGTAAAGCACTTAGCACAATGACTGCCTATGTCCAATTAATATTCATCCTTTTCTCTTTCCCTTTAGAAAAGTTTTTAAATTTTTCAGAGCTACCACATCCTAAATTCCTCTCACCTGTGTTCACATATATCAAATTATTGGTTTCTCCATGTATCTAGAGATGACCTGCCTCTGGTTAAAATAACAGATTCATGAGCTCCAATTATGTAATGATCTTTAGGCCTAGGAACAGAAATCTGCATTTTAATAAGCTCCCACCTGTTATGTATGTACCTGACATTTGAGGGCAATTAACGTAGCCTTTTCATGACAGTTGACTACTGAAATAGTTCACTGCAAATCCTATCTAGAAGAAAAGATGAAAAGTGAATTTTTTTTAAGTTTTAAAAACTGAACTGAGGATTAATTGTACAAAAGAGTATTGGGCAGAAAAATAGTGCATGCTGAGTGATGTAGAGGTGAAATACGATACCCAACAATTCAGAATTTGAAGAAGGAATGAAAATATGTTATTAATAAAATTGCATATTAAATGGAGAATTTTAATGGTTTCTACACAACTCAGGCAATGCAATAAGTGCCTTGTATGCAGTGAGGTATCAGTTTTCTTTTTCATTATTTTAATAGCATATGATTGCTGCTATCAGGCTATATTCAATTTTCAACCTTAATGTTATTAGTATATTTTTCCCTCAACTGTACACTTTAAAATGCATTAAACTGCAAAAGTAACAAAAAAGAGAATTTTAATTCTTTTATCCAAAGTTTCCTACTTACATCTCTCTCTAATGAGATTCAGGTATCTCCATAAATTATTCAAGAGTGAGACCAACCTCAGGTTTAGCAAATTGGGATATTTTAAACCCTATGGTCACAGAGAGGACTGTAGTCAGTCTTCATGTTAGTTAATAAGCAAGTTTTTACATTTTTAAAAATTTGGATTGACTGACTCGATGCAAATATCCTCAATTTATTTTTCTGAGTCCCTTTGTATTGTATTTACCTTCCTGCAAGTTTGATAACTAGTTTTCCTATTTTCTCTTCTCTAAATTAATTATTAACTATTTTATTATAATATTTACCAAGGGGCAACTTTGTCACAGATACTTGGCATGTGGTGAGCTTTCTATTCTCCTTATTTTTCTAGGACACATTAAAGTGTCAGGTTTTCCTTATAACAAATTACAAATTTGGTTGTCTGAAAGCTGCGCTTATATGAATTGTTATTTAGTAAATTTCTGCTTCAAATGTCTACATTATATCATAATGGACTATAGGAATTAATAACAATTCCTTCCATTTATTATAATGTTATAAAATACATGATTCCATTTGTTTTTACAATGTTATGGGACAGACAAAATTATTGCCCCCATTTACATATATACAAGAATTGAAAGGTTTAAGGTTATGCAACACTGAGTGGTGGACTCAGAACCTATGACTCAAACCTTCTCACTCAGCATCTGTTTGTCTCTGCCCTGTGCCAACTTCTGGTTGGTATCACTGCTGATAATCTCTAGATAAGTGGGATTAGTCTGGTGCAAACTGTTTAACTCTTGGTTGTAATTCCAATGATGTTTAAAGATATAAAACAGGCCAGGTGCGGTGGCTCACGCCTGTAATCCCCGCACTTCGGGGAGCTGAGGTGGGCGGATCACTTGAGACGAGGAGTTTGAGACCTGCCTGACCAACATAATGAAACCTCATCTCTATTAAATATACAAGAGGTTTAATTAGATCCCATTTGCCAATTTTGGCTTTTGCTGCCGTTGCTTTTGGTGTTTTAGACATGAAGTCCTTGCCCATGCCTATGTCCTGAATGGTACTACCTAGATTTTCTTCTAGGGTTTTTATGGTATTAGGTCTAACATTTAAGTCTCTAATCCATCTTGAATTAATCTTCGTATAAGGAGTAAGGAAAGGATCCAGTTTCAGCTTTCTACTTATGGCTAGCCAATTTTCCCAGCACCATTTATTAAATAGGGAATCCTTTCCCCATTTCTTGTTTCTCTCAGGTTTATCAAAGATCAGACGGCTGTAGATGTGTGGTATTATTTCTGAGGACTCTGTTCTGTTCCATTGGTCTATAGCTCTGTTTTGGTACCAGTACCATGCTGTTTTGGTTACTGTAGCCTTGTAGTATAGTTTGAAGTCAACTAAAGAGCTTCTGCACAGCAAAAGAAACTACCATCAGAGTGAACAGGCAACCTACAGAATGGGAGAAAATTTTTGCAATCTACTCGTCGGACAAAGGGCTAATATCCAGAATCTACAAAGAACTCAAACAAATATACAAGAAAAAAACAAACAACCCCATCAAAAAGTGGGCAAAGGATATGAACAGACATTTCTCAAAAGAAGACATTCATACAGCCAACAGACACATGAAAAAATGCTCATCATCACTCGCCATCAGAGAAATGCAAATCAAAACCACAATGAGATACCATCTCACACCAGTTAGAATGGCCATCATTAAAAAATCAGGAAACAACAGGTGTTGGAGAGGATGTAGAGAAATAGGAACACTTTTACACTGTTGGTGGGATTGTAAACTAGTTCAACCATTATGGAAAACAGTATGGCGATTCCTCAAGGATCTAGAACTAGATGTACCATATGACCCAGCCATCCCACTACTGGGTATATACCCAAAGGATTATAAATTATTCTACTACAAAGACACATGCACACGTATGTTTATTGCGGCACTATTCACAATAGCAAAGACTTGGAATCAACCCAAATGTCCATCTGTGACAGACTGGATTAAGAAAATGTGGCACATATACACCATGGAATACTATGCAGCCATAAAAAAGGATGAGTTTGCGTCCTTTGTAGGGACATGGATGCAGCTGGAAACCATCATTCTTAGCAAACTATCACAAGAAGAGAAAACCAAACACCGCATGTTCTCACTCATAGGTGGGAACTGAACAATGAGATCATTTGGACTCGGGAAGGGGAACATCACACACTGGGGCTTATCGTGGGGAGCGGGGAGGGGGGAGGGATTGCATTGGGGAGTTATACCTGATATAAATGATGAATTGATGGGTGCTGACGAGTTGATGGGTGCAGCACACCAACATGGCACAAGTATACATATGTAACAAACCTGCACGTTATGCACATGTACCCTAGAACTTAAAGTATAATAAAAAAAAATAAAATAAAATAAATAAATAAATAAATATACAAGAGGTGAACTGCAGTAAGGAAGAGTCAGATATTTAACTCATAAAGTAGAGTTAATCTGAACTGTTTGCAGCTTCTAGTAGTAATCAGATAGTGGCAATAGTCAGCCATTGAATTTTAACTCTATATAGCCCCTAATTCAATATTTTATTGACAGAGAAACTTAAATCCAAAAGTTCACCTAAATCAATTACATCCCTAGGATCCTGGTCACAAGAGCAGGGAACGGTGGTTCACAGCTTAAAAGCTGGCTTTCCTGAACAGTAATACTAGCAGACCTTTAATAAATTCAGCTTATCATGATTGTTTTAACAGTAAGGTTAGAATGTAAACTCAGTAGTATTTCCTTTATCTCAGAGACTAGAAACTATATTGCACTGTAGAGATGATCCAGAGATTGGATGTGTTACAGGCACCATCCAAAACTCTGCTTAGTCACTTTCCATCTGGGTGAACTTGAGCAACTTAAATGTCACCAAGATTCAGAGTTCTCAGCATTAAAATGAAGACAATAACCACTCTGTAGGAAGGTCAGAGATCTAGCATACATAAGATTTGCCACAGTTATCACTTGTGAGCATTTTATATTAATTAAATCTTTAATTCTTAATATATGGAAAGAATATTACTCTAGTACATGAAGACAAAATTTCCACCCTGGGTTGGCTGTGACCTGGCCATTTAACCTTAGTTGAGTCACTTATTCTTTCTCTGGGTCTTGTTGTTAAAATAAAGTGGTTTCTTTTTCTAACAATATGACTACCATTGTTTAATGATTTACCTCTAAGTTGCCGGAAGTTAGTTCTATAATCTTTTTTTCCCCACACAAAGATTTTCAAGCACTGCCTCTTGGTGTACTGACAAATAAATGCTCTGAAACATTATATGTATTTCTAGTTACTGGCTCTATATAGATTTTTATATCTGAATAGCTTAATTTTTTATATCAACTAAACTGCCAACTGACTAAACTACTGGTGGCTTAAACTATATTTTGAAAAAAAACATGTACTCTGAGAATTATTGGATAGAAGAGAAAGGTAACCTCTATGTTCCTCAGAGTAAATGATGCCTGTCCTTTCTTAAAAGATTCTGCCACAACTCTCATTAAAATAAGGCTAATAGAGATGAATGATTACTTAGTTAACTATAACTCAAAATATTCAAATGGGAAGATGTTAACAAAAATCTAAGCTGCTGTGTTATCTGGTAAATTTTAAGTCAATAATATTTTAAGGGAAATATCTGATGATCAGAGTAAATTATAACTTGGCTTATTTTTCCCTTTAGTTTCATCAGGTATAAGATCTGTGTGAACTGCCATGAAATAAGGAGTAGACAAGATTAGCAGCAGCTGCTATTAAAGGGATAAATGAGAATGTCAGAAGAATAGCTCAATAAATTACCAGGGGAAGAAGGGGCAAGTTCTGTTCATAGATGGTAACATGAATAAGGACATTCAGAAAGAAAACAGAGCATTAATATGGCTATAAGGACAATTATAATAGGATGTAAAGCAATAATAGATAAAGGATTAATAGAAATGGCATCCACTAGAGTTGAATTTGAACAAGAGCAGAAGCTAGGTAGAAAACAGGCAGTTTCATCAGAACAGGGATACAATGGGTGTTCTGATGCCACACCTATCCAACAAATTCTTCACCTTGGCTTTGGTTTTCTCCTGTGCACCTGTGACTTTTCATTCAGTAACATCAATACTTGGTGAGACTTTTAGGTATAATATGTAACATTTATTTGTTATATATATTATTTGTATTTTATATGCATCAATATTATGCATAATTTTATATAAGAATCCTAGCAAGAGATTAGATCTTCTGTAAAGCAAGTACTGCAAGGAATCCTGAAAAAAAATATTCTGGGGCATGTGACACTCAGATTAATGGCCTAAAACTCATGTCACCAATGCCCAAGGTTTATCAGAGCTTCTCTGGCATCAAAAGGACCTCCTATCCTGCTTCACCAACAGCAAATGCCTTTTTATTATTTTACATTTTGGAGTTACATGAGTTCTACTTTTTAAAATATTTGGTCATTACAAAATGTACACATGCATTGAAATATCACATCATATCCTATAAATATTTACAATTATTAAATTGCCAATTAAATTAAAACAAAACTTTAAAGAATAAAAATAAAATCAAACATAACAAAAATGTTTGAAAACAACTGACTCCAGAGATCATAAGGTACCAAATAAACTATAATTCTTCCAAAAAGTTATGAACTCTTTTGAAATATTATCTTGTCAAATATACTGTCTCTTATTACTAAGGTTTTAATATCAGATAGTATACAGAACACAATATACTAGTTTTGATACTGCAAGAATCAGAGGAAAGAAATGCAAATTTTTGTGATAAAAAAGAGAAAAAATAGAAGAAAAAAAGAAATTGCCATAAATAAAGTTAGAAAAACAAGTCAGAAATCCTCTCCAAGAGAGAAATGTTTAAACATGTGAACACATTTGTTCAAAATGCAAAACGTGTAAATCAAAAGTTGTTCTCTTACATTTCAATAAAATAGGAGAATTACAAGGACTTCCTATTGTCTTAAAGGTAATTTTTCATTATGGGAGAATAACTGTCAGCAGTATTCTTCTGATGAATTTCAGTGTATATATAAACAATAAGTTAATCTAATATGCATTACCTTGCAGATCATTCATATAGAGTTAACTGACTTTAAGCTTTTAATAATGTCATCTGGCAAACTCAGTCCAAGTTATCATTTAGTGGCATAATATAGCTACATTTTCAAGAACTTTATTTTGAAGGTGAAATAAAGCACGAAGCACAGGAAATGCTTATTTGCCAAGAACAGACATAAGTCATTTTATGTCCACCACAAACACACCTTACTGTATTACTCACAAGTTTCACATTCAGCCAAGGTCAAGTCGTTCATTCCCACATCACCTTTGGAAACTTCGTAGCGAGGCTTGGTATAAATTTAACTTTAAATTATGAACAGGTAATTTATCATTCCTCTTAGGAAAAAGAAAATGGTTTTTGGAGGTTCGATTATATGCTTTGACACATTTTTACCCTTTGCTGAGACCTCACCAAGCATAGTACAATTCATAAAGAAATAAATGTTCTTGTAATTTGGGCAGCACAGCCCTCATCACCAGCTCTTAAATTATCTTACCTAACATCCATTTCCAGTTATTAAAAAGAAAGCATAAAAATGGAAGACAATTTGTAGTACAAAGAATAAAAAAGAAAAGAAGAAGGAGACAGATAGGGAGAAAGAGGGAAAAGGAGTTAGAAAAATAGAGCCTAAACTGATCAATGAGGAAATTAAAATTGCCTGGGTATTGTGGGCTGAATTATGCCCCCCTCCCAAATTCAAATGTTGACATCCCAACTCTTAGAACCTCAGAATATAACTTCATTCGGAGGTAAGATCTTTAAAGAGGCAATGAAGTTAAAATGCAGTCATTAGGGTGGGCCCTATCCCAATATGACCATATTCTTGTAAGAAGGAGATTAGGGCACAGACATGTGGAGAGAAGACTGTGTGAAACAGGGAGAAGACAGGCATCTTCGTGGCAAGAAAGGCCTCGGGAGAAACCAAACCTGCAGACACCTTGATCTCAGACTTCTAGACTCCAGAATTGCGAGAAAATAAATTTGTTGTGTTTAAACGACACCCAGTCTGTGGTACTGTTATGGCAGGCCTTACCAAACTAATAGACTGGGCAATGGAAAGAAAATTGAGTAAAAATTTAATGTATGTTTAATTACGAGAAGGTTTATTAAGTGAAGAGTTTTTATTAAATTAATTGGCAATACATAATTAGATGAAATGGAAAGAGCAAATAATTGAGCATTCCAGTTATTTTGCTAAGTCAGTTGTTTGCTAAATATAATAAATGACACTAATATACTCATCAGAATTTTTCAGTAATAAAAGTGTTGCTATCAAACTTATAGACAAAAAGTCTATACTTCCATTCAAAATTAATCATACATCAAGTGGTATCACTTAACAAATGTCTGGATAATTGTTTTACACCTGATATTGAAAATCACCCCTTAAAAGATGAAAGCCTAACTTGAGACAGGCTTTATTATTCAAAAACAGAATGAAGTCATCTCCTTTCCTACTTGCGCCTCTCCTGGAAACACCCAAAGATCTCTTCCACTTTGCCCATTTCTTCAATATGTAATGAAAAAATAACCACACTGATGAAATAAAAGAAAACTTACACAACGATTCAATCTTTTGTGAGGCTGAGTTCTTGGTATTATCAATATCAAGATCTAACTGAAAACTGCTTTAAAAAGAATTTATTGGTTTATGTAACTGAAAATTCCTAGGAAAGGAGAACTTAGCTGTAGTTTAATTCTGAGGTTCATCAACTCATCAGATTTCCATCTTGAGTTCACAATAATTCTCCCAGTCCTGCTCTCCTTCATGTGCCAAATATGTGCTCCAGTGACTTTCTATATGGTAACAAAAGTAGTTGCCACAGCTGTCGGCTTCCCACTCGGATGATAAACTGTCATTATATCCAACTACTCAAAGTATATCCATGGGATAGGGCCTAAGAATCTGCCTACATCCTCCAAATGATTTCTACGAACACTAAATTTTGAGGAACACTGTTCTAGAGCTTGCATATTAGTATGACTTGAGGGAGATTGTGAAATAATATCATGGCCTGAATCCTGTCTCAGAGATTCTAAGGGTATTGGTCTGAGATGGGGACCAGGTAGTGCTATTAAAGGCAGTCCTTGCTTTACATGGTTTCTGTACGCAGCTTTCAGTTATTATGGCTTAGTTAAATAACACCTGTTCCCCAACAACCCTGCTGAAATTTCAGTTGTGATGGCATATTAATTGTGAGGAATTGTATAATTGTATAAAGTGCAAACTTTACTGTCAGTTCTTCAGTCCACAAATTTCTACATAACAAACAGGTACTCATGGGGTCAGTGATCAATCACACCACTTTTTTTAAAGCATGCTTGTGACTCATCACTGCACTGTTCATCAGTTCACTACATCAAAGTGTGTCTCTCAGTGATAAACCCATGTAACATATTATAATATGGGTAATCACAAAAGGAAATTGGCCAACTTAGTTAAAAGGGCAGCAAAGAAATAAAAATGATAATTCTGGGAGTGAAATGAAAATTCAGTGTAAATGGAATAGTCGACTGTGGGAATGTGTTGACACTGCTGCTGTTTGATAGATCCTAGATGTGGAAGAGACAAATATAGTGAAGGTGAACTTATCAGCATGAATGAGGAAAGTGGTTGTGAAGAAGAGAATAAAGATGTTCCAGAGGAAGTGACATTGGCAAGAAGTTTTGCATTAAAGGAAATCTGAGATATCTCATGGCATTGAAAGTACAGAGGATAAAATGTTGGAAGCTGACCTAAACTCAGAAAGGAGTGTGATAATTTGCAAAAGCATAGAAGAGATGCTCATTCAGCATCATAAATGATACAAGAAGGCAACTTTATATAAGTTTTCTATAAAAAAGTAAACGTATTTCTCAATGTTTGTGATGTTTTCATTACTAAATAAATATTAGGTCACTTTAAAATTTCACAACATTAATCAGACAGCAAGATAGTTTTAATAATTTGCCAAAAAATCAAGGAATAATTTGAATTTTCTTAATGATCGATAAGTAAGATCACTTTGCATGATTTCAGATTGTATTGCCATTTCTACAATCCCGTGCTACCATGCAAAGCAGGAACTGCCTGTGTTCATAAACTCCCCAGGTATCTCAAAAGTGCTGACAGAGTTGAGAACCACTGATCAGATCAGCAGCTCTCAAAATGTGGTGCTGGGACCATTAGCATCAAAATCAATAACATAATTTATTAAAAATGTAATAACTCAGGCTCCACCCACCTGGAGGTGGTGCCTCGTAATTTGTGTTTTATTTAGTAGGCCCCCTGGGTAATCGTGATTCTAACACATGCTAAAGATTGAGAATCACCAATCTAGTAAATAGAGAACTTCTCTTCCTAAGACTTCAGCAAAATAGGAAGCAAGTCTTTCTCTGTATTCTAGCAGCATCTTGTGTACTCTTTACCTCTATCAAGACATGGAACTGTCACTGATTCAATTGCTCTAAGTAAGAAAGTGAAAAGAAAATATGTGAAATTATTATGTATCAATTATAACTTTTAAAATTACATTAAAAAGATCATATCCCTAAAAAAAGTGAAGAGGAAAGTGGCTGCTAGGAGAATCCCAGTTTCTACTATAAATCCCTTTTATATTATCATTATTTTACTTTAAGTTCTGGGATACACGTGCAGAATGTGCAGGTTTGTTACATAGGTTTACATATGCCATGGTGATTCGCTGCACCCATCAACCCATCTATCTACGTTTTAAGCCTCACATGCATTAGTTATTTGTTCTAATGCTTTCCCTCCCCTTGTCCCCTACTCCCGACAGGCCCCAGTGTGTAATGTTCCCCTTCCTGTGACCATATGTTTTCATGTTCAACTCCAACTTATGAGCAAGAACATGCGGTGTTTGGTTTTCTGCTCCTGCATTAGTTTACTGAGAATGATAGTTTTAAGTTTCATCTGTGTCCCTGCAAAGGACATTAATTCATTCTTTTTTATGGCTGCATAGTATTCCATGGTGTATATGTGCCACATTTTCTTTATCCAGTCTATCATTGATGGTCATTTGGGTTGCTTCCAAGTCTTTGCTATTGTAAATAGTGCTGCAATAAACATACGTGTGCATGTGTCTTTATAGTAGAATGATTTATAATCCTTTGGGTATGTACCCAGTAATGGGATTGCTGGTATAAACCTCTTTTTTAAAGGCATCAAAAAAACACTAAAAGGGAAAGTTTGAATACAAGTTTTAAAACTAAAAGGAAAGAAAAATCTAGGCAAGGTATGCCTTCTAAGTAGTAATAAAAGTTATTAAATTTTTATAACTGTTCCATAAAAATGTTTTCTGATTTAATTCTGCAAAAATGTTTATATAGATACACACAAAAATGCCCTTTCAAACTAATGAAATGTAATATTGACATTTTTCTCTATACATAAATAAAAGAAAATGTTTTATTGAGCTCAAGAAACTAATATACAGAAAAAGAAAAGTCTGATAGCTTCTGCGTATGACCCATATTATAACCAATAAAGTAATGTATGTAGTAGAGTAATTATTACTAAAGCTTTGACCAGAATTTACAAATACAGTTTATTTTTTAAAACTTCAGTCAGGCTTTTGAAGGTTGTTTTTTAAGCCATGATCACAACACTTGCATAAGCTTAAGGACCGTATTTATAGATTCAGATAAGAAATAGTTTACACAAAGTGGGGAATTTTTCTCACACACACTTTGACCCTTTCGTTTTTATCACCACTTACCCCATCAGGCTTGCTTAGAAGTAGTATAGCAGTTTCTGAATTATGTATTGATCACCTATATTAAATTGCTCATGTGAATGTAAAGGTAAAGAAAAACTAGAGAATTAATAATTGGCAAATTAATTACAAACTTTCTTATTGGGAATACTACTTAAAATTATATCCAATCTACTGAGAACTTCATCATAGTCACATAAAATTATACCTGCTGAGTATGTTTTTTGCTTTGAAGTGAAAGTTTTACTAAGTCTTCTTTTGTTTTCTGATGGTTATGATGTGGATAGAAACATTTCTTAAATAATTGGCATAGAATACTCATTAGCTTTAGTTTTTAAAAACTAGCATAAACATGTATTTTTCAATTTTAAGGATTTGTTCAATTTTAAGCCATAATACAGTTTCTTTCTTATTTATGATGAACATACAACAAATAAAGCAAGAACTTAGTCTCCCATCCAAGATGGAATAACAAGACTTCACTCTTGCCCTGAAATAACTGAAAAACAGGATGAAAAATACAAAACAATGGTGGTCTGTTTTGGACATCCAGCAGTGCATGGCAGTGTTGTCTGAGAGAGCAGAAACTAAGAGCCCTATGGTTTGCCAGTGACAAAGATTCTCTGTTTGACCAAACTTTAATCAGCTCCTCTAAACTCCCTTCTCAACTAGGCCCTAACTTTTGGGCTTCCATGAATGTGCATTGTCCAATTTTAGCAAGAATCTTGCTAAGAGAGGGTAGCCAGAATCCTCCATTTTCAATACCTATCTGATCAAGTTCCTCGCCCTTCACCAGCCCTCAGGTAATGTCTGATCACCTTGGCCTTCCTTCAGCAAGAATTCTGTTAGGTTTATTTAGCCAGAATCCTCCCTTACCCTTGGTATTTCCTCTTAGTATTTTCCATCCACTGAATCCTACCCTGCTCCTTAGCTATAAATTCACTCTTTGTTATATTTACAGCTGAGAACATGAAAGTTGTCAGGATCTATAATAGAGACTAATGTTAAGACAACCCTGACAAATAGAACTAAGAAGGCTATGAAGAGAGGGTTCTCACACTTACATGCCGATTACAACAACCAAAAATAACTACAGAAACCACAACCTTGCACATCATAACCTTACACAAAAAATACTTCTGCAAGAACATCTGCCCCACAGCTGCCTGTCCAGCCTTGAACTGGCACCACCCATGTTCTTGATAATTGTTGCCTACTACAATTACTGCAAAACAATTGGATAATTCTCATTTTTTTCTTTTAAAACCTTTGTCTTCCTTTACCTTCCTGAATTTGCACATAGCTTACTATGGCATATATATTCCCATTGCCATGCCTTATTCCCAAGTAAATTTCTTTTACAGAGTCTCTCTCTGTTTGTTATTTGGTTGGCAAGAACAATCTCTGTCTCCTTCTGCAAAACCCCACTTTGGTGGTCCTTATTCCTACTGCAATAACCCCTGGAATAAAGTCAGCTTTACCATTCTTTAACAAGTGTCACGGGAAAAAGTAGCACCCTTGATTAATATACCTCCCACCAGGTCCTTCCCATGACATGTGGGGATTATGGGAACTGCAATGCAAAGTGAGATTTGGGTGGGGACACAGACAAACCACATCATATTTGCTTTTTATTTATATTTTTATTTTTTGAGACAGAGTCTCACTCTGTCATCCAGGCTGAAGTGCAGTGACATAATCTCAGCTTGCTGCAACCTCTACCTCCTGGATTTACGTAATTCTCCTGCCTCAGCCACCTGAGTAGCCTGGATTATAGCCATGCACCACCATGTCTAGCAAACTTTTGTATTTTTGGTAGAGACGGGGTTTTACCATGTTGGCCAGGCTGCTCTCAAGCTCTTGAGCTCAATCGATCTGCCTGCCTCAGTCTCTCAAAGTGCTGGGATTACAGTCATAAGTCGCTGCAACCAGTGTATAGTTAATATTGAACAACTTTAAATATATGTAAAATCTTCCTACAGTATAAGGTCCATTTAACTCACCTCTTATCTTGTATAATCATACAAGAGCTTGTCATATTAGAGCCATATAAGTGATATGCTTCACAATACAGTATTACAATATTTTTTAAACAATCTTATCTAGGTTAATCAAGTTAGAAGAAACACTATTTTAAATGTATCTGCTTTTATGTCATTTCCAGCTCTTCATATTTTCCTGAAGATGTGAATATTCAACTGGAATTACATTCTTTTAGTCTACTAAATTAAAATTTCCATTAACCTTTTTTAGTTCAGATCTGCTGGTGAAATTTTTGCAGATTTTTTTAAATCCAGAAAAAACCTATTTTTTTATTCATTCTTGAAGGGTAGTTTCATAGAATGTAGAAATCTAGGTTGATTTTTGTTATCAGCAATTTAAATAAGTCTTCTGGTCTCAATTTTTGTAATTTAATCCATATTCAATGCAGTTTCAGAGACCCCGGTTTGATAATGGTTAACATTCTAGAGTATCCTCTGTCAGCTGTATTTTCATATTTTTACATAACTTTTGGAATGAAAGATATTCTTAAGACAAAGAGGGAAAAACATTTTCATATACCTTTAACTTATAAGGTAATTTATAAAGTCAGTTTTCTTATACACCTCTTTAGAGATTGGTAATCACCCATTTTAAAATTTAAATCACCCTTAACAGTTTTTCATCTTAACTTAAAAATGCACAGTAACTTCACCTTTTTGTAAATGATAAAATCAATTTAGTCAAAATATTACTTAATAAGTTCAATGCATTTCCAAGCTGCAAATGTTGTCTCCCACTTCGCTTTCCATCTTTTATTTTTCTCTGTACTTCTTTCTTGATGCTAGTAATTTTCAATTAAAATTAAATTATTTTTTCACTTTTCTTAACTTTCATTTTCTCTAGTCTGTTTAAATCCCTTGAAAATAGGATTTATTTCTGCTTCATCTGTTCCTCCATGTATGGGTTTGCTTTCACACTTCTATAAAGAACTATAGGAGACTGGATAATTTAGAAAGAAAAGAAATTTAATTGACTCATGGTTCTGCATGCCTTGGGAGGCCTCAGGAAACTTACAATCTTGGTGGAAGCTGAAAGGGAAGCAGGCACCTTCTGCACAAGGTAGCGAGAGAGAGAGAGCACTCAGGGGAAAACTGCCACTTCTAAAACCCTCAGACATCATGAGTACTCCCTCACTATCACGAGAACAGCATGGGGGAAACTGCACCCATCATGCAATCACCTCCCACCAGGTCTCTCCCATGACATGTGGGGATTACAATTTGAGATAAGATTTGGGTGGGGACAGAGCCAAATCTTATCATTCTGCCCCTGGCCCTTCTCAAATCTATGTCCTTTTTTACATTTCGAAACCAATCATGCTTTCTCAACAGTCCCTCAAAGTCTTAACTCATTCCAGCATTAACCCAAAAGTCCAAGTCAAAGTCTCATCTGAGACAAGACAAGTCCCTTCTACCTATGAGCCTGTAAAATCAAAAACAAGTTAGTTACTTCCAAGATAAAATGAGAGTACAGGGATTTGGTAAATGTTACTCTTCTGAATTGGAGAAATTGGCCAAAACAAAGGGTCAAAGACCCCAGGCAAGTCCAAAACCCAATCGGGAAGTTATTACATCTTAGAGCTCTGAAATGATCTCCTTTGACTTAATGTCTCACATCCAGGGTATGCTGATGCAAGAACTGGCCTCCCAAGGCCTTAGGCAGTTTCACCCCTGTGTCTCTGCAGGATACAGACCCAGTGGCTGCTTTCATGCGCTGGCATTGAGTATCTGCAGCTTTATCAGGTACATGGTGCGATCTGTTTGTGGATCTTCCATTCTGGGGTCTGGATGATGGTGGCTCCATTCTCACAGCTCCACTAGGCAGTGCCTCAGTGGAGACTCTATGTGTGGGCTCTAATCCCACATTTCCTCTCTGCATTGCCCTTGTAGAGGTTCTCCATGAGGGGTCCATCCCTGCAGCAGACTTCTGTCTGAACATCCAGGCATTTCCATACATCCTCTGAAATCCAGGCGGAGGTTTCTAAACCCCAAGTCTTGCCTTTTGTGTATCAGCAGGCCCAACACCATGTGGAAGCCACTAAGGCTTGGGGCTTGTACCCTCTGAAGCCATGGCCTGAGCTGTACTTTGGTCTCTTTTAGCAATGGCTGGAGCTGAAGCACGGTTGCAGTGTACCATGTCCTGAGGCTGCACAGAGCAGCTGGGACCTGTGCCTGGGCCATGAAACCATTTGTTCCTCCTAGACCTTCAGACCTGTGATGAGAGAGGTTGCTGCGAAGGTCTCGGAAATGCCCTGGAGATATTTCTCTCATTATTTGGCCATGAACATGTGACTTCTCTTTAGTTATTCAAATTCCTGCAGCAGGCATTTCTCCCCAGAAAAAAATGGGTTATTTTCTACCACATTGTCAGGCTGCACATTTTACAAACTTTTATGCTCTGCTTCTCTTTTAAATATAGCTTTCAATTTCAGATAGTCTCTTTGTTCACACATGTGAGTGTACACTTTTAGAATCAGCCAGGTCATATCTTGAATGCTTCGCTGCTTTGAAATTTATTCCAACAGATACCCTAAATCATCTCTCTCAAGTTCAAAGTTCCACAGATCTCTAATGTGGAGACAAAATGCTACCTGTCTGTTTGCTAAAGCATGGCAAGAGTGACTTTTACTCTAGTTTCCAGTAAGTTGCTCATCTCCATCTGAAACCACCTCAGCCTGGACTTCACTGTCCATATCACTATTGGCATTTTGGTCACAAGAATTCAACTAGTCTCTAGGAAGTTTTGAACTTTCCCCCACTTTTGTGTCTATTCTGAGCCCTCCAAACTGTTCCAATCTCTGTCCATTACTCAGTTCCAAAGTCACTTCCACATTTTGAGATATTTTTATAGCCATGCTTCACCCCCATACCAATTTTTTTTTTGTATTCCATTTTTGCATTGCTATAAAAAATTTCCTGAGACTAAGTAATTTATAAAGAAAGGAAGTTTAATTGACTCACAGTTCCACAGGCTTCAAAGGAAGCATGACTAGGACACCTCAGGAAACTTACAATTATGACAGAAAGTGAACCGAAAGCAAACACCTTCTTCCCATTTTGCTGGGAGAGAGAGAGAGAGAGAGCAATGGAAAGTGCCCCATATTTTTAAAACATCAGATCTTGTGAGACATCACTATCACAATATATCAGCAAGGGGAAAATCCGACCCCATGATCCAATCATCTCCCACCAGGTCCCTCCTCCAACAATGGGAATTACAATTCAACATGAGATCTGTGTGGGTACGCACAGCCAAATCATATAAATCCATGTATTTGCTTTAGCACCTAAATGTCACATGCATTTAAAAGTATTCAGAAGTTTATTTGATGTGTAAGAGATCGTCTAAAACTCCTATTGTTTTCTTCAACTCCATGTATGTTAAGCAGAAACAACAACCCCCCCAAAACCTTCTTTTATAATTTTATATGTATGAGAAAAGAACAAATTATCAGCTTGTTTACACTGAGATACTACTAAAGGATATGACTATAACCTCTTCTTGGTAAAATATATTAGTGATATACATGTTGAAGGTATTTAAATTTAGACATCAGGTATATTTGGGCTTAGATATATATTTGTGATAAAGTGAATATGAGCTCATTTGGTACAGTTTAGTGAGACTTGGTCACAGTGATATTTTATTTTTAGTGCATTATTCACTTGTTATCTGAAGCAAAATGAAAACAGTTGAGCTGATAAAATTTTACTTATAGAAGTCTTAGAATAAAATTAATTAATGAGAAATAAATTCACATTACTGATGTAACAAAATTGATAGGAGATTTTATTATGAATCAGTCAGGGTTAAATGTATGATTGAAAGAAGGGGAGAAACAGTAGTGGAAGGCACTGTGCATGCTTGAGGTTGAGGGGAAATCTTAAGTGCATGATTTTTTGACCCAAAGTTAACTTCTTAAGACTTTTTAGCAATAATCTTGGAGATGAACTAGAAGTCAATTAGCTGGCCAAAAGGAGCTACTCATCTCATAACAATAGACATTGACATTCATCCTGAGTGGATAATAGCCTACTATAAGAGTATTCTGCCCTAGGATAGAGGCATTGGGAACTTGGTGCCATTTGTAAGTAATGGTCATTGAGTACTCACACTAGTCAGGTCACTGGAAGATTAAAATGGCTTGTCTTTGTTTTATTAGGCTAATGTAGAAGTCATCTGCAGTATTAAAATGAATGGATGAATTCAATACATGTAAATTTTTAACATTAAATAGCTGCTACAGCTACTTATGTAAAAATGTACTTAAGATGCTATATCACTTAGGATACTTTTGCCTACAAAATAAATCTTAAATATGATAATGTTTCTTATCTCCCAGAGCAAGAAGTCCAGAGGTAGAATAAGCTCCTGACCTGATGCTATTAGGGCTTTGGTTCCATATCTCTCCACTTCTCAGGATTTATTTATTTATTTGATATTGATTTTGGCTTTGCTCTTGAGCAAAAGATGCCTACCAACACCTACTGGGAAACATGTATTTTGTTCAACTATGGTGAGAAAGAGAAACTTTCTTCTAAGCATGGAATATAAATCCCTGTGTTCAGACTGATTGGTCTATTTACCCTCTCTCGAACAAATAATCTCTAGGAGAATGCTGTGTACTAATCGGCTTAACTCTAGGTTTCTGAAAAGAAAAAAAAATGCAACAATTAATATGGTTGGCTTAGACTAAACAGAATAAAGACTGATTATTTTAAAAACAAAAAAGGAGGGAATGGGTGCTGATTAGACTGCATCAACATTTATTGAAAGAGTTTGCTATATTTGGTTACATAATAAGCATACATATAAACACAAATAAATCATTGCTTATTCCATTTTTCTGCATTGAAATACCACCTTATTTTATAGTACTGACTGTATTTGCCTATCAAAACTGAAAAAGTTAGGGTCAGAAATTGGAGATTTCTTCAAACTGTAAACAAAATTTTTTTATATTAAATTATTCAAGCTTATATTAAACTATTTGATGGCATTTTTATTAAACTGCATTTTATATTAAACTGAAGTTTATATTAAACTATTTGAAGGTGTTCTTTAATGTTTAGCTTGACATGACAGAAACTATACCTGAAAATTTCTGTTACCAGACCAAACTGATGGCCAGGCTGCTATTTCTTGTGGCCCAATAATGAGATGCAGATGAACTGGGGAGGAAGAGAGTTTTTATTTCTGTAATGAGTTACAGGGAGAAGGCTTGGAAACTCCTGCCAGACCAACTCAAAATTACAAAGTTTTCTAGAGCTTATATACCTTCTAAGCTATATGTATATGTGTAAGTGTGCATTCATCTAAAGAAACATCTAAGTGATTAACTTCTTTTAATCTGTAACTAAGGTCTGACTACTGAAGACCTTTCTCTGGAGCCTCAGTAAATTTATGTAATCTAAATGGGTCCAGGTGCTGGGGTGACTACCCTTGTCTCCTGCTAAATCACTGAAGTTCCTTCAGATCCCCAGTAAACTTGTTTTTGGAGGCCTGGGGAGTTTCTTCAGACCCACAATAAAACATGTTTAATTCTAAATGGGTCCGTTAAGAATTCCTACATTATTTTGTTATGCTTTAAGGCCCAGGAAAGGCCTAGGCAAAACTCTTCATGGGCTTTTGTTACATCCCAGCCTTTGTATAAGGAATTGGCTTTTAATATTGAACTTAACCACTCAGTCAGTACTGAAACAGTTGTTAGTGAAACCTGGCCTGCCACATTTCCATATGGGAGTTTAAAATTAATTTAAAAATTAACGGCTGAGTGCAGTAGCTCATGCCTGTAATCCCAGAACTTAGGACGGCAGAGGTGGGTGGATCACTTGAGGTCAGGAGTTTGAGACCAGCCTGGCCAACATAGGAAAACCCTGCCTCTACTAAAAATACAAAAAAATTAGCCTGTAATCCCAGCTACTTGGGAGTCTGAGGCATGAGAATCACTTGAACCCAGGAGGCAGAGGTTGCAGTGAGCTGAGATCATGCCACTGCACTCCAGCCTGGGTGACAGAGTGAGACTCAGTCTCAAAAAAATTTTGAAAATTAATAATTCTAATATTTTCATTAACTTATATATTCAGGTATCTGTTTCAACAATGCCAGTAAAAAATAATGATACAATTAAGAAAAAAGAATTAGTTATTTGGGTGAACAAAAATATGCTGAAAGAACAAATGACTTTTTAAAAAATGGCATGGAAAGAAATCACTATGCTTTTTAAAAGATGTCAGAAAACATCTGAAAAGACAAGAGTATATTATCTTCAACAGACTGGAAGTTTTACCATTCTAATTCTAACAGGTTTCCTCTGGTTTTTCTTTTAAAATTCATAGCACATTATCCACAGATTTACACAATTTGTTATAAAAAAGATACAGGTAAAGTGTATGATTTATCAAAGAAGATTGGGATATTTTAAATACTTTTTTAAATGGGGCTATTTTAAGTGGCTTACTTTGATTAGGAACTCTTAAATCAGAATAGAGCTTCCTCTGGGTTAAAAAAATATCTATTAACATTTTTCATAATTAGCAGAGGATCTTTCATTCTACGTGCCTTTTTATGAATGTTGGGAATAACGTTCAAAATCCTAAGGAAATTGAACACTCAAACAATGGATTCTGAGCAAAGTAATTTTACTTCTGCACAGAGGGGTGCTTCTCCTTGGCCGGTCGCTGTGAGAGCACACCTGAACAAAGGGGCACAAGAGCCTTTATTCCTGACGCAAGTCCTGCCCCTGTACCTTTTCCCCATTGGCCGGGGTCAGGCTGTACAATCTAAACTAATCCCTCAGTTGGCTAAACATTTGAACTTTTTTTAGATAAAGTGGGCATGTAAGTGGGAGAGGGGAAAGGGGAAGGGGTATGTGCAATGAGTTAGAGAGTTAGTATTCTTTCCAAATAAGGAAAGGAATGTGAGCTGGTACTGATAACGCCTGGTACTATGGCATGTCTGGGCATGTAACAAAGGCAGAAAGGAAGAAAAAAAGAGAAAAAGGAAAAAGGGATGGGGGGTACTACGAATTAAAGAATAAAGGATTGATCAGGCTATTTGAAGAGAAACCTCATCATATCTCACAATGAATACAACACTATAAGATACTTAACCTAAATTCGTTCTTCTGTCCCAGTTTTTTGGGTATTACAGGTCAAAATTTGCACCTTAAATTATTAGGTGTAAATCAATTAACAGGCATAACACATTTAACTGCTCTTAGTACTCTTTTAGAAGTTGTTAGTGACTTACCTAAACAATTCAGCAGTCCAGGCAATTGCCCATGACATGTGGCTTTCCTGCATTTGTCTTACTACCTACAAATCTTCCTGGCAGTCAGGAGGAAACAGGGCTAAGGCTTGCCTTAGAAAAAGTGTGGATAATGAGAAATTTTCCTTAAAGTAAAAATGATCTGATTTGGTGCTTAATTCTTTCACAGAGTAGGAATTTTGCTCATTCAGTAAATTACAAGGCACCATCTATGCTAATGAGTTACAGTCATTAGTAAGCTGGAGGCAGAAACTGACTCATAAAAGAAATGTGTAGTTCATTTTATCATCTACCAAACATTTATCTGATTTCTGTGAAGAAATTTTATATGCAACAAGTTTGTAGAAATTATTCTACACCAATGTCAATTTCAAAATCTGCCTTTAAAACTTCTGTAACTTCTACTACTCAAAGGAAAATGCATTGAATAAAAATAGATGACAAGGAATAGACAACCTGAAAACATGTCTCTTTTTTGGATCACATAAGAAAGGATACTAATAAAATTTATCCATAATATGTCAGAACAGTTATTTAACTTGAATATCAAAGAACTAGAAACTGAAGTAAAGTAATTACAATTAAATCAGTGGCTGTAGTTTTTTTTTTTTTTAATACGGACTTAAATCATTAAGAAATTAAAGTTGGTGATAATTTGTTTTGTACCGGGAGCCCTATAAGAAATATCTGAGAAAATGAAATGTGTGAAAGATTAATAACAGACAAGAGGAGAGCAGTTGGATTTACATAGCTTAATGTCAGAGAAATACATTGTTTTCATTGATACCAGTCAGATATTTTATAGCAGTGAAAATAGGTTCTATCAACTATCTACTGATATATGAGGTAGGCTTTAAAACAACTAAATTAGTTTTTAACCGAATGTCTGGTGCTTTCATGTTGGATAGACATAGTGTGTATTGAATTCTGGGACTTAGAGATAAAATGGTAAGCATTCTAATTCCTTAGGGGAAAACATACCTCATTATGTAGTCATTAACTACTTTATTAGGTTTTTTTTTATTATTTCAAGGAAGAATTTATTATATTTACCTCAAAGCTTCAACTTTTGGTTTATAAATTAGTAAGACAAAGGACCTGACTTTTCCAAGTATATCA
>NW_012115611.1:2722035-2723879 GCF_000951035.1 Colobus angolensis palliatus
AAAAAAGCAAGTGTAATGCCAAATCTGTTTCATTCTGTGAGATATGGGATATTCATTGTACCTAGGTGAAAAAAAAACTTATTCATAGTATCTGTGAACACTGATGGGTTTATGCTAAAAAACAAAAATGTGTCATGACTAATTCCAAAAGGATTAAGTAAAGGAAAACAAAACATAACCCGCAGACATTCAGCAAAAAGAATGCTCTGTGTTCTTCAGCTGACCTTTGGAGCTCTTCAATACCAGTTTTGGGCAGCATTTGTGATGGCTTTGTGAAGGGAATGGTGGTAGCTAAGTAGATGAATCAATAACTCAGGGTGAGTCTATACACTGTTGTAGAGCTAAAAAGACCCACAGAGTTGATTATTTCATTCCTAGTTAGAAGTCACACTGGGTTAAAATAAAGGGAAACATGGAAACACCAGTCTCTACAACTATTAAAACACTTGTATAAGTGTTTTCCCTGTTTCTGCTTTAATGCATAAACCACAGATACATGCCTCAACAACCTCAGAGTATACAAGATGTCATAGAATATAACTTAACTCTAAGAGGGCATACAGGAATAGACTTCCCTCCAGATTGAATTGAATGATTCAAACATTTGCCAGGATTAACTACAGCAATCTCTTTGAACTTACTAAGAAAACATATCAGAATGGAAAATCTAATTTAATTTGAGAATTGATTTTGATTAATTTGGTTTTGATTGGTAAAATTATATGATACAAATAATATTTAAGCTAATGTGAAAATGACATAAAACATATATTTAAAATGTTTTAAATATTTATGGATGGTGTTCTTGAGTGGAAATTGAAGCTAAAGGACTATGTTATTGGCAGACACTGACTTTTGTAACTCCTTGAAAAATCTTGCTTTCTTCCAGTTCTACTAATGGTATAACAACAGAAGTGAAGATAAGCTACATTATTAAGTTTAGGTATTCATTTAACTAACATTTATGGAACAGGTATACGAAGTGTGTGCCATATTTCCACTAATGTGTGACGAGTTTATAACGTAATGGGGATATACACATACACAGCTAAGTAAAAACTTGTGGTTCCCTGGACATAATATTTGGAATTACTAAAAGGGTTTCTTTCCCCAAAAAAATTTCTTATTGCTTCAATAATTTTTTTTTTACCGGTGGAGCTACTACCCTTTATATTCTCAGTAAGAAGGTAGGTACGGTCATACAAATTAAGTCAGGTGAAGGGCTGTACCCACTCCCAATTATCCTTTCCTAACAAGTGAAAACAGTGGCACCTTCTCAAGAACCAAGGCAACATTTAAACCCTGCTCAGATTCCTTTTGATTTTCTCCAAAGCTTGTTCCTTCCTTGATTAGGAAAGCTTTTGTTATCTTTGCATGTACAAATAAATTGTCTTTATGTTTCATACTGCATTCTTCTAAGCTCTCTGATTAACTTTCCTGAACTTTTTCTTGTCCTCCATGTTCGGTTTCAAATTCTAAAACTGAGTTCTTTTGAAAATCAAAAGCTATAACAGAATTTTTTTTCTTTCCAACTTTGGGACTCTTACACATATAAAATGATTTGGCTTCCAACTCCTATCTATACTCTGACTAAAGCAATTCATTTACTTTTCCAATATTCCAGGTTGCAATCCTACTATTCTCAGGGTTAAAGAATGAGGAAGAGTTTCTGGGCCAGCAAGAGCAAGTGGAGATGGGAAAGAAGGACTTTGAAGTTAAAATCTTTAAATATTATTCCTTACATAAAAATCATCATATTTCTCCAAATATTGATGAAAACATTTGCAGCTTGTCATTAGAACATCCTTGAGACTTTGTGAAAGTGGTGCTTATTAAAAGTAGTA
>NW_012115611.1:2723929-2726098 GCF_000951035.1 Colobus angolensis palliatus
TGATACAAATAATATTTAAGCTAATGTGAAAATGACATAAAACATATATTTAAAATGTTTTAAATATTTATGGATGGTGTCCTTGAGTGGAAATTGAAGCTAAAGGACTATGTTATTGGCAGACGCTGACTTTTGTAACTCCTTGAAAAATCTTGCTTTCTTCCAGTTCTACTAATGGTATAACAACAGAAGTGAAGATAAGCTACATTATTAAGTTTAGGTATTCATTTAACTAACATTTATGGAACAGGTATACGAAGTGTGTGCCAGATTTCCACTAATGTGTGACGAGTTTATAACGTAATGGGGATATACACATACACAGCTAAGTAAAAACTTGTGGTTCCCTGGACATAATATTTGGAATTACTAAAAGGGTTTCTTTCCCCAAAAAAATTTCTTATTGCTTCAATAATTTTTTTTTTACCGGTGGAGCTACTACCCTTTATATTCTCAGTAAGAAGGTAGGTACGGTCATACAAATTAAGTCAGGTGAAGGGCTGTACCCACTCCCAATTATCCTTTCCTAACAAGTGAAAACAGTGGCACCTTCTCAAGAACCAAGGCAACATTTAAACCCTGCTCAGATTCCTTTTGATTTTCTCCAAAGCTTGTTCCTTCCTTGATTAGGAAAGCTTTTGTTATCTTTGCATGTACAAATAAATTGTCTTTATGTTTCATACTGCATTCTTCTAAGCTCTCTGATTAACTTTCCTGAACTTTTTCTTGTCCTCCATGTTCGGTTTCAAATTCTAAAACTGAGTTCTTTTGAAAATCAAAAGCTATAACAGAATTTTTTTTCTTTCCAACTTTGGGACTCTTACACATATAAAATGATTTGGCTTCCAACTCCTATCTATACTCTGACTAAAGCAATTCATTTACTTTTCCAATATTCCAGGTTGCAATCCTACTATTCTCAGGGTTAAAGAATGAGGAAGAGTTTCTGGGCCAGCAAGAGCAAGTGGAGATGGGAAAGAAGGACTTTGAAGTTAAAATCTTTAAATATTATTCCTTACATAAAAATCATCATATTTCTCCAAATATTGATGAAAACATTTGCAGCTTGTCATTAGAACATCCTTGAGACTTTGTGAAAGTGGTGCTTATTAAAAGTAGTACATAGTAGTTTATACAGGTGAAAGTTAGAAAAAAAGAGGGAGTTGGTAATTCAGTGGTTAGACAGGAAAATACTTTCTGAACGACCACTGCTCCTTCATTGTATCTTCCATTGCCCCCCATTACCTCTTCAGAAACTGCTGCTTCCATTGTTTCTAATGGTTAGAAACACATGGGGGATATGGTGCTGAAGCAGACATTGGAAGAGTATTTAGGTGTGGACAAAAGTCAAAAGAAATAGTAAAATACATGGAGTGAATGACTTAGATTAGAAAATAAATATTTCCTAGGTTCCAGATGAAAATACAGAGCTCCTCTAGTTTAGACATTTTATTTTGCATCTGAGAAGGGTGGTGCTCACACTGGCTGAGTCAGAAACATAGATAATGGATGTTCACATTGAATATACAGTTAGGTTTCTTGACTTTCCTTTGACAGGGAATTGTATAGCCTCATATAAAAAAGCTAGAGTAAATTGATCTTACTATTTTCTCTTCCTTTAATCTGCTTTGGTGTTCCCCTTTCCTATTGGCCAAATGTAATCAGAAGCCCAAGGGAAAGGAAGCCATTGATAATACAATTCATACTGCTCAGAGACAGAGAGCAGGTGAATAAGACAAGAGAATTAATCTGGAAGAGAAACACAGGTAATCAACATGCTAGTTTTTGTTATTATTATTATTGTTTATCCTTTCAAAGTTTTCCTATGAGTTTAATTTGATTAAAAACACTTTGTTGAGCGTTATATTTTGGTCTCTATTCTCCTTCATATTTACATATCATTTAAGATTGTGAACCCTTACATGTGTCCAAGGTGGTCAGAGCACAGTTTGATTTTAAACATTTTAGGGATACATGAGACATCAATCAACGTATGTAAGACGAACACTGTTTCAGTTTGGAAAACGAGGGACATCTCAAAGCAAGGGTGGGACAACTTGAAGCAGGGAAGGGGCTTCCATATCACAGGTAGATACGAGACAAATGGTTGCATTCTTTTGAATGTCTGAATAGCCTGACCTAAGGAGGCAATGAGATATGCATTTATCG
>NW_012115611.1:2735168-2740233 GCF_000951035.1 Colobus angolensis palliatus
ATGGGATTTTTTTCTAATTTATTTTTACAATCCCCATATGCTTAGGCTTTATAATTAACAACCCTCCACACACATACTCACACACACTCACATATATATTTTTAACATATTTTACCAAGATATTTCAAATAATCGAGTGACAAAAGTGTACTTCTATGAATGTATGATTTCTAAAGGTGGTAATTTGAGGGAGATATTAAAACTTGGTTGAAAACTGGATATTTGTAAGAAAACCTTTTTGGGTAGCAGAAAAGACATGGGGTAGAAGAAGCTGGAAATTTAAAACAGCTAATAAGAGATATCATTAGTCACCTCATTTTACAGGGTCTTAATAAAAATATGATTCATTTTATTCATTAAAAATGTATTCAACAATGTTCATTGAATACATACTGTATTCTATATCCTGTATTGGCACTGAACACCTCAAAATATGTAAGACTGTTTTTTCTAGAAACTTAGAGACTAATGAAAGAAACCTAGGCATGTAAGCAATTCATTATTTATTATCATAACTTTTAAGAGGTGCTTTAATGGGTAGATAGTGAACAGGTATTGCTCAAATCAGCTCTATACAGCTACAACATTACTCTGGACTAACTCTACCTAAAATCATAGCAATGAAAAATAGAAAATAAAAATCACCCAGAACTTTTATAGCATCTTCAACATACATAATGAAGTAAGCAGAATGACAATATGGGAATAAAATCTGGTGCATAGCACTGGTATTGCATAATTATAACAGTACACACAGATTACCGTAATATTCTAAAGGATGTCAGAAATTCACAACATTGGTAGAACTATGAATGTCTGTATATACAAAAAGCTCAAATAATTTATTAAAGGAAACAAATTAAGTTTTTACAGGCATATATTGTCTCATTGTGTTTTGCTTTGTTGCACTTTGCAGATACTGCAATTTTTACAAATCAAAGGTTTGTGGCAGCCCCGTGTCAAGCAAGTTTACCGGCACCATTTTCCCAACACCTTGTGCTCATTTTGTATCTCTGTGTCATGTTTTGATAATTTTCACAATATTTCAAATCTTTTCATTATTACTATATCTGTTATGGTAATCTGTGACCAGTGATCTTTGATGTTATTGTTTAATTGTTTTGAGAAGCCAAGAAATATGCCCATATAAGACTGCAAATTTAATAAATATTGTTTGAGCTTTGACTGCTTCACCCACTGGCCATTTCTTCATTCCTATTCCTTCCCTCAAGCCTCCCTAGTCACTGATATTCACTGACATTGCCTATTCACTCCCTACACACTGATATTCACACAATAATATTCAAATTAGGCCAATTAATAACCCTATAATGCCTTCTAACTGTTCAAATGGAACGAAGAGTCAGATATTTCTCACTTTAAATTGAAAGCTATACCCGGGTGGGGTGGCTCAGGCCTGTAATCCCAGCGCTTTGTGAGGCTGAGGCGGGTGGCTCATGAGGTCTAGAGTTCAAGACCAGCCTGGCCAACATGGTGGAACCTAGTCTCTACCAAATATACAAAAATTAGCCAAGTGTGGTGGCGGGTGCCTGTAATCCCAGATACTTAGGAGGCTGAGGCAGGAGAATTGCTTGAACCCAGGAGGCAGAAGTTGCAGTGAGCTGAGATCACCTACTGAACTCCAGCCTGGGCAACAGAGAAAGACTCTGTCTCAAAAAAAAGAAAAATCAAAAGCTATAAATGGAAAAACAAATTCTGCATGATAGTACATCTGTTTACAGAATGGTTTACTGAATATTTTAAGCCCACCGTTGAGTTCAACTGAGGGAAAAAAAAAAAGATTCATTTCAATTATCACTGCTCATTAACAATGCACCTGGTCAGTCAAGAGCTCTGATGGAGATGTACAAGGAGATTAATGTTGTTTTCATGCCTGCTAACACAACATCCATTCTGTAGTCCATGGATCAAGTAGTAATTTTGACCCTCGAGTCTATTATTTAAGAAATACATTTTGTAAGGCCATAGCTTTCATAGATAGTGATTCATCTTATGGATTTGGGCAAAGTCAACTGGAAAACTTCTGGAAAGCCTTCACCATTCTAGATGTCATTAGGAATATTAATGATTCATGGGAAGAGGTCAAAATATCCACATGAACAGGAGTTTGAAAGAAGCTGATTCCAACCCTCCTGGATGACTTTGAGAGGTTCAAGACTGAAGTGAATGAAGCCACTGCAAATATGGTAGAAATAGACAGAGAACTAGAATTAGAAGTGGAGTCTGAAGATGTGATTGAATTGCTGTAATTGCATTGATATGGTTTGGAAATTTGTCCTGCACAAATCTCATGTTGAAATGAGATTGAAATCTCAATCCAATGTTGGATGGGGAGCCTGGTGGTAGATGTTTGGGTCATGGGGCTGGATCCCTTACGGCGTAGTGCTGTCCTTGTAATAATGAGTGAGTTCTCATGAGATCTGGTTGTTTAAAAGTATATTACACCCTTCCCCTTGCTTCTGTTCTCTCCACGTGACATGTTTGTTACCACTTTGCCTTACTCCATGAGTAAAAGTTCCTGAGGTTTACCCAGATGCCAAGCAGATGTCAGGGTCATGCGTAAATTTACACCTCTTTCCTTTATAAATTACCCAGTCTGTTATTCCTTTCTAGCAATATAAGAAAGATCTAACATATACATGATCAAATTTGAACAGATGATGAGTTGTTTTTTATGGATGAGCAAAGAAAGTGGTTTCTTGAGATATAATCTACTTTTGATGAAGACACTGTGAACATTGTTGAAATGACAAAAAAGGATTTAGAATATTATATAAACTTAATTCAAAAAGCAGCAGCATGATTTAAGAGGATTGAATCCAATTTTGAAAGAAGTTCTCCTGTGGGTAAAAATGCTATAAAAGAGCATCATATACTACATAGAAATCTTTCATAAAAGGAAGATTCATTCAATGTGGCCAACATCATTATTGTCTTATTTACAGAAATTGCCACAGCCACCCCAACCCTATTAGTCAGCAACCATCAACATTGAGGCAAGACCCCCAGCCAGTCAAAAGATTAGGACTGGTTGAAGGCTCAGATGGTCATTAATACTTTTTAGCAATGCGATATTTTAAAAATTAGGTATGTACCCTTTTAAGAACATAGTGACATTGAACAAATTATAATAGACTATAGTATAATGTAAACATAACTTTATATACACTGGGAAACAAAACCTTTTGTAACTTGCCCTGTTGTGGTGGTCTAGAGATGAACCTACAGTTTCCCCAAGTTATGTCTACATTTTTATGAGTTTTTATTTAACGACATCCAAAGTTTCTTGGAGGATATTTTTATATACATACACACACACATATATATGTATATGTATATGTGTGTGTGTGTATATATATTTTTGTTTGTTTGTTTTTTGAGATGGAGTCTCATGTTCTTCAGGAACTCCTGAGCTCAAACAATCCTTTTGTCTTGGCCTCCCAAAGTGCTGGGTTTACAGGCATGAGCCACCACACCTGTCCCATTCTGTATTTTTATTCAGATGCCAGACAGCAAAGGCATGCATGCCCTTAAGCAAGGAAAAAAAAAAAGAAGGTGCTAAATTATAATTTTGATAATATGAGACTAAAAGAATTAAAACAGAATATACTTACACTTATTCCTCATTTAAAAAATGATTTAAAGCATTTTATAAAGATGTATCAAACCAAAGACACAAGAAATCTGGAAAATGAAAGGCAAAATAAAAATAGAGTGGGAAAATTTGCAAACAGCTTAAATTATTTAGATTAGTACATATTGTGCTTGCCAGAAGTGGGACACAAATATGATAGTAAAACTTCTGGCAGCCATTTGTGTGTGTGCGTGTCTGTGTATGTGTGCGTGTCTGTTTGTGTGTCAGAGAGAGGGGGAGATATATACCTATATTTTAAAATTTATAAGATAAAAACAAACTGTTTTCTAAAGAGAGACAAAACTACCCTTGATAAGGAAATTAAAGTTAACCATAAGCCTAGTAACATGTTCTTAATACAGATTGATGTCATGATACCAAAGCACAAAAACACACTTACAGCAAGAGAAAAGAACAAAAGTAATGAGACTTAAGTGTGTGGCTCTTGGATGATCTAACTTATTTCAAGGATAAATTTTGAATTATCTAAAAGATGAATAAATTGCATATACTTCCTGCTATATTACTGGAATAATGAATTCAACATCTATTAACTCTGTTTCTCTTTACTGGGCTTTTGAAAGCTTTCCATTTAGTGACAGACCTTTTGAAGTTATACTCCCTGACAGGTGGCTGGAATATTTGTATTCTTTATCAAATAAGTGCACAGCTGTGTGTTTTTAATTGTCAGCTAAGCTGAAGACAAGGTAAAAATTGAAGAACTCAGAGAGGGAGAGGGTCTGCATACAATGGTATTCCAAGTACTCCTAGAAGTGAACAAAAAGAAACCTAATTGGAGCCACATTTATGTGATGGTTGATTTTTGCCTAAATAGATTTCCAAAGCCGATAAAGGAACAGTTATTTTAGTCATAACAAAAACCAAGACAAACACATGCCCATACGTGTACACACAAACACATGGACACATAATAAAGGTCCTGGGGCATTTTGAGGTTGGAGATATATAAGTTACTTGTATAACTTTTCGAAGAAACTAGTGACAAAAGGTACATGTAGATTGTTAGTAGAAGTGATTCAAATAATATAATAGGTACCTTTTAGTTTTATTTGCTAAATTAAAAAAATAAGAACTTAAGATGTTTGCTAAAATAGCTTTGGTCATAATTAATCAACAATTTGGTCAATAATATATCTGCAACACTGATTTTTGATAATAAATAGACAGATAGAAGAAGCAGCTATATACTACAAATATTCCTAATTCATGGTAACTCCATTTCTTCTCTACAAATCCATGAAAATTATATATTATATACATAGTAGGCAACAAGCTTGTATCAGATCATCCAACTTGATATCAAAATATAAGAAACAAGTTAAAAAACACGGGTCAGTTTCCATCTCTGTTTTAGTATAATAGTGAGATAATACTTTTTAAATAGTGTAT
>NW_012115611.1:2745192-2746253 GCF_000951035.1 Colobus angolensis palliatus
TTTCTGTTTGTTACTTTTCCTTTTAATAGTCAGGACTCTCAGCTGCAGGTCTGTTGGAGTTTGCTGAAGGTCCAGTCCAGATCCTGTTTACCCGAATATCAGCAGCAGAGGCTGCAGAAGAGTGAATATTGCTGAACAGCAAATGTTGTTGCCTGTTTGTTCCTCTGGAAGCTTCATCTCAGAAGGGTACCTGGCAGTGTGAGGTGTGAGGTGTTAGTCTGCCCCTAGTTGGTGGTGTCTCCCCGATAGGCTACTTGGGGGTCAGGGACCCACTTGAGCAGGTAGTCTGTCCGTTCTCAGATCTCAAACTCAGTGTTGGGAGAACCACTACTCTCTTCAAAACTGTCAGACAGGGACATTTAAATCTGCAGAGGTTTCTGCTGCCTTTTGTTTGGCTATTGCCTGTCCCCAGAGGTGGAGTCTACAGAGGCAGGCAGGCCTCCTTGAGTTGCAGTGGGCTACACACAGTTTGAGCTTTCCGGCCACTTTGTTTACCTACTCAAGCCTCAGTAATTGTGGCCACCCCTCCCCCAGCCTTGCTGCTGCCTTACAGTTAGATCTCAGAGTGCTGTGCTATCAATGAGGGAGGCTCCTTGGGTGTGGCACTCTCTGAGCCAGGTGCAGGATGTAATATCCTGGTGTGCTGTTTGCTAAGACCCTTGGTAAAGCACAGTATCAGGGTGGGAATGACCCAGTTTTCCAGGTGTTGTGTGCCACGGTTTCCCTTGGCTAGGGAAGGGAGTTTGCTTCCCCCTTGGGCTTCCTGGGTGAGGTGATGCTTCACCCTGCTTTGACTCTCACTTGGTGGGCTACTCCCACTCTCCTGCACCCACTGTTCAACACGCCCCAGTGAGGTGAACCCACTACTTCAGTTGGAAATTCAGAAATCACCCATCTTCTTTGTCGCTAATGCTGGGAGCTGGAGGCTGGAGCTGTTCCTATTTGACCATCTTGGACCGCCCCCCCGAAAGAATAAATGTTTCTGGTCCTCTAAACTACAGAAAGAGTAGAAAATTACCTAAGCAAAGTTTCCTGGTATTCAGAAAAGATGAGGATTTCAT
>NW_012115611.1:2749078-2792014 GCF_000951035.1 Colobus angolensis palliatus
TTGAAGGACTTTTCTTATTTTTGGCACTTGAAAATTTTATGCCATTTTCCTCCATAAATCAGCTACATATTTTAATATATTTGACAATATTTTACAGTACTTTTCTATAATATGATTCCTTTGTCTTATCAATTAGAAGTCCATCTGTAGATTACTAGTGTGGAATGTTTTTTGTCTTTCTGGATAAATCCTACTTAGATATAATGCTTTTTAAAAATTTTAGTTAACATAGCTTTGGACTTGGTTTTGAAACATTTTGTTTAACGTATTTTTACCTAAATTGATAGGTGTGATTAACCTATTATTTAGTTTTTATTATACTTTAAAAAATAAATTCTATATGTTTGCCTTGGAGTGTTCATAAGCTGGCTTCCCTCATTCCATGTTCTAGCATAATTTATATAAGTTGGAATATCTGTTTCTTGAGCACCTGGGCTGATTCCATGTCTTTGCTATTGTGAATAGTGCTGTGATGAACATATGAGTGCATGTGCCTTTTTGGTGGGTTGATTTGCTTTCTTTTGGGAATATATCCAATTATAAGATTGCTGGGTCAAATGGTAACTCTGTTTTAAGTTTTCTGAGAAATCTTGGGACTGCTTTCCACAGTGGCTGAACTAATTTGCATTTCCACCAACAGTGTATAAGTATTCCCTTTTCTCCACAGCCTCATCAGCATGTGCTATTTTTTGACTTTTTAGTAATAGCCATTTTGACTGGTGTGAGATGGTATCTCATTGTGGTTTTGATTTTCATTTCTCTAGTGATGAGTGATGCTGAGCATTTTTTCATGTTTGTTGGCTATTTGAATGTCTTCTTTTGAGAAGTGTCTGTTGATGTCCTTCAACCATTTTTCAATACAAAACACTGCTGAAAGAAATCAGAGATGACACAAATAAATGAAAAAACATTCCACGCTCATGGATTGGAAGAATCAATGTTACAAAAATTGGCAAATTGCAAAGAATACTTCCCAAAGCATTTACAGAGTTGACAATATTCCCATCAAATTACTGATGCCATTATTTATAGAATTAAAAAACAAACTATTCCAAAATACATACAGAAATAAAAAAGAGCCCAAAGAGCCAAAGCAATGCTAATTTAAGAGAACAAAGCCGGAGGCTTCAAACTATACTATAAAACTATAGTAACCAAAACAGCTTGGTACTGGCACAAAAATAGACATATAGGCCAATGGAACAGAACAAGAAACTCAGAAATAAAGCCACACACCTATAACCTTCTGATCTTTAAAAAGGCTGACAAAAACAACCAATGAGGAAAAGACTCCCTATTCAATAAGTGGTGCTGGGATAACTGGCCAGCCTATGCAGAATATTAAAGCTGGACCTTTGCCTTTCACCATATAAAAATATTAACTCAAGATGGATTAAAGACAGAAACATAAGACCTCAAACTATAAAAATCCTTGAAGGCAACCTAGGAAATACTATTTTCAATATTAGCCTTGGCAAAGAATTTTTGGTGAAGTCCCCAAAAGTAATTCTAATGAAAACAAGAATAGACAATAGGGCCTAACTAAAGTAAGGAGCTTCTGCACAGAAAAAAAAAGAAAAAAAAAAATCAATAGAGCAAGCAGATAATCTACAGAATGACAGAAGGTATTTGTGAAATACGCATCTGACAAAGGCCTAATATCCAGAATCTATAGGGAACTGAAATCAACAAGCAAACATGCTGAATTTTAATTATGAGATATTTACTAACACTCTTTTGTGCTAAGATTATCCATTTCATACTGCTGCTAAAAATCTTCTTTGTATTTAATTTGTAAACTGTTGTGGGTAGTCAGGGACCCCAAACGGAAGGACCGGCTGAAGCCACGGCAGAAGAACAAAAATTGTGAAGATTTCATGGACATTTATCACTTCCCCAATCAATACTCTTATAATTTCCTATGCCTGTCTTTACTTTAATCTCTTAATTCTGTCATCTTCGTAAGCTGAGGATATATGCCACCTTAGGACCCTGTGATGATTGTGTTAACTGCACAAATTGTTTGTAAAACATGTGTGTTTGAACAATATGAAATCTTGATACTCTGAAAAAGAACAGGATAACAGCAATATTCAGGGAACAAGGGAGATAACCATAGGGTCTGACTGCCTGCAGTGTTGGGCAGAACAGAGTCATAGTTTTCTTATTACAGAAAACGAGTAGGACAAATATTGCTGAATTATTTTCCCAGTAAGGAATAACCCTGGGAAGGGAATGCATTCCCAGGGGGAGCCTATGGACAGCCACTCTGGGGATGTCTGCCTTATGCAGTTGAAGATAAGGGATGAAATATGCCCTGGTCTCCTGCAGCGCCCTCAGACTTGCTAGGATTAGGAAATTCCAGCCTGGCGAATTCTAGTCAGACCGGTTGTCTGCTCTTGAACCCCATTTCCTGTTAAGACGTTTATCAATGACAATGCGCACACGGTGGGACATGGAACCTCATTAGTAATTCTAATTTTGCCCTGACCTTGTGACCTTGCTCTGTCCTTCTGCCCTTGTGATCTTTTATTGCCATTTGAAGCATGTGATCTCTGTGACCCATTCCCTATTTGTACACTCCTCCCCTTTTGAAATTCCTAATAAAAACTTGCTGGTTTTGAGGCTCAGGGGCATCACGGAACCTGCTGACATGTGATGTCATCTCTGGAGACCCAGCTGTAAAATTTCTTTCCTTTGTACTCTTTCTCTTTATTTCTCAGACAGGCCGACACTTAGGGAAAATAAAAAAGAATGTATGTTGAAATATTGGGGGCTGGTTCTCCTGATAGTAAACATTTCCTAAAAATGTGTAAGTAGTTTAAATGATATATACTCTTCTCATTACAGTTGGCCCTTGAACAACATAGGGTTTAGGGGCACTGGCCTTCCCTTGTGTCCCAGCAGGTGTTAAAAATCTGCATGTAAACTTTTGACTACCCCAAAACTTAATTACTAATAACTGACTGTCGACCAGAAGTCTTCTGATCCATTGTCGATGACACATATTTTGTATGTTATATGTATTGTATACTAGAGTCATACAACAATGTAAGTTAGATAAGAGTTATTAAAAAGTTATACATAAAAGAGTATACTTAAATTGTCACAATAAAGTCATATATTTTTATTTGAATAATTTTTTGGTGGGGGAATATTCCAGAGTGTATTTTCTATTGAAGTTATTAATTTACATTTTTGTTATTCAAGAGATATTTGCTTCTTATGTGTTTGTAAGGTTTTGTTTTAAAAAAATATAAATCAAAAACATGGTTTCTCTATGAAGTTGGCAATACCAGCTAGATGATGACAGCTCCCAAAAGGGAGCATTTTGTATATCAAGCCAATAAATACAGACTAATTATATTCTGAAAACTGAGATAAATAAAGAGATTAATAAATGTGAGTGCAACATTTTGAAAATCAGTTTATTTTAATGAGTGAGCCAGAAGATTTCATTAACAAAATGTATATTGAATTATTATTTTGAACAATACTGTGCAGAGAATGGAAAATAGTAAAACTCATTACTGGTCTACAGATGTTGTATATCATTTTTTTAACTGTACACAAAAATTGATGATGCTACGTCGTCTGTAAAACAGTTGTCATATTTTATTAAGACATCTGTCAATTCTTTGTAGAAAAAAAAGTGAAATCAAAATCTATTTAACCTAAATGCAAATTACAGAAATTGAGATTTATAGTTATTCAATGAAAAAATAATAAAGTAAATATATATACATTTTCTCTATTGATAATACCTGAAAAATTGATGTAAAGATTTCAGGAACAGCACAAGAAAATATAAATTTTCTGCTTAGAATATATTTCTTCTTTTTCACTGCATCAAATATTTTCTAGTTCTGATTTGAGCATGTTCTTAGCTGCCTATATTGCTGTAAAACAAAAAGTGCTGAACCATTCATTCTAAAGTTTTAATATAATTCAGCTAACTGGCAGCTCCTAAAGGCATGAGACATCTAGCTGAAGTGAAGTAATAACAACAAAATTTTGTGAATAGAGTGACTAATTAAGTAGAAGCATTAATTACATGCTGCTTGAACAAAGAGCAGTTAGCTGGTAGATCCCTTCTCCCATCTACTTCTCATTCCAGATCTGGGATGAATCCTCACATTTCCCAGAAGGTATTTGGTGTTAAAGCCCAAGCCTAGTGAAACTCCTGGTCTTTTCTCTGCTGTCTCTAATGTTTCTTTACCCAGGCTGAGCTCTGGCCTTGATAGTCTCAGCTGCTGGCTCTATCGGCTAATACATTTGTTGGTCTTTGGGCTATCCAACGGGCTCCTTGCAATAGACTCCTCATAGCAAGTGTCCTTCAGACATTGGGCCACTGCACACCTTCACCTTAATTTGCTTTAGCATTCTGCCATTACCACACTACTTCCTGATTGGCATCATATTGGGCACAGTGCTTCTTTAAGGTAGCTTGAAATTTTCTAATCTATGTTACAAGATTACAGAAACAAACTTCTCTGGTACAGAATTCTTCTAAACATCTTTACCTGTTTCCTGTGTTCCTCCCACTACATCCCACTTCCAGCTGAGAGTGAGGAGAAAGAGTGTGCATCTGAAATCCTGTCATCCCCTGTGTCTTTCTCCCGAGTCTTTGGGAAACCAATAGACAACACATTTTGTCTGGTGATATTTTTCTTCACATTGTTTGTGTCCCTTAAGACAGAAGTAAACTTGTTTATAAAGAAGAAATATATCTCAGGGCATATTTTAAAATATGGCTCTTGTTAAAATATAATTATTTTTTAAATCTGTTTTATAATTTTGTTGTCCTTTGCAAGTAGAAGGTCCTTTATGAAAAGGCCTTATATTCCTTTTCCATTTATATTTCCTCAGTACCAGCAAAGCTAGGCACATAGTATGTTCTTAGAAACTTCAATAAGTGAATGAAAGAAAATGAAAAAGAAATTATGCAGTAGTCCTGTGGCCTCTAAAATAGCTTCCATGGATCCCAACTTTCCTTCTTTGTGAGCTGGGCCGACTTGCAGGCATCTAACAAACAGTAACAGAATCTCACTTCCAAGATTGGATTGCAAAAAGACTGAGTTTCTTGACTTCGCTCTCTGTTTCTCTGCCCATCTCTTTCTCTCTCTCAGCTCTCACTCTGCCGTGTCATGAGTTATTCTTATTAAGAAGCCTACTGGCAAGGATCTGATGTCTCGGGCCAGTGAAGACCTGATGCCTGTCAAGAGTCACATAAGTGAGATTGGAGGTATATCTCCTCCGGTCTAACCTTGAGATTTATGTCTTGGCTAGTACCTTGATTTCTGCTTGTGAGAGACTCATGCAGAGGACACAGCAATGTATTCTGATTCTGACCCATGGATTGTGAGAATGTACAGATCAAGAAAAAATTACCTAAGGAACTCTTACCTTCTATATAGACCCCATTGCTAATGTGTTATATAATTGTGAGAATTGTAAAGAAAGTGTTTATTGGTAATGTGATACATTATCCAATCCTTCTATGCAAATAGTATGTTTGTCTAAATGCTTTGCTGGATACCCTTGATGAGCGGTTGCCTTGTGTGCATGACTGTGATTAAAGGTATTTCAGACATCTTTAGAAAAATTATTAAAAACAGGGAGACTTCTTTTTGAAAAATATGAGGAACAAATAAAATTTCAAAGGTACACAGCAAAAAATATATCAATTGAGTGACTGAAGGCAAAAAGCCCATGCCACAAAAGGCAGGAAATAACTCTGTGGCATGTACCTTCAGGGTATCTCAAAGGACCAGCTGAGGCCTAACTCTGCTACTTGATTTGTCCTCTGAAAGGAGGCCAGGCAATGGCCATTTTAGTCTAAGAATAACTCATGCCACATCATCTCAGGAAGTTGTCCTCAGAAACCTGTGTGGTTCTATTTTTAAGGAGAAGGTCTCCATCTCTACGACTGGGGGTTGTGGGAAGGAAGCAGGGAGCTTACATGTTTTCCGTATTGGCTGACACATGCCAAATAATGTACCCTGCTTTAAGAACTTCTGTAATTTATCCCTACTGTGGGGAGGAAAATATAAATGATGGTGAATACAGAGAAAAGTAACTTAATTGTTTGAGAGTTAGAATTAATCTGGAAAGTGTTTATAGTTCAGTTTCCAATAACTGTAGTGTATCAGTTAGGAATGTTGGCTCTTCATCAGTGGACCAGCAAGGAGACCAGATGAATGGTTCTGATTCTCATCTAATCAGACCTTCAGATAAAAATCTCCAAGCAAATATTGAGACATTATTAACTCACTTTTGAGCTGCAGAATTAAGATAGGGAAATGACTGATAATATCTACATGGTGCCTCTAGATCCAATCTAAGTAACTGGGATTCAGAATAGGGCTCAATATTTTCCCATTAGGAAGCTGGACTGATGTCAGGAAACTAAGTACACCTGTATTATCACAGGATGATCGTAGAGTTAGGAAGAAAGAGTGGCTGAGAGTGAACAGGCTATTGGATACTGGCCTTATATGAATCAATTTCACTGTAGCAATCACTTAATAATTTATAACACATTCCTAGGTTTGGTCAAGACCAGCTCAGACTCTGTTGACAGAGGTTCTACAAATGTAAGGCCCAAAAACTGTAAAAAAACTAGAGGAGGGGGACTTAACACCTGACATTTTCTATTTTATATCTAAAAACTTGGAAAACTTTTAAATCCATTTGTACTGTCTCCAAATGTACTTTGAAAATTAGAAATAGTTTGATGTTCTCAGAACATCATAACAGCACAAATAAATATTTATTGACATCACCTTAAGCTTTTTTACTGCTCAAGGATAGTACCTAACCAAGCCCATAAACACCTGAAGCACTTTTGAGTTAGCTTATTAAGAACCTAAAAAATTAGATACCTAAATCCAACTCAGGAGTCTTTTGAAGACTCTTAATACCTGAGCTGAATTTAGATATCACCAAAAATTTGTTTCTTAATTTTTTTTCCTGCATCTTTTTCCCCTCTGTCATTGCTCCTTGTGTTTTGAAACCGTATTTGCACAGGTCTCTCACACGGAATGGTCTCTGCCCAAAGACTGAAAGTCACTGCTATCCTGTGCAGTGGTAAGCACTAATGGCTGATGTTATTTAAAAAAAGTGTTTAATGATACTTGTTAAAGACAGAAAAGCAGATTTATTCTAGAGGGGATATGATGATAGGTATAGGGGCCACTATAATTGGGTCTTGTGGTAGGGGAAAGATTGGGCTTGACTCCAAATCCAATAAGGGCAAGTTTGGATTTATAACCAAGGAGCAGGGTGGGAACTAAGAGGAAATATCAGGAGTAAGGGAGATTCTTGCATAAAACTCTTCCGGGGCTTCCTTTACTATCACTGTAGGTTCTGTTTGTTAATTACCACGCTCCTCTTCCATTCTTTTCCTCTTGTGGTTTTAAAATCATCTTGAACAAGTTTGAGGAGAAACTGGCAATAGATGCAGAAATCTCATAAAATTTGAGTGCTGGACTGAGAACCAAAATTCACCATTTACAGTGTTGTCTCTATAAGGGAGGAAATATATTCAAAATTCAAATAATAAACATACAAATGAATAATTGAAGACAACTAAATTGTCTGAATTAATCTGTCCTTTATTAACTTTAATTATCCTCTTTCCAAACTGAAGAATCATGAATGTACTACTAAAACTATATATAAATTTTATTATGAGAAGCTTAAAGTCATCACCAAAAATACTATAGCTGTATGAAAAATAAAAGGTTAATTTTGTTTCATTTATTTATCAAAATCTTTCTTGCATCTATTTTCAGTTTCATAAATATAAATCCCATTTATCACTCATTTAAAAATTAACATTTTCTTTTTTGTTGGCCTAAGACTGAATGTTTACATTCAAAGAGAGAACCCCTAGTTCTCTAAAGTAAATATCTGCATTTAACTTATTATCTTAAGTATTGATGTAAACATTTAAAAAACTTTTTTCTTTAGAATACAATTGAAGTGGGTATTTATAATACTCACTGTGTTGAATCTGTGTTTATAAATCTCAAAAAGTTCACAAGGCACACTATGATTCTTGAATAGCTAATGTTCATTAAAGTTGAGGCACTTGCTATTTCTACAGGAACTAGAACTCCTTACAGTCAGCCTTACCAAATGGTACTCCTTGCTGTTTAAAATATCAGGGTAGCTGAGAGCTGAGGGAGGGTGACACTGTTGCCATTATGTAAACATAGTCGATACCACCAAACTTCTAAATTGTTCCTTCTATTACATGATTTTTAAATGTCTATTTAATCTACATATTTGAAAAGCAAATTACCTTCTTTTTTAACTGATTAGGGATCAACAGCATGTGAAAAGTTCAAGGGTTAATTTTGGATGAAGATGATGTTTATATAATTATATCCACTATATAAATAGTGATAGGTTAAATAAAGACTATTTGGAAATATTTTCTTAACTAATCTATAAATAAATAAAAGTCACCTTTCAAAAGATGGTCTCTAGAATCTGGGCAATGTCAGGAGGAATGTCAAATATTTAATTATAATGTCAGAATTAGATTTTATTTTAGATAAAGAAAAAAATGATAGAAACTAAATGATAGTTCAATAGCTAATATAGTGTAGTAAGTAGGTTTTACAAAGGCACATTGATATTTTACTCAAGGATCAGATTAATAAGGATTTTTGGTTATCATCTTACTGATGTGTGGACATTAACCAATATTAAGCTGTGTATTCAATAATGGCCTGTAATAAAATCAGAGACACAGATTTTAATTAGTTATTAAATGTTCAATTCTTTAATTAACATTTTATTATTAAACTGATATTTAAGGATAAAAGCCTGACTTTTAAAATGAATATTATTTTTTTAAAAAATATGTATGCCTAAGATCTTTAACTTAGAGAACTCAAATTTTTTAATAGTTAATCAAATTTGATTTTATAATATGAAATTTATAGAGCATTTAGTAGCCATGTCATAAATATTTGTTGAACTAATGGACAATTTTAAAATTGATAGTCAATTGTAGTAGTTGCTTTGGAGTGGAATACAATTATTTTCAGAATTGAAGAATTTATAATATTTCTGACCTCTAGATCTCGTCTCCCTATTCTCCCCGACCACCAATACAAACACTTTCAAATACAAGCACATAAATCCTTGCACCTGAACAACATAAAGGATGCTTTAACGAAATATTCAGCTTACTGAAAACTTGATAAATGATTTTTGTCCAACTGATCCCTAAGGAGAGGACATGGGGGGGATATGTATTTGTCACTGAATTTTCCTTAAATTTGGAGGAGGTGGTAGACAGGTATGAAAACAATGAAGGACTTTCAAATGTATAGTAGGACTCTTTCAGGAGAGCAACTAAGTTGTGTATAAGGGAGGCAAATCAAATTAAGCTGATTTGAGAGGAAAGCCTGTTTTGTTGAGGAGTCATGAAAAACGTTGGTGAGGTAAGTAACTTAGCATTTTTAAGGTTTATTTTACTATAAGGAAATTTTTTAAAAAGCTTTCAAAAGAAAATAAGCAACGTGTTTCAAGTTAGTTGAGGCAGGAGTTGAATGCCCTGTTGAATCTCTAGTGCCTAACAGCGTCTGACACAAAGAGAGTTCAATACTGGTGACCTGTAAGCTGGTAACTCAGAGGAGTACTGACTGCATAGTGGGTAGGAGCACAAGCCTCACTGCCTTGGTTTAAATTTAGTTCAACCACTTAGTAGCTATGTGATCTTAGGCAATTTCTCTATTTATAGAAAGGATATAATATTGTCAAGATTAAATGAGTGAATATATGTAAGATGCTTAAAGCTGTGCTGGCATACTAAGTGCTATATTAAGTTTTGTATGTCAATTTTTCTTTTCTGCAAATTAAGGACTGTTTCTATAAAACTGTACAGGAACTTGGTAAATAAATAGTAGGAGATATTTTTTTCTTGGCGGATTTGTTTAAATGCTGATTGAAATTGGAGTTATCAAAAGAGCTCAGTGATAACATATGGGACCTAATTCAGAGAAAAATATGATATTCAGAAAAATCCTTGTGCAAGACGCCAAAAAGATCATGTGCCATTGACTTAAAGGTAACCTTATCACATATTATAGTTCTATATCAAACTATGTATATATGTGTATATACACATGTATATGTTGTTACATGTTGTTCGGGTATGTCATTAATTCCTATTTTTAGTCACAAAATTTTATAAATGTGAAAACCCAGAGATTGCTTAGCCAGATTAGTTCATTTCCAATGTAAGAAAATGGTCTGTAAAGGTAGCCAATATTTCAAGGACACGCAGTCATGAATCTGAATAAGCCCTGGGTCTTAGGACAATGCACTTTTTATTACAACATGCTGCCACTCAATCACGGAAGAGTTTAGGTAACATGTAGTGCTCTCAGAGGAAAATAGAACTTGTAAATATTATTTGTTTTAAGCCCTATAAATCTTCCTTCCTAAAGTCTTAAAAAATAATAATTTTGTTAGTTATATAAAAATTACATGTTATACAGTATTCAAGCAGTATAGAAAAGTACCAAAGAAGTTTATTCAATCAACTGAAACCCTATAATCCAAAACAGTAATCATTAATAGAAAATTAATATCCCATTTATCAATTCTGGCTTTGTTGCAATTGCTTTTGGCATTTTTGTCATGAAGTCTTTGCCCATGCCTATGTCCTGAATGGTATTGCCTAGGTTTTCCTCTAGGGTTTTTATGGTTTTGGGTTTTACATTTAAGTTTATAATCCATCTTGACTTAATTTTTTTATAAAGTGTAAGGAAGTGGTCCAGTTTCAGTTTTCTGCATATGGCTGGACAGTTTTCCCAGCACCATTTACTGAATAGGAGATCCTTTCCCCATTACTTGTTCTTTGTCAGGTTTGTCAAAGATCAGACAGTTGTAGACATGTGGTGTTATTTCTGAGGTCTCTGTTCTCCTCTATTGGTCTATACATCTGTTTCGGTACCAATACCATGCTGTTTTGGTTACTGTGACCTTGTAGTAACCTTCCAGACACCTTTCTGAAGATAAATACAGATATAAAACGAGATAACAAGATACATAACCATTGTTTTATATAAATGTTATAGTATTTCTATATATTAGTATACAGTTAATATATATTTTAAAATTAAGTTGTTAAATATGTTTAAACTTTATTTGCATTTAATTTTGAAAAACAACTAATTAAAATAAAGGAAACTGCTGAAATGTAGCCTATCTTCTCAAAACTTGATATCTTAATTTTGATTCATGTCTCGCTTGACTGAAATTTGTTATACATTATTGGAGAGTCTTGGTTGCAAATACAGAAATTGAATTGACTGGGTAACATGAGAGAATGAATTGATTTTAAATGTATTGAGTAATTCAGAGAATTTACAGAATGATTGGAGAACTCGGCTCAAGCAGGAGTCAAGGGTGGTCAGGCATTGACAAGATGCTGCTGTGTGATCAGTCTCCTCCATAGTTAGCTAGGTAGATACTTGCCACTGCTTGGATCATTGACATGATTGGATACACGTTGAAATGATAATGTACTTTGATGCCCCTGCAAATTCATTTCCATGCTTCTGGAAATTATTTCCATGTGACAATATACTTCTTCTTCTACTCCAAAGTCTGTGAAAATACCTAAATGTCCCTATTACATACATTACATTCAGTAGTCTTAGTTGTGGATGGAAGAATTTGGCTATGCTTGTTGCACATATCCATGGTCCAGCTGTCAGAGGATGGGTAAAGGAAACATTTAATACTGTCTATATTCTGCAGATAAGACAAATCCCACCTTTGTAGGATTTCTTTAAAATAGGAAGTCGGTTCAGGTACAAGACATAGAGATTGACAATTATCTACCAAAATAGTAAAGTTGCATTTTATCAGCATTCAAAATTTTAGTATTTTATTTTCTGAATGGTGATTACTCTTTGTTACATTAAACTCTTATTGTACTTTGACTTGGCTGTTTGTTAACTTCTTGATTTATACATGCCCTTCAGATTTTGAAGATATTATACCATGATCATCTGTCATCAGCATGATACTAGTTCTTTTATTACAGCTTCCCTATTGAAGGTGACTTGTTTTTATCACTAAGTATTCCTTATCCTTGAACATCATAACAGAATGAGAAAATATGTTTCCTAGGGCATGATTAACAACATTTTTTCTAGAACACAATATATCCTTTCAATCTGCAGATTTTATTTTTCTCCTTTCATTTGGGTAAATATTCTTTACTGGAGGTATGCACAGTCTTTGTTGAAGGACTCTGTTTTTTGCTTTTTTGTTTTTGTTTTTGAGACGGAGTTTCCCTCTTGTTGCCCAGGCTGAAGTGCAACGGGGCGATCTCAGCTCACCACAACCTCCGCCTACGGGTTCAAGCAATTCTTCTACCTCAGCCTCCTGAGTAGCTGGGAATACAGGCATGTACCACCATGCCCGGCTAATTTTGTATTTTTAGTAGAGACAGGGTTTCTCCATGTTGGTCAGGCTGGCTTTGAACTCCTGACCCCAGGTGATCTGCCCGCCTCAACCTCCCAAAGTGCTGGGATTACAGGTGTGAGCCACTGTGCCCGGCGGACCCTTTTTAAATGAAATTTAGTGAAATATCCTGTATCAGAGTCCAATACACCAAATTGGACATTTGCCTTAGACTCATACTTTCCAAATTAACTTATCCTCAAAGTTCATCATGAAAAATGACAAGTCATGATGATTTCTTCTTTTCTCTGTAGAGTTCTACATATTTTGTCAAAGCTAGGTTAAGGTATATACCTTAGTGATTTTCCGCTTGATTTTTTTCCCACTCTAGCCTCACTTTCTTCTGTTTCTTTTCTCCCATTTTTGGATATATTATAGAACAGTGCCAGAATGTTGCCTTCCTGTAGTTCAGTTCCTGGGAGGTATTGGTAAGTTTAAAAGCCTATACTTTCTGGAATTTTTATTTTCTATTTTTTAAAAATTAGAGCAAGAAGTTTTTTATCTCTTTTTATATCTGGTTTTTGAAGATAAAATTTGAACAGTTTTGCCTCTTACTTTTTCAGCTCCATGAAGTGATTGAGAAAGAACATTTGTAATTTCTCTTCACAGTGCTATTACTTACTAAGAAAGTAGATCTTCTCAAGAATTTTGTATCTGCATTCACTTTGTTATTACAATTGTAAGTTAATTTTGCTTTATATTCAAACAGTTTCAGTGTTCATAGTCAGATCTTGATGTAGTTAACAATCAAGCCTTGAGTTTTCCATTATTTGTTAAAATGATTATAAGTACGAAGTATGTGCTTAAGTATTGAAATTTTCTTTGGGGAGGGTATGCAATACATTTTTTTCTAAAAAAACTGATGTCATTTTTTGCTTTCTATCATAAATAAGAATCCTTGTAGATTATGTATTGTACATTAGGTCTGCTCTGAACTGTCGGTAGGCAGGCATATCTTTAAGAATGCTTCTACAATTTGTAGAAGGTTTTTCATCTTTGTTGATGCACTTGTTCAAAGTTTCCTTTAAACACGGTCTATTTAAATGATTCTAAAAAGAGATTTGCTTTTCTTGCTATACTCTGAAAAGTCCTTGCTCTCTATTTTGTACTCCAAGAAATGATCTATTAGCTTGGAACTTCAGTTCTCTATAAAAACATTAACCTGCATTTCACTAACCTACAAGTGCTGTTTATACTTCCAATAAATAATTTTGTTAACAATATGTTATCCAGATTATCACAATGAAGGTTGTAATGACATAGGACATTTTAAAGAAATTTTAGATATTCCTTTAGTATATAAATTAATTGTATTAGAAAGTTCAAATTCTTACTTATTTGAAAACAAAATTATATTTATTGTGATGGTTTTCTTGATTTGTCAGCTCAGCTAGTCTACAGCCCCCAGTAATTCGATCAAACAGAAATCTAAAGGTGTCTCTAATGGGATTTTGCAGATATAGTTAACATTTCTGATCAGTTGACTTTAAGTAAGGGATATATAAGAGCAAATATCCTGTAGTCTTCTTGGGTCTAACTTAATCAGTTGGAGGCCATAAAAATAGAGAATTCAGAGAGAAAGAGACTGGCTGACCAGCAAACCAACTTTCCTTGTCTGTGGGCAACAGGTTTGGTCTATTCCTGAGGAGCTTGAGCTAATGGGGTTCTGGGCCCCCTACCTGCTCTCTCCAAATAGTTCTTCATTTATTTAATTTACACATAGAGCTTCTATGTATGATTTAGCTTGAAAAAAAAAAAAACACTAATTTAACACTCATTCATTCTCTTTCTGTCTATATATGTATATAGACATGAAATACATATATTTTTCACATCTATATATGTAGAGACATGGCATAAAATACACATTGATGATGATTGTAGAAAAGAAAAATCTCTGCCGTAAGAGGCTTGCATTCTGAAGATGTAGTTGGCAAATACATTACTAAACTTGTTGGGTTAGAAAGATATAATTAAGGAGCAAAAGAAGTACAGATAGAAAAATACTACCTATTTTTCTTAGACTTAGATTGTGAAGATTCTGGAGTTCCAGGTAGCACCTGAAATACTACCCTCACAATGAGGTGAAGACATGGAGAACAATTGAAAGTAACTGCAGTCTTGTAAAGGGGAAATGATCAGTAAATAAATGGGTCAAGCGGCATATTAGCTTTCTTCTGTAGCTGTAATGAATTTTCATAAACTCAATAGCTTAAAGCAGAACAAATCTACTGTCTTATAGCTCTGTAGGTCAGGAGTCTGACATGAGTCTCACTGGGCTAAAGTCAAAACAGAGCTGCCTGCCTCTCTAGGGGTCTTGGGGAAGAACGTTTCCTTGTCTTTTCTAGCTTCTAGAGGCCCACTAGAAACAAGATTCCATCCCTCCACACAGGGCACTATCTGGTCCACATATTTGGGCTCTCTGTAATTTCCAAACAGGTTCCCATGGGTGCCCACACCTCAGCATCAAAGAAGACACAGGGCAAGAAATAAGAATCAAGAAGTGCACTTCTAACGCAAGGCACTGTCAACCTGCACCTGTGTGAAGCTAATAGATGCCTTAGTGAAATAGGTTGCTATGGTAGTGGCTAGATTAATAGGGCAAGGGGATTTAATTTTGAAGTAATTTATAAAAGCTGTGCAATACTCTCCATATATGGCACCTTTCATGTCTGTTTATGCCCTGTGTTAATTCCAGACTATCACATACAGTCTTATTCCAGGGGGGAGACAGCAATGATATTTACTAATACTGAATGAAAGAAGATTAATAAACCAAACTACAGTCCTCACTGCTGTAGCTGGTCCTCAGGCTGTTAACTGCTTTTGATCACCTGCCTCTTCTGTCACTAATTCTGGATATTCTTTGCCTTCCAACATAGCCTTTGAGAAAATAAGTGTTGCTGTTCTGCTGTGGCACCTGGGCCCTCATCCTTAAATGTCCTGAGCTCTTAGTTGAGTCACTCTTTTTTGTGTCATGATTTTCTTTTTTCTTTTGATACAGAGTCTCACTCTGTCACCAGGCTGGAGTGCAGTGGCACAATCTCGGCTCACTGCAATCTCTGACTCCCTGGTTCAAGCAATTTTCCTGCCTCAGCATCCTGAGTAGCTGGGATTACAGGCACGTGCCACCACACCCAGCTAATTTTTGTACTTTTAGTGGAGACAGGTTTTCACCATGTTGGCCAGGATGGTCTCGATCTCCTGACCTTGTGATCTGCCTGCCTCAGCCTCCTAAAGTGCTGGGATTACAAGCATGAGCCACTGCGCCCGGCCTGTGTCATGATTTTTAAAATAGCTCTTAACCATCATCTCTGGACATAGAAAGATCAAGCGTCATTCTGATGAAGCTCCTGGCTGCGATATACACTCGTCTCATCTCTCATTTTTAGCAGCAACTGTGTGTCCTTGTGTTCATCAGTTAGATAGTTCCTTTCTTTGCCCGTTAATCTAGGCAGGGATCCAGTTGATCTAAAGTCTGAGAACCAGTACAAAGTCAGGTAGAATACAAGGTTGCAAGGACAGAAAAATAAATTCAGCAAGTTGAGTCACAGGAAATGATGTTGAGAAGTCCCAATGCCACTTCTTCCCCTTGGTTCTGGACCCATTAATTCTAGCTACTTGCAGCACAACACTGTGTATCAGCAGTTGGTTGACAGTAATCACTCATCATGGAGGACAAGGTTCAACCTGCTAGAGGTTGTTCCTAAGCTGTTACCTTAGTTTAGTCTTTATAAGACATTCATTGTTTCATCTCATAGGCTGCTTCTAGGCGAAGGTATATAGTGAGAGAAATATATCCCATAGGCACACACCAATTATTGCAACTCCTTTGTTGTAAAACAAATCCCTTACACTGAGCCAATATGGTATGGTATATCATGACAAAAAAATCCATCAGGCAGTATGTAAGCTCTCAGGTGAGGATACTGGTCGAGGCAGTAGGGGCAGGTAAAACAGATCCATAATGAGATGTTATCTCTACTCAGAACAAATACCCATCCCATCCAGCATAGAAGGAGTTTGATATGATACTTATGTCTGTCAGAAAATGACACTTGACTTCTCCAGGAATTGTACCATATTGAGAGTTTATCGTAAGTCTTTGCTAGTAACTGAGCTTTGTTAGTGGCAGTAGCTAGATTAGCCTTGGCAAGAAGGTGCACAGTTGGGTCCATGACTTGATTCCTATAGCTATGACTTTTCTGTACTTTGGACTACTGTATCAGCACAGGAGAGACCGGTTCTCACCCAAAGGATGAGCCTTTCTGTGCATATAGTTATTCAGTGACCTATTTTGTGGTGGGTGCTCTGTGATGAGCATTAATATGAGACACAAAAATCTGCATGTTCTGTGTCCACTCGCATAAGTCCCTCCCCATGTCTTTTCTAGAAATTCCTTGTGAATTGTCTTCCCAAACCTATTTGTTTCAGTATCTCAGTCAATAAACCAAGGCATTTTATCCCATCTAGGATGCTATATATATATGTGCCTCTGTTAATTTCTTCTTTCATATATAATAAACTGGTAATAGCAAATAAAGTGTTTTCCTTGGCTCTATGAGCTGTTCTAGCAAATGATTGAACCTGAAGTAGGGATTGTGGGGACCCCCATATTGTATACAAGTCACACAGAAGTGCAAGTACCTTGGGTACTTGGCACTTGAAACTGGTATCTGACATGAGGGCAGTCTTTTGTTACTGAGCCCTTAAACCTCTGGAGTTTGATGCTAACTCTAAGCAGTTAGCGTCATATTTGAATTAGGTTGTGAGGCACCCATTTGGTGTCCAGAGAGTTGGAGAATTGGTTGTTAGTGTGGGAACACTCTAAACATTTTGTATCAGAAGAGTTATGAGTAAAAACAGCTCATATTCACATTGCTTTTGAAAATAAATTGCTGCCTCCTGGCTTCTGCCTTTCTAAAACTCCATAATTCTCCTTCCTTTCTCTTTCAATTAACCATAATTTATGGAAGCGAGCAACAGCAGAGCTTCCTACAGCTATTAGGGCTCCGCGTGTTAGTGTATTCTACATTGCATTAGTTAAGAAGTTGTCCTATAGGCCCATCTAGAAAGCATAGATGATGAATGCTTCTGATCTCACATAATAATGAGCCTAAATTTTTACAATCTATTTAAGCCTTCTGTTTTCTTCAATATTAGGCAAATCAATTTTAGTATCACCACATTACTTGTTGTAGGTTATATATCAGGAACCCATTGATTCCTTGTATTAGTCTGTTTGAGATGCTGTAACAAATACCACAGACTGGGTGGCTTAAACAATACAAATTCTCACTGGGTCACCTCATGGACTTCTTCAGTGCACATGTGAGGAGATATGGTGTCTCTTCCTCTTATAAGGATAGGAGTTCTATTAAATTAGGGCCCCATCATTATGACCCAATTAACCTTAATTACTTAAGACTCTATTTCCAAATATAATCACATTTGGGGTTAAGATATGAATTTGTGGGGAACACAATTCAATCAGTTACAAGTCTATTAGGACTAGATCTAGTTGTCTTTCCCAGAAGATTGAGTTTCAGGTCAAGGATGAGTGCCTAAATGTCAATAAATTCTCTTCCATCTAGCTCTTACTATACATTACTCATATCTCCTCCCAAATCAATGCCTAAAATATTCACTCTCGCTTGCTCTCACAGTAAGTATATCTTGATAAGTGAAGACAGAATATGAATAAAATAGTGTTGAAGAACTGAAACAATTTCCACCTTGAAAGCAAAAAAACAACAAAAATTTACAGGACTTCAGGATGGCTTCAAGATGATCAACAAAGTCTACCAATGATTTGAAGCTGTCATAAAAAGTGGTATTATACACAATTAAGTCCAAGAATATTTAAATGAAAACTGAAAACAAAAATCTGAAAGATACAATAATTGAATGTATTAGCAAGTTACTTTTTTAACTTAAAAAACTAAAATACTTGCTTATTGAAACAAATTGACCAAATATAGAGCTACATGATGACAACTAATAGTTTCTCCTCACATACCCCTTCCAATCTACATTTATAAATAAATATATTAACGATTTCATGTATATCATACTTTGTCTTTCACTTAACCCATGAAACATGTGTATGTATACACATACATTTACATATATTTGTATGTAATTGTGGGATATTTATTGAATTGAGGGATATTTATTCACATCCCTCTTTACTTTTTAACAAAATGAAATAAATACACAGTGATTGATATTTTACATATTTTGCTAAGTTACAACTTATGGATATAGTTTATGATTTAAAAATAGGTCCATAAAAATCAGTATATTGAGAGATATCTGAACTCCCATGTTTGTTGCAGCACTGTTTGCAATAGCCACAATTTGGAAGCAACCTAAGTATCGATCAATAGATGAATGAATAATGAAAATGTGGTACTTACACACAGTGGGGTACTATTCAGACATACAAAAAAATTAGATCCTGTCATGTGCAGCAACATGAATGCAACTGGAGGTCATTATGCTAAGTGAAATAAGGCAGGCACAGAAAGACAAATATTACATGTTCTCATTTACTTGTGGGATCTAAAAATCAAAACAAATAAACTAATAGAGATAAAGAGTAGAATGATGATTACCAGACACTGGGAAAAGTAGTGAGAGGGTAGAGGAGGGGAAGTGAGGTTGGATAATGGGTACAAAAAAAAGAAAGAAAGAATGGATAAGAACTAGTATTTGAGAGCACAACGGGGTGACAATAGTCAATAATAATTTAATTATACATTTTAAAATATTCAAAACAGTATAACTGGATTGTTTGTAACACAAAGGATAAATGCTTGAGCGGATGAGTACCACATTTTACATGATGTAAGTATTAAGCATTGTGTGCCTATATCAAAATATCTCATGTACCACAAAAATATATACAACTACTATGTACCATCAAAAATTAAAATTAAAAATTGAAAAGAAATGATCCTATGATATCCCATCCTTTGATGTATCAGATAACTTTCAGATTGTTATTTTTAAAATAATAAATCATATCTTCATTGAACATCTTTGTACCTGTATGCCAATATACTGATTATTTTATTTCTGAAAAACATATTTCTAAAAGTGGGATTGCTAGGTCAAAAGAAATGCATATTTTAAACTTTAATAGGTATGTCAAATCATTTTTTTAAAAAGGTTATTGTAATTCACACTTCTACCTTGGTAACAATAAATAATAATTATAATAGCAATAATAAATAAAATTAATAACTAAAGTAATAAATCAAGATAATTATATATTTCTACACATTTCTAACAGATAATCCATCAGTATTAGTTGACAGAAAAATAATTATTGCTAACTAAAAATTGCTATTTAAAAAATAATTAATGATAAAAATATTTTTTGTCCAACCTTGAAATTTGTTAATGCTTTGTTTTCAGAGCCAAAAAAAGAAGAGCATATCTTGGTAAAATACCTAATATTTATATGTAAAGATAATCTTAAAAGGCAGCAAAACTAGCACATTACCCATCAGAGGCCGCCGGTTTTATGAGTTAATGTTAGTAAGTAAAATTTTTAAACATCATAATAAATAGCTATGGTAATTTTTGGTAAGTATTTGCATAAAAATTGTTGGGTCTGCATAATATCAAAGTGCTTAGTACAAGTATTTAAAATTGTAACATATATCTCATTTTTTAATGATTTGTACCAGATAGTTGTTTGTACCAAGTACAGATATGTAGACCATGCTTATTGAAAATTATGGCCCAAAACATGAAGTATTCTATTATTTTTTTCTGTATATATTTTTGTACATTTTAAACCATTTTGCTTTATTAAAAACCATATACTACACACACAGGTTCATGGTAAATTATATTTAACAGTTTCATAATAATTTAAGAAAATTGGAGTTAAAAACTGTAACATATGAAATCAGCTATTTGCAAAAATGGCAACCAACATCCCCATGCTAACACACAACTCATTGCCATGAGAAAATCCCTTCCTAAATGAAATCAGAATAAAAAATGCATTGCTGAAACATAGTCAAGGAACTTAATGAATAAACTTTAGAAGGCATTAATACAATACTATTGATGTACAAGGAAGACCTAATCTACCTTGGTTTAGCATTTTGGAAGATAAAAAACAATATGCTGAGTAAAGGCAGAAATTCTACATGGAGAACAGAAATTCTAACCAAAAGGATAACAAAATAGCAAGAACACAAAAGAGTAGTTTCAGGGTTGTCCAAGGAGAGGGACGTATATCTCTTGTGGCTGCCTCAGACCATTGCAATCTTTTAATGCTATTATGATCATGTTCCTGGTTGCTCTTGCTCACCAAGCAATATTCTGACGACACCTGCTCCACATAAAGCTTTATTGCTGAAGTGAAGATATACTGACCAGCTGATAAAAATATTCTTGAGCATTAGAAGTTCTATTTCATTTGAATTAATGAATTAGCAATCCGTTTTATAGATGACTCTTTTGTGAGCTTGATTAATGTGAGCTCATCACTGAGCCTGATACATTCTGAGTATCCTGGCAAAATCAAAAAATTTTTTTCTTATTCTTTCTTTTTCATTTTTATACTTTAAGGTCTGTGATACATGTGCAGAATGTGCAGGTTTGTTACATAGGTCTACACATGCCATGGCGGTTTGCTGCACCCATCAACCCATCATCACCATTAGGTATTTCTCCTAATGCTATCCCTCTCATAACCCCTCACCCCCGACAGACCTCAGTGTGTGTTGCTCCCCTTTCTGTGTCCATGAATTCTCATTGTTCAACTACCACTTATGAGTGAGAACATGTGGTGCTTCATTTTCTGTTCTTGTGTTAGTTTGCTGAGAATGATGGTTTCCAGCTTCATCCATGTCCCTGCAAAGGACATGAACTCATCCTTTTTTATAGCTGCATGGTATTCCATGGTGCATATGTGCCATATTTTCTTTATCCAGTCTATCATTGATGGGCATTTGGGTTGGTTCCAAGTCTTTGCCATAATGAACAGTGCTGCCATAAACATACGTGTGCATGTGTCTTTATAGTACAATGATTTATAATCCATTGGGTGTTTACCCAGTAATGGGATCACTGGATCAAATGGTAGTTCTGGTTCTAGATCCTTGAGGATCATTACACTGTCTTCCACAATGGTTTAACTAATTTACATTCTCACCAACACTGTAAAAGCGTTCCTATTTCTTCACATCTTCTCCAGCATCTGTTGTTTCCTGACTTTTTAATGATCTCCATTCTATTCGTGTGAGATGGTATCTCATTGTGGTTTTGATTTGCATTTTTCTAATGACCAGTGATGACCTTTTTTTCATGTTTTTGGCTGCATAAATGTCTTCTTTTGAGAAGTGCCTGTTCATATCCTTTGCCCTCTTTTTGATGGGGTTGTTTGTTTTCTTGTACTTGTTTAACTTATTTGTAGATTCTGAATATTAGCCCTTTATCAGATGGATAGATTGCAAAAAATTTTCCCATTCTGTAGGATGCCTGTTGACTCTGATGATAGTTTCTTTTGCTATGCAGAAGCTCATTAGTTTAATTAGATGCCATTTGTCAATTTTGGCTTTTGTTGCCATTGTTTTTGGTGTTTTAGTCATGAAGTATTTGCCCATGCCTATGTCCTGAATGGTATTGCCTAGGTTTTCTTCTAGGGTTTTCATGGTCTTACGTTTATGTCTTTAATCCATCTTAAGTTAATTTTTGTATAAGGTGTAAGGAAGGGGTCCAGTTTCAGTACTCTGAATATGGTTAGTCAGTTTTCCCAACACCATTTATTAAATAGGGAACCCTTTCCCCATTTCTTGTTTTTGTCAGATGTTTGTAGAAGTGTGGTGTTATTTCTGACGCCTCTGTTCTATTCCATTGGTCTATATATCTGTTTTAGAACCAGAACCATGCTGTTTTGGTTACTGTAGCCTTGCAGTATAGTTTGAAGTCAGGTAGCATAATGTCTCCAGCTTTGTTCTTTTTGCTTAGGATTTTCTTGGCTATACAGGCTCTCTTTTGGTTAAATATGAAATTTAAAGTAGAGTTTTCTAATTCTGTGAAGAAAGTCAATGGTAGCTTGATGGGGATAGCATTGAATCTATAAATTACTTTGGGCAAGGTGGCCATTTTCACAATATTGATTCTTTCTATCCATGAGCATGGAATGTTTTTCATTTGTTTGTGTCCTGTCTTATTTCCTTGAGCAGTGGTTTGTAGTTCTCCTTGAAGAGGTCCTTCACATCTCTTGTAAGTTGGATTCCTAGGCATTTTATTCACTTTGTAATAATGTGAATGGGAGTTCAGTCATGATTTGGCTCTCTGTTTGTCAGTTACTGGTGTATAGGAATGCTTGTGATTTTTGCATGTTTATTTTATATCCTGAGATGTTGCTGAAGTTTCTTATAAGCTTAAGGAGATTTTGGGCTGAGATGATGGGGTTTTCTAAATATACAATCATGTCATCTGCAAATAAAGACAATTTGACTTCCTCTATTCCTATTTGAAAACCCTTTATTTCTTTCTCTTGCCTGGTTGCCCTGGTCAAAATTCCAATACTATGTTGAATAGGAGTGGTGAGAGAGGGCATTCTTGTCTTGTGCTGGTTCTCAAAGGGAATGTTTCCAGTTTGTGCCCATTCAGTATGATACTGGCTGTGGGTTTGTCATAAGTAGCTCTAATTATTTTGAGATACGTTCCATCAATACCTAGTTTCTTGAGAGGTTTTACTGTGAAGGGATGTTGAATTTTATTGAAGGCCTTTTCTGCATCTACTGAGATAATCAAAGTGATTTTTGTCATTGTTTTTGTTTATGTTATCGATTGCATTTATCAATTTGCATGCGTTGAACTAGACTTGCATCTCAGGGATGAAATCAACATGATCATGCTGGATAAGCTTTTTGATATTCTGCTGGATTTGGTTTGCCAGTATGTTATTAAGGATTTTTGCATCAATGTTCACCAGGTATATTGCCCTGAAATTTTCTTTTTTTGTTGAGTCTCTGTCAGGTTTTGGCATCAAGATGAGCTGGCTTCATAATATGAGTTAGGGAGGAGTCCCTCGTTTTCAATTGTTTGGAATAGTTTCAGAAGGAATGGTACCAGCTCCTCTTTGTACCTCTGGCAGAATTTGGCTGTGAATCCGTCGGGTCCTGGGCTTTTCTTGATTGGTAGGCTATTAATTACTGCCTCAATTTCAGAACTTGTTATTAGTCTATTCAGGGATTCAACAGCTTCCTGGTTTAGTCTTGGTATGGTGTATGTGTCCAGGAATTTATCAATTTCTTCCTGATTTTCTAGTTTATTTGTGTAGAGGTGTTTTTAGTATTCTCTGATGGTAGTTTACATTTCTGTGGGATCCATGGTGATATCCCCTTTATCATTTTTTATTGTGTCTATTTGATTCTTCTCTTTTCTTCATTATTGGTCTGACTAGTGGTTATCTATTTTGTTAATCTTTTCAATAAACCAGCTTCTGGGCTCATTGATTTTTTGAAGAGTTTTCAGTGTCTCTATTTCCTTCAGGTCTGCTCTGATCTTAGTTATTTCTTGTCTTCTGCTGGCTTTTGAATTTGTTTGCTTCTCTAGTTCTTTTAATTGTGATATTAGGATGTCAATTTTGGATCTTTCCTTCTTTCTCCTGTGGACATTTAGTGCTATAAATTTCCCTCTAAACACTGTTTTAAATGTTTTCCAGAGGTTCTGGTATGTTGTCTCTTTGTTCTCATTGGTTTCAAGGAACTTACCCATTTCTGCCTTAATTTTGTTATTCACCATAGTCACTCAGGAGCATGTTGTTCAGTTTCCATGTAGTTGTGCAGTTTTGAGTGAATTTATTAATCCTGACTTCTAATTTGATTTCACTGTGTTCTGAGACACTGTTTGTTATGATTTCCATTACTTTGCATTTTCTGAGGAGTGTTTTACTTCCAATTATGCAGTCAATTTTAGAATAAGTGCGATGTGGTGTTGAGAAGAATGTATCATCTGTTGATTTGGGGTGGAGAGTTCTGTAGATGTCTATTAGGTCTGATGGGTCCACATCTGAGTCCAATTCCTGAATATCCTTGTTAATTTTCTGTCTCATTGATCTGCCTAATATTGACAGTGGGGTGTTAAAGTCTCCCACTATTATTGTGTGGGAGTCTAAGTCTCCTTGTAAGTCTCTAAGGACTTGCTTTATGAATCTGGTGCTCCTGTACTGGGTGCATATATATTTAGGATAGTTAGCTCTTCTTGTTGCATTGATCCCTTGACCATTATGTAATGTCTTTCTTTGTCATTTTTTATCTTTGCTGGTTTAAAGTCTGTTTTATTAGAGACTAGGATTGCAACCCCTGCTTTTATTTATTTATTTATTTACTTACTTACTTACTTATTTATTTTTTGCTTTCCTTTTGCTTGGTAAATATTCCTCCATCCATTTATTTTGAGATGGGCCTCCTGAATACAGCACACCTATGAGTCTTGACTCTTTATCCAATATGCCAGTCTGTGTCTTTTAATTGGGGCATTTAGCCCATTCACATTTGAGGTTAATATTGTTATGTGAATTTGATCCTGTCATTATGACGCTAGCTGGTGATTTTGCCTACTAGTTGATGCAGTTTCCTCACAGTGTGGATGATCTTTACAATTTAGTATGTTTTGCAGTGTCCAGTACGAGTTTGCCTGATTTTAAAGATTTTATATTATAGATGTGATTGAAGAACAACAGTAAAAATGCTATTAAACAAAATAGTAACTTAATTCATTTATGTAGCAGAGTATTCTGTAAAAAGTTGCAATACTAAAAGTTAAAGTTATGCATGCTTATTTTTTATATCTTTTTTAATGTTTATTTTAATTTATTTTAATGTTTATTTTTAATGTTTATTTAATTTCAGAATACATGTGCAGGATATGGAAGTTTGTTACACACGTAAATGGTGTCATGGGTTTTTTTGTACAGATTATTTCATCACCCAGACATTAAGCTTAGTACACATTAGTTATTTTTCCTAATTCTCTCCCTTCTCCCATCTTCCATCCTCCCATAGGCCCCAGTGTGTGTTGTTTTCCTCCATTTGTTCATGTGTTCTCATTGTTTAGCTCCCATTTATAAGTGAGAACATGTAGTATTTGGTTTTCTCTTCCTGCATTAGTTTGCTAAGGATAATGGCCTCCAGCTCCATCCATGTCCCTGTAAAAGACACGACATCATTCTTTTTCATGGCTGCATAGTATTCCATGATGTACATGTAACATGTTTTCTTTATTCGTTCTTTTATTGATGGGCATGAAAATTGATTCCATATCTTTGCTATTGTGAATAGTGCTGCAGTGAACATATGCGTGCATGTGTCTTTATGATAGAATGATTTATATTCCTTTGGATATATACCTAGTAATGGGATTGCTGGATCGAATGGTATTTCTGTCTAGATCTTTGAGGAATCACTACACTGTATTCTACAATGGTTGAACTAATTTACACTCTCATCAACAGTGTATAAGTATTCCTTTTTTCTCTACAGCCTCATCAGCATCTATTTTTTTTTTTATTTTCATAATAGCCATTCTGACTGGTGTGAGATGATATCTCATTGTACCTTTGATTTACATTTCTCTAACAATAAGTGATGTTGATCTTTTCTTTATATGGTTGTTGGCCTTCATATGAATGTTGCTCCCTTCTGGAAGGAAAAACCTTTTCTTTGTTCTTATTTTAAAAATCATTTATTTCAATGTTACTATATCCTGAACAAAGTGGATAGAAATGCTGGGTTCAGTGGCTCACACCTGTAATTCCAGCATTTTGATAGGCCAAGCCAGGCAGATCACTTTAGGTCAGGAGTTTGAGACCAGACTGGGTAACACGGTGAAAACCCATATCTACAGAAAATACAAAAATTAGCCTGGCATGGTGACTCGCACCTGTGGTCCCAGCTACTCGAGAGGCTGAGGCACAAGAATTGCTTGGACCTGGAGGTGAAGGTTGCGCTGAACCGAAATATGCCACTGCATTCCAGCCTGAGTGACAGAGTAAGACTCTTTCTCAAAGAAATAAAGGTAAAAATAAGATAAACTGGATGTACAACAAATTAGATTTAGAGCCACAGTGGGAGTACAGTTGGCCTCTTGTATTCATGGATTCCACATCTATGAATTCAACCAACCACAGTCCAAATATTACTATATTCAAATATTTGAGGAAAAAATTGCATCTGTACTGAATATGTACAGACTTTTCTTTCTTGTCATATTCCCTAATACAGTATAAAAATATTTACATAGCACTGACATCATATTAGATGTTATAAGTAATCTAGAGATGATTTAAAGTATATAGGAGGATATGCTTAGGTTATAAGACAATATTATGCTATTTTCTATCTGAGACTTGAGCATTCATAGATTTAGGCATCCAAGGGAGGTTTTGGAATCAATTCCTCTCTTGGATACTGAGGGACAACTATATTTACTTATATTGGCATTTATACCGATATCAAAGAGCAACACAAAACATTTATATGTGGAATATTTGAAAGAGAGTGCTGTAAAACACAAAATTGATTAAACTTAATTGGGAATTTACCTCTCATTTCCACTTACCTCTTGAGATCCCTGATACTGAAATAAGCTACTGAAATTGTTTTACGAAGATAGCAAGTGTCAAAGTTACAAGGATCTGGGACTATCTGGCTTAAATATAAAAAGATTTTTTTGTTCAACATGACATATATCTATAAGATAGACTGCATAAAAATTAAATTCATCAGACGGATAATTAATAAGTGATTTGAGAACATTCAAATGGCAATGGATACATTATATTAATATTTATTTCCTTTAAAAGTTTAATTGACACATTTATTAAAAATTTACTGAATATTATTACATGCATTTGACTTTGGGTTCAAAATTTAATATTTATAAAATATGGAACATATACCAACTTTATGTTCATGTAGATTTGGGCTTCTTTAAAATTTATACAGTTTAATAAAGAATAGGAGGGATATTTTACTTCATAATAGGAATTCATTCATTTCTTTTAATGAATTAAATGAGATATTTTCCAATTTTGATGGTAGTCATTCCTATTTTGTCCCATGATATGTTAACTTGACTTTATATTATTTTCATATGGAACCTCATCTAAATAATAATCATAATGTTAACAAAGATTTGAAAGATCCTCCATTAAGTATCTTGGATTTTACGTAAGTATCATTTTGTAATAATTTTTTTATTCTCTGATTACTTTGACCAGATTTTATATCTGATTTATCTTGCTAGATCTATCAATACTGTTTAAAACAAGTTGGATGAATTTAATCTCTATTGCAGTATTAAAGGGACATTCCCCCAAGAACTTATAAATAAAGAAAATAAGATTGCTCTCTGAGATTTAAATTTTAAAATCAATACATAATTGATCAGAGGAAAGAGTTACAGAGCACCTCAGAAAGACAGACTCGCTCATAGGCCTTCAGTACTTGGTGTGAGCTATAAAGGCTGTGAAGACATCAGTGTCTGACAGGTCCACAGCCCTCTTGTGAGGGAAGCTGTCTAAACCAGGAATTTGTTCATGAGTGTCCATTCCTTTTGTACTGAGACTCATAGATAAGCATTGTAACAAAGGCAGCCATCAGTACACTGAACACATAGGAGAGAAATGGCTTATGAAGAGAGACGGCCTGGGAATCCTATACAATATGGGTGTTTGATGTTAGTAAGAAACCCAGCAAATCATATTCTCTCCAAGACATATTGATTGTGAGACACTCAGAGAGAACCAAAGGCAATAAAGGAGAAATATAAAGAAAAGATGGGTTACAACTATATTTAGAAATGCTGGCTGGGCATGGTGGCTTATGCCTGCAATCTCAGCACTTTGAGAGGCAAAGGCAAGAGGATCACTTGAGGCCAGGAGTTAGAGACCAGTCTTGGCAACACAGTGAGACCCTGTCTTTACCAAAAATTTAAAAATTAACTAAGTATGGTAGCATGCACCTGTACCAGTTATGTGGGAGGCTGAGGTGGGAGGATCAGTTGAGCCCAAGAGTTTGAGGTTATGGTGAGCTAAGATGTGCCACTGTACTTTAGCCTGGGTGACAGGGAGACACCCTGTCTCTAAAAAAATAAAAATTAAAAAAAAAATAAATGCTTAAGTTTACATTATAAAAGACAACTCCTGGGAGCATATTCACATGATTAGTGAATAGAGATGCCATTATTAATAGATTACTAGAGTTGCTATAAGGCCACTAGTGTAGTTGTTGTATCCTGAAATACATTCAAGCTCTCCACCGCTGATTGATATCAGTTACAAAATTATTCTTTCCTTGAACTCTTATAATAAACCTGCATTGAATATCACCTGTGGAAATCTGAGAATGACTATTCTTTGCAACCTCAACGAGACTGTACTAAAAGAAGACTAAAACCCAGCCAAATGCATTACCGTGTCTAGAGTAATCATGTATCTATTTTCAAAAAGGATTAACTAGCCATGAAAGCATGATGGAAGGAAAGCCACAGAAGAAAATATTGAGTTTTCATCTTAGCACTGCCAAAAGGAAAGCAAAACTTGTTTTTGGACTGCAAGTAATCAGATTCACTATAAGAACATCTAAGTGTGATATGGAAGTTTCTATCTCTTTTTAGTCTGATGGAATAGCAGTTTAATTAATCCAAATGTTCTCTTTAATAGCATTTCATGTGTAGTAAGCAACCTTAGGTTATGGTTTTGTTTCTCATGTTCATGAGTCAATAGAAATAAAATGCATTAATCAGTGGGACATGAGTGTTATGCTCAATGTAGTAATAATTTATTATTTTGAATGGATAAATTGGAATTCTTCGTTTATATCACTTGAGTTAATTTGGTTAACAAAAATACAATACCCAATGATTGCATAAGCTTTCAGACAAAATAAGATTTCTTACTTTGAAAAGGCTTGGAATCAGATCTGGGCCACTTTAAATTTACCATAGTAACAAAGGGCACCTAAGAATACCTCTTAGAAGACAATCAGTGACCAAAAATGTCATTGCCATGGGCTATAAACCTGAGCCTTCCTTTCCTATTTAAATTTCCACAGTGACAACTAGAAAGGGATGATGTCACCATCCATCATTACTAAACAAGCAAATAGAGGAGGCTCATTTTTTCCTTCCAGACCACATTCATTTACGTGTGCTATCTCTGCTAATACCATCCGCATTGTCAACATCTCATCTGACATTGCACTCAATTCAAAGACACTTATCCAAGAATTCCAGATCTAAAAAATATGAAAAACTTCACATTTACATAGTATTTTAAGGTAGTCAAAATTCTTTCACTTATTTATTTCATACCTTATCTCAAGCTTAACAAGTTGGCAGCAAGTATGATTGTTCTGTAAAACAATGGTTCTCAACATGTAATCCAAACTCCTTCTTTTAAAAAATTTATTTTTTTAAATAATTTCAACTTGTATTTTAGATTCAGGGAGTACATGCACAGGTTTGTTACATGGGTATATTTGGTGATGCTTTCGTGATGCAGATGTTTATGATATGACTCATCTCATCATGTAGGTACTGAGCATAGTACTGGATAATTTTCCAACCCTTGTTGCCTCTTCATTCCACCTTTAGCAGTCCTAGTGTCTATTGTTCTCATCTTTATGTCCATGTGTACCCCACATTTAGCAACTACTTAGAAGTTACATGTGGTATTTGGTTTCTTATTTCTGCATTAATTTTCTTAGAACAATGACCTCTAACTGCATCCATGTTGCTGCAAAGGACATGGTTTCTTTCTTTTTATGGCTGAGTAGTATTCCATTGGTATATACATACCACATTTTCTTTATCCAATTCACTATTGATGGACATTTAGGTTGATTCCACATCTTTGCTATTGTGAATAACCTGATAGCATAGTTTGAAGTCAAGTAATGTGGTGCCTCCACCTTTGTTATTTTTGCGTAGCATTGCTTTATCTATTTGGGCTCTTTTTGGTTCCACGTGAATTTTAGAAAGCTTTTTTCTATTTCTGTGAAAAATGACGTTGGTAGTATGATAGGAATAGTGCTGAATTGCTCTGGGCAGTATGGCCACTTTAATGATATTGATTCTTCCAATCTGTGAGCATGGAATGGTTTTCCATTTGTTAGTGTCATCTATGATTCTTTTCAGCAGTGTTTTGTGTTCTCATTGGAGATCTTTTACCTCCCAAGCTCCTTCTGCATCAGCATCACTGGTGCGCCTACCAAAATGAAGATTCCTGTAAGCCCCTAACGTAATTCTACACATACCGAGATTTGACAAATGTGACTCTGAAATGTACATAATAGCTCATGGCCCCAGTTCCTGGAATGCTGTGAGAATTCATGTTATGCTACTCTCACCAAAGGTTTTAGCTAATGGTTCTCACCCTAATTGCCTATTTGAATCACCTGAAAACATTCCAAAACATGGCCCCATCTTATACCAAGTAAATAAGAATCTGAGAATGGGATTCAAAAATCAGGATTTCTAAAACCCCCATCCCCCAAGTAATTCTAATGTGTATCCAGGGTAGAAATGCCACTACTGTATAAGCCTATATTTTTCACTATTGACATAGATTTATTTTTCTGGGCTTTTGTGAGCCAGTTTCAGTATAATCACCAGATTTTAAAATATATCAATTAAAACCACAAGCATAGGCCAGGCATGGTGGCTCACACCTGTAATGCCAGCACTTTGGGCAACCGAGGTGGGTAGATCACTTGAGGCCAAAATTTCAAGACCAGGCTGGCCAACATGGCAAAAGCCCATCTCTACTAAAAATTCGAAAAATTAGCTGGTTGTGGTAGTGCACACCTGTAGTCCCAGACACTTGGGAGGCTGAGATATAAGAATTGCTACAGCTCAAGAGGCCAAGTACACGACACTGCACTCCAGCCTGCTGACAGAGCGAGACTCTGTCTCAAAAAACAGAAAACAAACAAACAAACAAAACAAGCATAGACTTCATTAAGACAGTGGTCACTCATGATTAAAATATGCAAATATAATGGAAAAATAAATTGACTTGTGTATAACTGAAAACAAATAAGGCCATCTCAGCCCAATAATACCCAGCACCTCAGATATTCCCTGAAAGCTGACCACTTCTGGGAGTAAATGAATATCATGGATCTCAAAACTACTTTTTCTAGTTATAGCCTTGTTTTGTTGATGAATGTATTTAAATTTAGAATCCCAGAATATTATAGACTAGCATTTCCTGACATGATAACTATCAGCCACATGGCCCTATTTAGAAGTAATATTCAGTTCCTTGTGTGGCTAGTACATGTATATAGGAAAAAAGCTATGTTGTACAGCATTATAGTTCCTTATAGTTAGTTTCACTTTACAGATGAAGAAATAAGACCCATGTGAGTTATCTACTTAGTGGAGGACCAAGATAATTAAATCCAAGTTTAATGTCCTATACCCTGTCATAAATTAATAAGTGAATCAATACTTGTGATGATGATGATCATGATATTAATATTTGGCCTAATTGCAAAATAAATTATTACTATAAGCCAGACACTTCTTTGAAAGTGTTAACTTATTATCTCTTTCTCACAAGAAACTAAAAGGCTAGGTACCATAATATACTTACTTTAGAAATGTGGTAGCAGAACCACAGAGGTCACTTAGGGATTAATAATTATTAGGTGACAGAAATGGAATCATCAAATACACAAAAAAGCTAATATAAGAAATGAATTCCATCAACAAACTTTAGTCACGAGTTAAAAATAAATCACAATTTATAATACATTTGATATGCCACCAAACATAAAGAATTTTCTTTTGAAAAGTTTCTGTTCATATCCTTTGCCCACTTTTTAATGGTGTTTTATGTTTTTTTCTTGTAAATTTGCTTAAGTTCTTTACAGATGCTGGATATTAGACCTTTGTCATATGCATAGTTTGCAGAAACTTTCTCATGTGTAGGCTGTCTGTCCTGTTGATAGTTTCTTTTGCTGTTCCAAAACTATTAAGTAACCTATGCTGATTAAAACAAAATATCATAAAATAGAAACTAAATAATTTAAAACATTTGTCAATATATAGTTGATATATTTTCAATCAATTTGCAGGCTGATGCTACTGCCAGTGTATATACACATATACACAGGGACTAAATATGTAATTTATTTTCACAAAACAATTCACCTAGATTAGACAAATTCTTGTTGGAACTGAGCCCAATTCTACATGTGTTTTCCTTAAATATAATTTATTTATAATTATTGAACTAAAATTTTTTCATTTCTAAAGAGAAAGGGGAAAGCTGAAGAATATCTTGTTGTGGTTCCTTATATTGATTAAGCAAATTAACTTACCATAATGATTCTAAGTGATCTAGTTAAGCAGATGCCTCGTATATTTACACTGAAGAAAAAAAAATTAACTTTTAAGTTTGGCGTGCATATGCAGGATGTGCAGGTTTGTTACACTGGTAAATGTATATCATAGGCATACTTTTTTTGTACAGATTATTCCATCACCTAGGTATTGAGCCTAGTACCCATTAATTATTTTTCCTGATCCTCTCCCTCCTCCCCCCTACCACCCTCCCATAGACCCCAATGTGTGTTGTTCCCCTATATGTTTCCATGTGTTCTAATCATTTAACTCCCACTTGTTAGTGAGAACATGTGGTATTTGGTTTTCTGTTCCTGCCTTAGTTTGCTAAGGGTAATGGTCTCTAGTTCCTTCCATGTTCCTGGAAAGGACATGAACTTTTCGTTTTTATGACTGCATAGTATTTCATGGTGCACATGTAAGATATTTTCTTTATCCGGTGTACCATTGGCGGGCATACATTGATTCCCTGTCTTTGCTATTGTGAATAGTACTGCAGTGAACATATGCATGTGTCTTTATAATCGAATAATTTATATTCTTTTGGGTATATACCCAATAATGGAATTGCTGGGTTGAGTGGAGGTTCTGTTTTTAGCTCTTTGAGGATTCACCACACTGTTTTCCACAATGGTGGAACTAATTTACACTCCCATCACCAGTGATAAGCATTCCTTATTTCTATAGCTTTGCATCTGTTTTTTGTTTGTTTGTTTTGGTTTTGGTTTTGGTTTTTCACTTTTTAATAATAGCCATTCTGACTGGTGTGAGATGGTTTTGATTTAAATTTCTCTAATGATCAGCAATGTTGAGCTTTTTTTACATGCTTGTTGGTTACATGTATGTCTTCTTTTGAAATTGACATTCTTCATAGAACTCAAAAAAACTATTTTAAAATTTATATAGAACCATTAAAGCCTGAGTAGCCAAGGCAATGCAAAGTAAAAAACAAAAAATAATAATAAAAAAAGCTGGAGGCATCACACCACCCAAATTCAAACTATATTCTAGGCTACAGTAACCAAAACAGCATGGTACTGGTACAAAACCAGACACGTAGATGAATGGAATGGAATAGAGAGCCCAGAAGTAATGCCGCATGCCTACAATCATCTGATCTTTGACAAAGTTGACAAAAACCAGCAATGGAGGAAATAATTCACTATTCAATAAATGGTGCTGGGATAACTGGTCAGCCTATGCAGGAGATTGAAGCTGGCCCCTTACCTTTCACCATATAAAAATATTAATTCAAGAGGATTAAAGACTTAACTGTAAAACCAAAAACTGTAAAAACCCTGCAAAACAACTGAGGCAATACCATTCAGGACATAGGCTTGGGCAAGGATTTCAATATGAAGATGCCAAAAGCAATCACAACAAAAGCAAAACCTGACAAATAGGATCTAATTAAACTTAAGAGATTCTGCACAGCAAAAGAAACTACTCATATTTCATTTTGTTATCCTGAGAAGAGTGTTAGTGAAGCAATGTGTTTTCTTTTTTTTTTATATATTTGAGAGAAAAACTAAGCCAATGTGTGTGAAAACACACAACTGGAAATAAAAAACAAAGACTAAGATATAGTCAACTCTGTAATGAAGAAAAATTAATTTATTAATGCCTATTATATGCCAAAAAAGAAATGAGCATAACAAATTTTGGTTTCTAAACTATAATTGTCACTGTAATTCTGCTGCAATATATAATGGTATTTAGCAGTGTACAATTTTGTTAATTACACCTGAACAACCTTAATTTTATCTGTGAATGCTAAGGAACCAGTCATAAATTACTTCAAGCATTTTTCCCAATAGATCTTCCCACAACTTGGACTAGGTGGTATGCACAATTTTTATTTATTTATTTATTTATTTTAGTGTGGCAAACACTGACAATTGCCTACCCAATTGCCATCCTCCCCTTCTTTACTAACAACTTGAGCAATATGACCAGTTGCAAAACTACATTTCCCAGCTACCCTTGAAAATTGTAGAGACCAATGAAAGGTAAGGGGGATGTATTACCTGGAGCTTCCCTTTTTACTTTCCTTCTTGTTTTTGCTTTCTGCCTTGAACTCAGTTGTGAGGAGTGTCTGGGTTTCCAGAAAACATTCTGGGTTAAACATGGGGTTGAAAATTATGTGCTAATTACAGGAAACCAGAAATCTGGAAGGAGTTAGACGTCCTTGAATGACCTATTGCGGAATTTGCTCTATATTAGAGCTACTTTTAAAACCCAAATAAAATTTACAAAATATTCAGTTTTACAAAACTATAACATTGGTTATCATAAAAATGAAACATAACCATATGAAAGGCAAATTGAAAATTATATAAATTATATAAATATTATTTTTTACAGACGGTTAACTTGAATTCTATTTAGTAAATTGTAAGTTTGAAGAAATAAAATTAGAAATTTTTAAATAAAATCTAAAATATCAAAAGAATCTCAAGGAGAGATTGAAACTAAATAGAACAAAACCATGAGAAAATGAGAAACAGTCTCAAAGAATAAAATCCAAGGGCAATGTAGGACTCAGAAATATTTATAGAGAAATTTTCCCAAATTTTTAAGAAATGGGTTACCCCTATTCTATATGAATGCTTCACAACATATAAAAAATATGAAATATTATTGAATTTGTTTTACAAAACTAGTATTATGCTATAGCAAACCTAACAAAATAAACACTCTTTAAAATATATAAAATATTTTCAATAAATGCATGAATAAATGTCCTATCTATTATTATTCAAGGTGTCAGAGTCTAGCTACTGAACTTAGACTCAAGGTCCAGTAGCTGGCCTAAGATCATCAAAGTAGAGAAACAAGTTCAAAAGCCTTTTCTGAAACCAAGACACTTTCCAATTTACTCACTACTTGTTTTCCATAGTAGGGATCCCTTAGGAAACAACAAATTTTATTGGCTACTGTAAGCCAGTAAAACTATGTTGTGAATATAGTAATTCAGATATTACTATAAATTAAGTCTAGTTGTATTAGGAAAAGAATCATGCTGCAAGCATAATTAAAATAACTAACAAAGGTTTAAATCCACTAAATGATTTTTATGTGTTTGCTTTGTTTTGGTTTTCTCGCTTAAAAAGTCTGGAAGGTAAACAGTCCAGAACTGGTAACATCAAAGGGCTTCAACTGATTCTTTTCCTGACATAGATATTGTCCTATTGTTATACATGTTCCAAGCATTCCAATGCCAGAAGAGAAAGATGTGTTAAATTTCCAAACACAATAGGTCATATGTAAATTTTTTCCTAGAGGTGGTAAATCAATTGTGATACACATTAATGAAATGGAAAATGTATTAGAAGCTCAATCACAAATATGGGTAGTGAGGACAAATGTGCTCAGTTGTAGTGTATTATTCTTATTATAAGCTCAGAAAATAAAATAGCATCTGATTTAGGAATATTAACAAAGCAGCATCAAAACCAACACCAATATAATATGTAAATATGTATTTAATATTTTTAACTATCATTGTTGAAATCTTTATTTCCTGATATACATCATATCAGAAACAAATTATGAATTATATTCAAACCTAACTATTAAGCAGTTACCAATTAACATGAAAGGAAAATATCTACTATCAATATAAATAGCAAACATTTTTTGAGAATTCAGATGTTTCACACTCTGGACTAAGTATTTTAATTCAGATACATAAAAATCCAAGACTATGTTTTTAACTACCATTGCACTGCCTTCAATTATCTCATGTCCTCATTGCTACATTCTAACAACAAAAAAAGAAATAAAATAATGGGACAAATGTCTGGTCATTCTCTGCAATAGTGGGCACTAACTAAAAAGTCATTGTGTGGCAGACAATAAATTTATAATAGGAATCTATTTGCCATTGGCTTGTTTCCATTTATTTAACTGGATATTCACTGGACCTTCAGTCCACAACTTACTGTTGGGGGAAATTTCTTTAAAATATTGGAATTTTTCTTTAATAATTTTCTCATTCATTTTCTAGAAATATTACCATTTGGATTTTGAATCCTCTTTCCTTTTCTTTTTATTTTCTGGAAAACATTTTCAATGAAACTGCTATTGTATTTTTGCTGTTAGATTTAACTTTTCTAAGCATTTTATTCCTAAAAAAAATTTTTGTTGACTATTTATTTTAATAGTATCCTCTTCCACATTTTTATATTCCACATATTCTCTTTTCATTCCAAGAATATTAGTTACAGGTGTCTTTGCATTTTTCTTCAGGTGCTTGTATTCAACCTGTCTTCTCTGAATTTCTTTTGTCATTTGTTTGTTTTGTCTGATTTTATTATTGTTGTTATGGTTAGACAATTGCCCAAAATATAAAGTAATATTTTGTCATCCTGTGATATTTAGAAGTAAATTCTTATCCAAGCTTACTAGAAGAAATACGTAATTAAACGGGCTTGTGGTGCACTACATATTGGAGAGATCAATAAGAAATCTTGTCCTTTGTTGGGACATCCTCAAAATAGTCATACTCATAGATCTCATCAGTTTCTTTAAGAAAGACTTATTGGCCAGGTGTGGTGGCTCACATCTGTAATCCCACACATTGGAAGGCTGAGGTAAAATCATTTGAGGTCAGGAGTTTGAGATCAACCTGAGCGACACAGTGAAACTCTGCCTCTACAAAAAATAAAGCACAGCCAGATATGATGGCACATTCCTGTACTCCCAGATACTTGAAGGACTTAGGCAGGAGTATCACTTGAGCCCAGTTTAAGGTCACAGTAAGCCATGATGTGCCACTGTGTTCCAGTCTGGCAATAGAGTGAGACCTTGTCTCAATAAAATAATAATAATAATAATTCTCAATTGTGTCCTGGATTGAAAGCTGTGGTGCTGGGATCATCATACTTAGAGTGAAACAGGGAAAAATAACAGAGGTGTCAATGTTTAATACATACATCTTTATTTAAATATCTGTTTTCAGTATAATACCCGAGGTCTCTAAAATGTTCATTATTTTCAACCTCTGTCTTCTAGGCGTCACCTAGGAGAAATGCCATTCTGCAAATGCCTTCATCATTCATTCTCCCAGTTATCCAAACTTCAGCAAAATATATCACCATCATCAACTGCCTGTCTCTTTTGAATGCAAATAATTGCTTGTCAAATAATTCCTCAGAAATAATATGTCTAGTGATATGATTTGGCTGAGTCCCCACCCAAATATTATCTTGAATTGTAGTACCCATAATGCCCACATGTCATGGAAGGAACCCAGTGGGAGGTAATTGAGTCATGGGAGCATTTACCCCCATGCTGGTGCTCTCATGATACTGAGTGAGTTCCCATGAGATCTGATGGTTTTATAAGAGTTTTTTTCCCCTTTTGCTCAGCACTTTTCCTTCCTGCCATCATGTGAAGAAGGATGTGTTTGCTCCCTCTTTCACCATGATTGTAAGTTTCCTGAGGACTCGCCAGCTATGCTGAACTATAAGTCAATTAAACTTCTTTAATTTATAAATTACCCAGTCTCAGATGTGTCTTTATTAGCAGCGTGTGAGTGGACTTATACAGTAAATTGGTAGCAAGTAGTGGAGAGCTGCTGTAAAGATACCTGAAAATGTGAAAGTGATTTTGGAACTGGATAACAGGCAGAGGTTGAAACCGTTTGGAAGGCTCAGAAGAAGATAGGAAAATATGAAAGTTTGGAACTTCCTAGAGATTTGCTTAATGGCTTTGACCAAAATGCTGATAGTAATATGAACAATGAAGTCCAGGCTGAGGTGGTCTCAGTTGGAACTTGTTGGGAACTGGACTAAAGGTCACTCTTGTTATGCAAAGAGAATGGCAGCATTCTGCCCCTGACCAAGAGATCTGTGGAACTTTGAACTTAAGAGAAATGATTTAGGGTATCTGGTGGAAGAAATTTCTAAATGACAAAGCATTCAAGAGGGAGCAGAGGTTAAACGTTTGGAAAATTTGCAGCCTAATGATGTGATAGAAAAGAAAAACTGTTTTTTTCTGGGAAGAAATTCAAGCTGGCTGCAGAAATTTGAATAAATAACAAGAAGCCAAATGTTAATCACCAAGACGATGGGAAAAATGTCACATACCTTCATGGCAGCCCTTCCCATCACAGGTCTGGAGGCCTACGAGGAAAAAATGATTTTCTGACAGGGTCCAGGACCCCCTGCTCTGTGCACCCTCAGGACTGCATCCCAGCTGCTATAGCCATGGCTAAAAGGAGCCAATATATAGCTTGGACTATTGCTTCAGAAGTTAAAAGCCCCAAGCCTTGGTAGGTTCCATGTGGTGTTGGACCTTTGGGTGCATAGAAGTCAAGAACTGAGGTGTGGGAACCTCTACCTAGATTTCAGAGGATGTATGGAAAGGCCTGAATGTCCAGGCAAAAGATGGCTGTAGGGGCAGAGCCTTCATGGAGAATCTCCGCTATGCCCATGAAGAAAGGAAAAGTAGGGTCGGAGCCCCCACAGAGCCCCGACTGGGGCACTGCCTAATGGAGCTGTGAGAAGAGGGCCACTGTCCTCTAGACCCTAGAATGGTAGGTCCACCAAGAGCTTGCAGTGTGCACCTGGAAAAGCCACAAGCACCTAATACCAGCCCTTTAAAGCAGCCAGAAGGGGAGCTGTACCCTGCAAAACCACAGGGGTGGAACAGCCCAAGACCATGGGAGCCCACTTTTTGCATCAGCATGACCTGGATATGAGACCTGGAGTCAAAGGTGTTCATTTTGGAGCTTTAAGATCTGACTGCCCTGCTGGATTTCTGACTTACTTGGGGCCTGTAGCCCCTTCGTTTTGGCCAATTTCTCCCATATGGAATGGGGTGTATTTACTTAATGCCTATACCCACATGTTTACGTATTTAACAGACTTGTACATTCTGCATATGTACCCCAGAATTTAAAATAAAAGTTGAAAAACAAAACAAAATAAAAAAAAAACTTTGGAACCAGTCATGCAGCCTATCTGATAGCATCTCCATTAGCCATTCATGAAAAATAATTCTAGGATCAGAAAGGAAACTCTCTTCTGCCCTTTACCATGGAAATGGTATTCTCAACACTATGCTAGAAGAAAATTAAACATGTAAATATCTTTGACATTTAAAAGCTTCTAAAAATGAATTAAATTATAAATGGCAATAAGTTATGTTTATGTAGCACTTTATGTTTTTCAACATCCTTCTAACTACATTATGCCCCCACCCTTGGTAGAGCAGTCATGAATACTTAAAGTGACTAGCCTAAAGGAATACAGCTGAGTAGCTATAACACTTATAACAAAGATGCAAGATTCACATTTGCTTTTCTTTTCTGTGAATTTGACCTTACTAAAGGAAGCCATTACCAAAAGTAGACAAATACTGTATTAGCTGTACTCACATGGGATTCCTGTTGTGGCTCTCACTGTCATTTTATCACATAGGCTCCCCCATAACAATATCCATGGCATTTTTCAGGTCCTTCACCTGCCTTACGACTCCCCCTAAAGTGTAGAGTGGGCTATCCTCTCCATAGATGATTCTGCTACTTTGCTGTGGCCTAATCAGCACTGTAATCGTCATCCAAAGTTTGGAAACTAAAGCTATAACCACATGTACACACATATTTTGAAAACTTTTTTTTTTCTTCTTTGGGAACTATTACAAATGTGGCCCAGGGATGAAAAATTCTCATAACTGCCACCAAATCATTTATTTTCCATGACACACCAGTTTTAAAGTATTAGAAAATTAAGATATATGAATTTTTGTTGCTCCAAGCCAATGCATTTGTCATATACTTCAAGGTGGTCTTTTGGCCCTTATGCCATATCTAACATTTAGTTCAGATCTGTGACTAGCGTGACAACATCAAAGTGCACCAAGGTCTTTCCCTGGTATTTACTACAAATGACATTCTAGAAAATATCTCAAAACTCCCAAGGTAGGAAGACCACTAAAAAAAAAACCCCTATTTTTTCATCTGGCACCTTCAAAGTGAACTGAGCCTCACTTTTGGTCTACATTGAAGCATTTGGTCTAGATCCATCTTAGGTATATTCAAGATAGCTTTTCTCTATGTGAAAACTCAAACAAAGTATTAGTTGATGTAGAAGTCAGAAAAATGTATGAACTACAATTCTCTTAAAGCTTTATTTTGATCAAAGTTATGTTCAATAATTTTTCTATTTTATTTTTATTGTTTTACTATTCAATACATAGACACAGACATACATAGACATGGTTCACTTATCTGTGACCAGTTTAGAACAATTTTTTTAGAAAAGTTTGCCTTCCTTGGAAACGGATAAAAGTTGTAAGACCCATGCTATTGTAACTCAAGCAGACCAATGATTTTAACAATAGAACAAAATGCTTACTGAGAACAAGAAATATTCGGGGATTGGCACCCAAGATGGCTGAATAGGAACAGAACCAGCCTCCAGCTCCCAGCGTGAGTGACACAGAAGATGGGTGGTTTCTGCATTTTCAACTGAGCCTCCACTGCTGATACGCAGGCAAACAGGGTCTGGAGTGGACCTCAAGCAAACTCCAACAGACCTACAGCTGAGGGTCCTGACTGTTAGAAGAAAAACTAACAAACAGAAAGGACACCCACACCAAAACCCCACCAGTACGTCACCATCATCAAAGACCAAAGGCAGATAAAACCACAAAGATGGGGAAAAAGCAGTGCAGAAAAGCTGGAAATTAAAAAAATCAGAGTGCATCTCCCCCTTCAAAGGAATGCAGCTCATCGCCAGCAATGGAACAAAGCTGGAAAGAGAATGACTTTGATGAGCTGAGAGAAGGCTTCAGTCGATCAAACTTCTCAGAGCTAAAGGAGGAACTATGTAACCAGTGCAAAGAAACTAAAAACCTTGAAAAAAGAATGGATGAATGGATAACTAGAATAATCAATGCAGAGAATACCTTAAAAGAACTGATAGAGATGAAAACCATAACACAAGAAATACGTGACAAATGCACAAGCTTCAGTAACCAACTCGATCAACTAGAAGAAAGAGTATCAGTGATTGAAGATCAAATGAATGAAATGAAGTGAGAAGAGAAGTGTGGAGAAAAAAGAGTAAAAAGAAATGAACAAAGCCTCCAAGAAGTGTGGGATTATGTGAAAACACCAAATCTATGTCTGATTGGTGTGCCTGAAAGTGATGGGGAAAATGTAACCAAGTAGCAAAACACTCTGCAGAATATCATCCAGGAGAATTTCCCCAACCTAGTAAGGCAGGCCATCTTTCAAATTCAGGAAACACAGAGAATGCCACAAAGATACTCCTCGAGAAGAGCAACTCCAAGACACATAATTGTCAGATTCAACAAAGTTGAAAGGAAGAAGAAAATGTTAAGGGCAGCCAGGGAGAAAGATCAAGTTACACACAAAGGGAAGCCCTTCAGACTAACAGTGGATCACTCAGCAGAAACTCTACAAGCCAGAAGAAGGTGGGGGCCAATATTCAACATTCTTAAAGAAAAGAATTTTCAACCCAGAGTCTCATATCCAGGCAAACTAAGTTTCATAAGTTAAGGAGAAATAAAATCCTTTACAGACAAGCAAATGCTTAGAGATTTTGTCACCACCAGGCCTGCCTTATAAGAGATCCTGAAGGAAGCACTAAACATGGAAAGGAACAACAGGTACCAGCCATTGCAAAAACATGTCAAAACGTAAAGTCCATCAATGCTAGGAAGAAACTGCATCAACTAGAGAGCAAAATAACCAGCTAATATCATAATGACAGGATCAAGTTCACACATAACAATATTAACCTTAAATGTAAATGGACTAAATGGTCCAATTAAAAGACACCAACTGGCAAATTGATAAAGAGTCAAGACCCATCAGTTTGCTGTATTCAGGAGACCCATCTCACATGCATAGACATAGGCTCAAAATAAAGGGATGGAGGAAGATCTACCAAGCAAATGGAAAACAAAAAAAGGCAGGGGTTGCAATCCTAATCTCTGATAAAACAGACTTTAAACCATCAAAGATCAAAAGAGACAAAGAAGGCCATTACATAATACTAGAAGGATCAATTC
>NW_012115611.1:2797235-2798182 GCF_000951035.1 Colobus angolensis palliatus
AAAAAATGATAAAGGGGATATCACCACCGATCACACAGAAATGCAAACGACCATCAGAGAATACTATAAACAACTCTACGCAAATCAACTAGAAAACCTAGAAGAAATGGGTAATTTCCTGGACACTTACACTCTCCCAAGACTAAACAAGGAAGAAGTTGAATACCTTACTAGATCAATAGCAGGCTCTGAAATTGAGGCAATAATTAATAGCCTATCAACCAAAAAAAGTCCAAGACCAGACGGATTGACAGCCAAATTCTACCAGAGGTACAAGGAGAAGTTGGTACCATTCCTTCTGAAACTATTCCAACCAATAGAAAAAGAGGGAATCCTCCCTAACTCATTTTATGAGGCCAACATCATCCTGATGACAAAGCATGACAGAGATACAACCAAAAAAGAGAACTTTAGATCAATATCCCTGATGAACATCAATGCAAAAATCCTCAACAAAATACTGACAAACCGAATCCAGCAGCACATCAAAAAGCTTACCCACCGTGATCAAGTGGGCTTCATCCCTGGGATGCAAGGCTGGTTCAACATATGCAAATCAATAAACATAATCCAGCATATAAACAGAACCAAAGACAAGAACCACATGATTATCTCAATAGATGCAGAAAAGGCCTTTGAAAAAATTCAACAGCCCTTCATTTTAAAAGTTCTGAATAAATTCGGTATTGATGGAACATATCTCAAAATAATAAGAGATATTTATGACAAACCCACAGCCAATATCATACGGGATGGGCAAAAACTGGAAGCATTCCCTTTGGAAACTGGCACAAGACAGGGATGCCCTCTCACCACTCCTATTCAACATAGTTTTGGAAGTTCTGGCTAGGACAATTAGGTAAGAGAAAGAAATAAACGGTATTCAGCTAGGAAAAGAAGTCAAATTGTCCCTGTTTGCAGATGACATGACTGTATATTTAGAAAAC
>NW_012115611.1:2806262-2843857 GCF_000951035.1 Colobus angolensis palliatus
TGGAAACTATCATTCTCAGCAAACTATCGCAAGAACAGAAAACCAAATACTGCATGTTCTCACTCATTGGTGGGAATTGAACAATGAGATCACTTGGACACAGTAAAGGGAGCATCACACACCACGTCCTATTGTGGGGAAGGGATACAGGGGAGGGATAGCATTAGGAGATATACCTAATATAAATGATGAGTTAATGGATGCAGCACACCAACATGGCACATGTATATACATGTAACAAACCTGTATGTTGTGCACATGTAACCTAGAACTTAAAGTATAATCAAAAAAAAAAAAAGAAAAAAACACAAATAAAAAAAAAGAAATATTCAAGCCACTATGTGTTTAACAAACTACTATTTAAAGGATATACTCATTAACTAGTATAAAAAACTGATTTGGGCATGTGCTTATATCAACTCATATAATCCTCACAATATTGAATTAGTTGGTCTACATGAGAATTTTGTTATGTGACCTCTCAAATGATCACTTGGGAATCCTGAATTCCCAGGTATAAGTAATGCATTTAATTGTGTAATGAAGTTTATCACATGATCAGCATCATATATGAACAAGTTACTATAATAATACCAATAATTATCACTATTCATTGAATTCTTTTAAAGAGACATTGTGCTTTCTACATGTATGCTTTTGTTTAATTATCTTACAACTCTACTGAGTAGGTAATAGTAGCCTCATTTAACTTATGAGAGAGCCAAGTCTCAAACAACATGGCATTTTCCCCAAGGTCGCAATTATAAAATGGTAAAGGAATTCAGCCCAAAATCTTTTTTACACTAAAACTCATGTTCTCATTTCACCCTGCTGCCTCTAATTTTACAGTATAAAACAGTTCCCATTTAGAAAACCACGCTTTCAAATAAAATGAAATAGGAGAAAAGATATAATGAACAGCTTGAGAATAAAATCATACATAATTTGAGAATAACCTCATAATTCACAAAACAAGTTTGCATCTGTTATTCTAATGTACTGCCTGTGTTATAATTGCATATTTTCATAATTTATTCATGCTGTTACATTTTTTCTCAATATAAATCAAACGTGTATTTCTTTTACTTAGCAAATGTTTTCTAGTAAACCTGACAGAAAGTTTCCTACTAGCTGATACATAATAGACAATCAGAAATTCTCACTGCTGTCAACATGTTAGAATGCTTTGTCCCTATGTAAGAGTAGTTCCTCATTCTAGTCAGAAAAGACACATTTAAGAAAACTGAAAAAGATGCACTTGACATGTAGCAGGTTGTCAACAAAGAGAAGTGAGTACTGAATGAACGAGTGGTTGACACTAACATTTGACGTTCACATAAGCCAGCAGGGGGAGAAATTACAGCATTCTTCAAGACACACACTCATGGGTGAACGCCCTGGACACAGACTCTTGAGACAGATTTGATTATAGGACGTTTCTTGGGGAATATCCTCAGAAGCAGCACTCACAAGAGAGAGAAGAAAGAAAGATTGGGCAAAGGGAGAAGCTGAACTGCAATGCAGTTGCAGCAGAGGCCTCAACCAACCACATAGGGACATCTGGAGTTAGGACAGCCCTCAGAGAGATGCCAGACTAAGGCAGGGGGGCTGGGACTTTGAAATCCTTATCAATCAGTCACTAGGTTTAGCTCTGATCTGTCATCATCCAAAAGTCCCTGCAGCTAGAAGAAAGAGTTCCACCATCACCATGCAGGGAAGTTGGATAGCACATTACAAAATCCAATACATACAGCCACTTTTCTTATGAGTAGAAGTGTTCCTTTTGCCACATTCCACCAAATAATAATTACCACTTAAAAATATGCTATATGTTTTATAATAAATTATTGTTTTTATAATTTTCAACATAACTTTATGTGAAATATTCTTCTCAGTCCTGTTTTACAGATAAGAGTGAGATTCAGTAACATTAAATAACATATTCAAAATTTTTTTTCATAAGTTATTGGGGTACAGGTGGTATTTGGTTACATGAGTAAGCTCTTTAGTGGTGATTTGTGAGATTTTGATACACCCATAACCCCAGCAGTATACACTGGAAAACATTTGTAGTCTTTTTCCCTCACCCCCCTCCCACTCTTCCCTACAAGTCTCCAAAGTCCATTGCATCATCCTTATGCCTTTGTGTCCTCATAGCTTAGGCCCTACAAATCAGTGAGAACATATGATGTTTATGATGTTTGGTTTTCTATTCCTGAGTTACATCACTTAGAGTAATAGTCTCCAATTGCATCCAGGTCACTGCAAATGTTCTTAATTCATTATTTGTATGGCTGTGTAGTATCATATATATATATATATATAATATAAACATATAGTATATTATATATATATCTATTATAAACATATAGTATATTATATACATAATATAAACACATAGTATATTATATGTATATAAACATACACACACACACACAAATACCACAGTTTATTTATTCATTTGTTGATTGATGGGCTGTTTTTTGGGTTCGTTCATGATTTTTGCAGTTGTGAAATGTGCTGCTATAAACATCTGTGTGCAAGTATCTTTTTCAAATAATGACTTCTTTTTATCTGGGTAGATACCCAGTAGTGGGATTGCTGGATCAAATGGTAGTTCTACTTTTAGTTATTTATGATTATTAGTGATGTTGAGCATTTTTTCTTATGTTTGTTGGTCATTTGTATATCTTCCTTTGAGAATTGTCTATTCATGTCCTTACTCCCTTCAAGCTTTGAATTTCTCTCTTCTACTTGTTCATCTATATTGCTGAGACTTCCCAGAGCATTTTGGATTTCTAAAAGTGTGCCCAAAACTTTCTGAATATTTTACTGTTTTTTCTTTAAGCTATTTCCATAAATATTTCTCCCTTCACTTCTTGTATCATTTTTTCACATATCCTCGCACTGGGCTTTGCCTTTCTCTGTTCCCTCCCTGATTAGCTTAATAAGTAACCTCCTGAATTATTTTTCAGGCAATCAGGGATTTTTTCTTGCTTTTTATCCTTTGCTGGTGAACTAGTGTGATTTTTAGAGGTGTTGAAGAGACTTGTTTTGCCATATTACCGGCGGTGGTTTTCTGTTTCCTTCTCATATGGGTAATCTCTGTCACACGGAAGGTTGGGCTGAAGGCTGTTGTTCAGATTCTTTTGTCCCATGGGGTGTTCCCTTGATATAGTACTCTTCCCCTTTTCCTATGAATGTGGCTTCCTGTGAACTGAACTGCAGTGACTGTTGTCGCTCTTCTGCGTCTAGCCACTTAGTGAGTCTACCCGACTCCATACTGGTACTGTACAGAGTCCTGTGACATGAATTATCTATGGTCTCTCAGCCACCTACCAGTGCCTGTTTCCATGGAGATGGCAAAGAGTGCAATGGACCCCGTGAGGGTCCTTAGCTTTGGTGGTCTAATGCTCTATTTTTGTGCTGGTTGGACTCCTACAAGGAGGTGGCACTTTCCAGAAAGCATCAGCTATAGTAATGTGGAGACAGGCCACCAGTGAGTGGAACCCTAGAACTCCCATGATTATATGCCCTTTGTCTTCTGTCTATTCTGGGTGAATAGGGAAGGATCATCAGGTGGGGGTGGAGCTAAGTGTATCTGAGCTCAAATTCTCCTTGGGTGGCTCTTGCTGCCTCTGCTGTGGGAGATGAGGTGAAATTCCCAGGTCACTGGAGTTGTGTATGTAGGAGGATTACGGCTGCCTCTGCTGAGTCATGCAGGTTGTCAGGGAAGTGGGGGAAAGTCGGCATTCACAGGCCTCATCCAGGTCCCACACAAACTAAAGAGCCAGTCTCACTCCCACAATGCCCGCCACGCCCTACAACAGCAGGAGTCTGTTCCCAGGCAGAGGATGAGACAGGCTTGAAAACTTGCCCAAGACTATCCACTTCCCAGCTATGAGAGAAAAGGGTTTTAGTTCTCCCTGGCCTGTGAGGTCTGTAAGCCTCATTCGCACCCTCCCCTGAGTTCTGGCGAGGAGGCTGCTTCTTCCCTTCAAATTGTTACAAAGTTCAGCTACAGAATTCCTCTCCCTGTGCAGTTTTATCCCCTGCTCCTCTGGCCACTCTCCTGATGGATCCCTGTGATGCCAGGCAGGAATGGACTGCTTGGGGACCCAGTGAGCTCCCAGGGCCTTTCTACTACTTCCTCTACCCCTATATTTCGCTTGGCTTGGCTCTCTAACTTGACTTGGCTCCAGATAAAGTCGGAAACTTCTCCTGCAAATGGACTTTCAGCTTCTCCAGTGCAGGTGTGTGGTCGGGAGAGGAGGGTCTCCTTTTCCCACTTCCGCAGTTGGGGCACTGACAGAATTTGGGGTGTCTCTCAAGTCCTGCAGGAGCAGTCCCCTTCCTTCAGAGGATCTGTGGGTCCTCTCGGGATTGATGGTTTGTTCTTGCAGTCGATTTGAAACTAAAATTCACAATGCAAGCCTCCGTATGCTGCTCTCTCCAGAGCTGCAATCTAGTGCTGCCTCCTGCCTGCCATGATCCCATCTAAATAACATCTTTATGATTACACAACTAGTAAATTTTTTCTCTACCATAGCAGGCCACCACCCTTTGGGGTTTCATAAAGTGATAGGAGCTTATGGAAGACCTGTTCTTTCTTGCAGAAGAAATTATAATTGCTAAAATACAGTGAATCCCAAGAGATCTTTTAAAATTTATATCTTGCATTATAACCTCCGTTCATGCTGTGGTCCCTGATAATCATGCAGGACAGACACATAAGTTAATGTCTTGACTTTTCCTTTCCATTAAAAAGAAAAAAAAATGAGATTTATATGTCTTTTCAAAGTTAATACTCTTTTACAACTTAATCCCTCAGGAACAGTATATCAATATATATTTTCTGAAATACTTTTGTTAATTAACTGAGGTTAGAAACACAAGATTTTGCAGATGTAATGTTTAACTCAAAACAACAGAAATTTCATGAACAGGGATGGCTCTAATTTCTTCTACGGGAAAAGTTGCATGTTAAAAGTTAGCTTACTGTAAATCATAGGAAGATAATGAAGAATAAGCATTGTGAATTGGAAGAAGTTCTATGTTGTATAGGAATAACAGCAGAAATTAATGGAGTATTTAGATGTAACAGTTTTAAAGGCATAATCATTTCTTTATCACCAAGAGAGTAGCTAAGAAGAGCTGCTAATTCTAAGGAATATTTTGAGCAAATTGAAAAACATTCCAGGCAGCATGGAAAATAAAAATGTCTCACACACACGCACTCCATTTTCTATTTATTTATTTATTTATTTATTTATTTATTCATTTATTTATTTATTATACTTTAAGTTCTAGGGTACACGTGCACAATGTGCAGGTTTGGTACATATATATACATTTTCCATGTTGGTGTGCTGCAACCATTAACTCGTCTTTTGCATTAGGTATTTCTCCTAATGCTATCCCTGCCCTCTTCTCTCACCCCAAAACAGGCCCTGGTGTGTGATGTTCCCCACCCTGTGTCCAAGTGTTTGCATTGTTCAATGCCCACCTCTGAGTCGGAATATGTGGTGTTTAATTTTCTGTCCTTGTGATAGTTTGCTGAGAATGATGGTTTCCAGCTTCATCCATGTCCCTAAAAAGGACATGAACTCATCCTTTCTTATGGCTGCATAGTATTCCATGGTGTATACATGCCAGATTTTCTTAATCCAGTATATCACTGATGGACATTTGGGTTGGTTCCAAGTCTTTGCTATTGTGAATAGTGCCGCAATAAACATATGTGTGCATGTGACTTTATAGTAGCATGATTTATAATCCTTTGGGTATATACCCAGTAAAGGGAGCGCTGGGTCAAATGGTATTTCTAGTTCCAGATCCTTGAGGAATTGCCACACTGTCTTCCACAATGGTAGAACTAGTTTACACTCTCACCAACAGTGTAAAAGGGTGCCTATTTCTCCACTTCCTCTCCAGCATCTATTGTTTCCTGACTTTTTAATGATTGCCATTCTAAATGGTGGGAGATGGTATCTCATTGTGGTTTTGATTTGCATTTCTCTAATGGCCAGTGATGATGAGCATTTTTTCATGTGTCTGTTGGTTGCATAAATGTCTTCTTTTGAGAACTGTCTGTTCCTATCCTTTGTCCACTTTTTGATGGGGTTGTTTTTTTCTTGTAAATTTGTTTAAGTTCTTTGTAGATTTTGGATATTAGCCCTTTGTCAAATAGGTAGATTGCAAAAATTTTCTCCCATTCTGTAGGTTGCCTTTCACTTTGATGGTAGTTTCTTTAGCTGTGCAGAAGCTCTTTAGTTTAATTGGATCCCATTTGTCTATTTTGGCTTTTGTTGCCATTGCTTTTGGTGTTTTAGTCATGAAGTCCTTGCCCATGCCTATGTCCGGATTGTTATTGCCCAGGTTTTCTTCTCGGGTTTTTATGGTTTTAGGTCTGATTTAAGTCTTTAATCCATCTTGAATTAATTTTTTTACAAGGTGTAAGGAAGGGATAAAATTTCAGCTTTCTGCATATGGCTAGCCAGATAAGCTTTCTGCATATGGTGGATAAGCTTTTTGGTGTGCTGCTGGATTCAGATTGCCCATATTTTCTTGAGGACTTTTGTATCAATGTTCATCAGGGATGTTGGTCTAAAATTCCATTTTTGTGTGTGTTTCTGCCAGGCTTTGGTATCAGGATGATGCTAGCCTCATAAAATGAGTTAGGGAGGATTCCCTCTTTTTCTATTGATTGGAATAGTTTCAGAAAGAGTGGCATCAGCTCCTCATTGTACCTCTGGTAGAATTCAGCTATGAAACTGTCTGGTCCCAGATGTTTTTTTGTTGGTAGGCTATTAATTATTGCCTCAATTTCAGAATCTGTGATTGGTCTATTCAGAGATTCTAGTTCTTCCTGGTTTAGTCTTGGGAGGGTGTATGTGTCCAGGAATTGATCCATTTCTTCTAGATTTTATAGTGGCGTTTATTGTATTATCTGACGGGTAGTTTGTATTTCTGTGGGATTGATGGTGATATCCCCTTTATCATTTTTTGTTACATCTATTTGATTCTTCTTTCTTTTCTTCTTTATTAGAATTGCTAGACGTCTATCAATTTTTTTGATCTTGTCAACAAAACAGCTCCTGATTCATAGATTTTTTGAAGCGTTTTTTTGCATCTCTATCTCCTTCAGTTCTGCTCTGATCTTAGTTATTTCTTGCCTTCTGCTAGCTTTTGAATATGCTTGCTCTTGTTTCTCTAGTTCTTTTAATTGTGATGTAAGGGTGGCAATTTTAGATCTTTCCAGCTTTCTCTTGTGGGCATTTAGTGCTATAAATTTCCCTCTACACACTGCTTTAAATGTGTCCCAGAGATTCTGGTATATTGTGTCTTTCTTCCCATTGGTTTCAGAGAACATCTCTATTTCTGCATTAATTTTGTTATTTACCCAGTAGTCATTCAGGAGCAAGTTGTTCAGTTTCCATGTAGTTGAGCTGTTTTGAGTGAGTTTCTTAATCCTGAGTTCTAATTTGATTGCACTGTGGTCTGAGAGACAGTTTGTCATGATTTCTGTTCTTTTACATTTGCTCAGGAGTGCTTTACTTCCAACTATGTGGTCAATTTTGGCATAAGTGTGATGTGGTGCTGAGAGGAATGTATATTCTGTTGATTTGGGGTGGAAAGTTCTGTAAATGACTATTAGGTCTCCTTGGTGCAGAGCTGAGTTCAAGTCCTGGATATCCTTGCTAACTTTCTGCTTCGTTGACCTGTCTAATGTTGACAGTGGGGTGTTAAATTCTCCCATTATTGTTGTGTGAGATCTTTCTAGATCTCTAAGGACTTGCTTTATGAATCTGGGTGCTCACGTATTGGGTGCATATATATTTAGGATAGTTAGTTCTTCCTGATGAATTGATCCTTCTAGTATTATGTAATGGCCTTCTTTGTCTCTTTTGATCTTTGATGGTTTAAAGTCTGTTTTATCAGAGACTAGGACTGCAACCCCTGCTTTTGTTTGTTTGTTTGTTTGTTTCCATTTACTTGGTAGATCTTCCTCCATCCCTTTATTTTGAGCCTATCTCTGTCTTTGCATATAAGATGGGTTTCCTGAAGACAGTACATTGATAGGTCTTGACTCTTTAACCAATTTGCCAGTCTGTGTCTTTCAATTGGGGCATTTAGCCCATTTACATTTAAGGTTAATATTGTTATGTGTGAATTTGATCCTGTCATTATATTAGCTGGTTATTTTGCTCATTAGCTGATGCAGTTTTATCCTAGCATCAGTGGTCCTTACAATTTGGCATGTTTTTGCAGTAACTGGTACCGGTTTTTCCTTTCCATGTTTACTGCTTCCTTCAGGAGCTCTTATAAGGCAGGCCTGGTGGTGCCAAAATCTCACAGCATTTGCTTATCTGTGAAGGATTTTATTTCTCCTTCACTTATGAAGCTTAGTTTGGCTGGATATGAAATTCTGGGTTGAAAATTCTTTTCTTTAAGAATGTTGAATATTGGCCTCCACCTTCTTCTGGCTTGTAGAGTTTCTGCTGAGCTATCCACTGTTAGTCTGAAGGGCTTCCCTTTGTAGGTAACCCGACCTTTCTCTCTGGCTGCCCTTAACATTTTTTCCTTTATTTTCAACTTTGGTGAATCTGACAATTATGTGTCTTGGAGTTACTCTTCTCAAGTATCATCTTTGTGGCTTTCTCTGTATTTCCTGAATTTGAATGTTGGCCTGCCTGCCTTGTTATGTTGGGGAAGTTCTCCTGGAGAATATCCTGAAGAGTGTTTTCCAACTTGGTTCCATTCTCCCCATCATCTCAGGTACACCAATAAGACGTATATTTGGTCTTTTCATATAGTCCCATATTTCTTGGAGGCCTTGTTTGTTTCTTTTTACTCCTTTTTCTCTAAACTTCTCTTCTTGCTTCATTTCATTCATTTGATCTTCAGTCACTGATACTCTTTCTTCCACTTGATCAAATTGGCTACTGAAGCTTGTGCATGCATCATGTAGTTCTTGTGCCATGGTTTTCAGCTCCATCAGGTCATTTAAGGTTTTCTCTATGCTGTTTATTCTAGTTAGCCATTCGTCTAATCTTTTTTTCAAGGTTTTTAGTTTCTTTGCAATGGGTTCGAACATATTCCTTTAGCTCAGAGAAGTTTGTTATTACCAATATTCTGAAACCTACTTCTGACAACTCGTCAAAGTCATTCTCCTTCTAGCTTTGTTCTGTTGCTGGTGAGGAGCTGTGATTCTTTGGAGGAGAAGAGGTGCTCTGGTGTTTAGAGTTTTCAGCTTTTCTGTTCTGGTTTCTCCCCATCTGTGTGGTTTTCTTTACATTTGGTCTTTGACGATGGTGACCTACAGATGGGGTTTTGGTGTGGATGTCCTTTTTGTTGATGTTGATGCTATTCTTTTCTGTTTGTTAGTTTTCCTTCTAACAGTCAGGACCCTCAGCTGCGGTCTGTTGGAGTTTGCTGGAGTCCACTCCAGACCCTCTTTGCCTGGGTATAACCAGTGGAGGCTGCAGAACAGCAAATATTGCAGAACTGAAAACGTTGCTGCCTGATCCTTCCTCTGAAAGCTTCATCTCAGAGGGGCACCGGGTGTATTAGGTATCAGTCAGCCCCTACTGTGAGGTGTCTCAGTTAGGCTACTTGGGGTTCCAGGACTCACTTGAGGAGTCAGTCTGTCCATTCTCAGATCTCAAATTCCATGCTGGGAGAACCACTGCTCTCTTCAGAGCTGTCAGATAGGGATGTTTAAGTCTGCAGAAGTTGTCTGCTGCCTTTTGTTCAGCTATGTCCTGCCCCAAGAGGTGGAGTCTAGAGGCAGGAGGCCTTGTTGACCTGTGGTGGGCTCCACCCAGTTTGAGCTTTCTGGCCACTCGGTTTACCTAGTCAAGCCTCAGCAATGGTGGGTGCCCCTCCCCTAGCCTCGCTGCCACCTCACAGTTCAATCTTGGACTGCTGTGCTAGAAGTGAGCAAGGCTCCGTGGGTATGGGACCCCCTGAGCCAGCACAGGATATAATCTCCTGGTGTGCTGTTTGCTAAGACTGTGGGAAAAGTGCAGTATTAGGACAGGGGTGCCAATTTTCCAGGTACCATCTGTCACAGCTTCCCTTGACTAGGAAAGGGAATTCCCCAACCCCTTGTGCTTCCTGGGTGAGGCTATGCCCCACCCTGCTACAGTTCACTCTCCGTGGGCTGCACCCACTGTCCAACCTGTCCCAATTAGATGAACCCAGCAACTCAGTTGGAAATGCAGACATCACCAGTCTTCTGCTTCGCTCATGCTGGGAGCTGCAGAGCAGAGATGTTCCTATTCTTCCATCTTGGAATGATCCTACACACTCCATTTTCAATGAAATTAAGAGAAAGAGAAAATCTTCCAAATCCAAAATACACATAAAGCTCTCAGAAAGATATGAGAACTGGCAAAAGGCATATGGAAAATGCCATTAGAAATGTCAAGGGACTTGAGCATGACAGATTTCCAAAGGTTGCAACTTTATTCTGACAATAAAGCCCAATACTCCTCTACTATAACTTTGGTGGGATATGCTGTGAGCAAGGCTGAGCCCAGACAGAGCTGAATCTAAGCAGTGCTGAGAGCTTGGGGGTTACAGGCAGAGAGATGCCAGCAGCAGATCTCAGAATTCACTAGCAATTAACTACTTGCCGAAAATGAGGAGCCTACCTTGGAACAGAGCCCATGTTCCTTAATTGCAGTAGTCAACAGGGGAATGGGGAAAACATGGCTGGCAGCAGAGATCCTTCTAGATATTGTTTGGTTTGGGGAAACAGATGAGTTCAACTGGCTCAGGGGAATACAGCAAAGTACCATATGTGAGAAGAGTCTGTAGCAACAGAACAGAGAACTTGTGATTACAATGTCTGGAAGTTACATTTTTCCCCCCAGCCAAAAGAATGTCCTGAAAAAATCTTCCAAGAAAATCCAACTTTCCTACCATAAGAAATAAAAAAGAAACAACACAACACCAATAAAATATGAGTAAGTTTTTATGGAAGAAGACATAAAACATACCCTTGGACACAAAGCAGATGGAAATTGCTGCAAACATTCGACCATGAGTCTGTGTGTGTGTGTGTGTGTGTGTGTGTGTGTGTGTGTATGATTAATATATATTAAAGTTTACCCACTATGAAGGAATAACAAAGCAGAAATATAAAACTAAGGGAAGAGATATTTTCATCTATTAGGTAAATGATGGCAGCTTAATTCTGAATCATCCTACTGGAAAACATACAAAGCAAGCCCTGAAAGATAAAAGAGATAGTTAAAAACCTGAAGTACATACTTTCTAAAGATAAAGAATGAGAAAACTCACAAATTCCAAATTACATGTGAGCATGGCAATTGGCAATTGAGACTATGAAGATGATACCTGTTGTTAGAAAAAAAAAAAAAAAAAAGCCATGAAGGCATTGTGTCCAGAGTTGGTTACTTCCGGTGGGTTCGTGGTCTCGCTGACTTCAAGAATGGAGCTGTGGACCTTCACGGTGAGTGTTACAGCTCTTAAAGATGGCATGAACCCAAAGAATGAGCAGCAACAAGATTTATTGTGAAGAGCAAAAGAACAAAGCCTCCACAGTGTGGAAGGGGACCCAAGCGGGTTGCTTCTGCTGGCTGGGGTGGCCAGCTTTTATTCCCTTATTTGTCCCTGCCCATGTCCTGCTGATTGGTCCATTTTACAGAGTGCTGATTGGTCCATTTTACAGAGTGCTGATTGGTCCATTTTGCAGGGCACTGATTGGTCCATTTTACAAACCTAGCTAGCCACAGAGAACTGATTGGTGCATTTTTACAGAGTGCTGATTGGTGCATTTTACAATCGTTTTGTAAGACAGAAAAGTTCTCCAAGTCCCCATCTGACCCAGAAGTCCAGCTGGCTTCACCTCTCAATCCCCCCTCTAAAGAGGACACCCCAACTGCTGTTGGGAATTGGGTAATGACCACTCTAGCTACTTCCTGGATAGGGGTGAAGAAGGGGCCCTGCAGTGGTAGTGTCTTCCAGAGGGGAATGCTGTAGGCCAACCAAAGGGTCAGTGGGTTGGTCCAGGTGTCCTCTTTAGAAGTTATAGTTGAGCTCACTTGGGGTTCCATTTGTAAGACCATCTGTCTTACAATTCTCAGACTTCAGCTAAAGCCACTTCTTTTCATTGAAGGCCAGGGTTTGATCTAACAATATCATGACATCTTTCCAAGTGAGGTTGAGGGTTTACCCTAGACCTTATAGGACATCTATGTACTATCAGGATCATCTGAAAACTTCCCCAGGTCTGCCTTGATCTCCTTTAAATCAGAGAGGGAGAAGGGGACATGTACCTGGGTTGGACCAAATTTCCCCTCCCCCTCCACAGCTTGAAGGTGACATAACCGATAGCCCAGGGGTTTTTGTGGTCCCTTAGAGATACATTTGCTTATTTCCTTCTGGGTGTGGGAGATTAGAGGAGCCTTATCATTAATAAGAAGGGGAGCTGTAAGGAGGCTAGGATATGGTGGTAAGTTGAGAGGTCCTCCTGTGGGGTGTAAATTGCAAACTTTGCATAGTTGTGGATTATTCTCCAATAAAAAAAAGCTTGGACATAAGGTATTTCACTCCATTTGCCTTCCCTCTTACAGAAGAAGTTAAGCTGCAGGATAGTATTGTAATTTATACTTCTCTCAGGTGGCCATTTTTTCCCATCAGAGAGAGAATATTAGGGCCAGGCCATAGTGCAGGAAAAAAAATGAGCCACCTCTTTTTCAGGGTTTGTGGGTCAAATTGGTCCCAATGGCTTAGGATGCATTTCAAGGGTGAGCCTGTTGATGCCTGAGTGTTTCCCATCTGAAAGACAAAACTACTCACAGTTTTGGTTGTTTGTCTCCCCACCACTGGCCCAAGAACCCACAATGATCCCTGAACCCTGCTGATTGGAATAGCTGTGCTCACTGAGCAGCAGCAGAAATGCTAGTTTTCCTCATAGACCACAAGGAGGACCGAGGAAAGTGGAATTTAGTGGCCCTTACCGACACATTCTCAAAAACCCATTACAGTCCTAAGCATTTTCTCCTGTTAGTGTTGGGACCTTACCCCTGTCCTATAAAGATGATATGCCCCAAAAATGGAGTGGAGGGCCACACCTTGAGGGAGGGAAGGGATCTCCAGGATTGGAAGACCGACATCGTTTGTCCCCACTTCTCATCATATGAATAGGAAGGATATCATTTCTGAGGCTCCCAATATCCTAGCTTCAGAAATAGCCCTTGTTAGGCCTGCTAGTCTGAGGAAGGATCCTAAAATTCCAGATAGTCTCCTATCACCCCCAATGGGGCTTTGGGCAAAAATTATGTCTTTCTGATTGGTGAGCCTGGGTGCCTAAAGAAAGGAACAGAGTCCCAAAATTTATACTAGAAATCATTCATATGGGAGAAACTAGAAAAGCACCAGAGACAGGAGTGGTTTTTAGAAGCGGGACTAGTCTCAGAGAAGAGAGGCAGAAGGAAATTTGTCTGACAAGCATTAGGACCCAGGAGGCAAGGGTCAAGTTACATAGGATAGATGGGTGAGTCTTGCTTAGGCGAGGTGACTTTAAGAGTTCCACTCATGGCTACAAGGTCAACCAACTTTTTGTCAGAACCCTGGAGCTGAATGGCTTTTCTCTCTGTTGACAATCAGCTCAGCCCAGAAGTACAGGAAAAGTGTAAGCTGGTTCCAGGCAAACCAACACTCCCAACTCTGAAGAGTCGGGGACAGAGAGTTCTTTGTCAGAAAGTCTGATACCCATGTCTTTAGTCCTGCAGCCATGCTAGTCACTTTTAACTGGCTGATAGGTGCCCGCTGTTTAGCCCCTGAATTCTAAGGAAGAGTAGGAGAAAATAGCAAGCAAAAGGGATATAATGGTATGCACCGCTTGGCAATATCACAGACAAGCCCCCAAGATGTGTCTGGAGTTGGTTCCTTCCAGTGGGTTCGTGGTCTCACTGACTTCAAGACTTCAAGAATGGAGCTGTGGACCTTTGTGGTGAGTGTTACAGCTCTTAAAGATGGCATGGACTGGAGAGTGAGCAGCAGCAAGATTTATTGTGAAGAGCAAAAGAACAAAGCTTCCACAGCGTGGAAGGTGACTCAAGAGGGTTGCTAATGCTGGCTGGGGTGGCCAGCTTTTATTCCCTTATTTGTCCCTGCCCATGTCCTGTTGATTGGTCCATTTTACAGAGTGCTGATTGGTCCGTTTTACAGAGCATTGATTGGTCCATTTTACAGTGTGCTGATTGGTCCATTTTACAAACCTCTAGTTAGCCACAGAGTGCTGATTGGTGCATTTTTACAGAGTGCTTATTGGTGCATTTTGCAAATCTCTTGTAAGACAGAAATGTTCTCCAAGTCCCTACCCAACGCAGAAGTCCAGCTGGCTTCATCTCTCAGCATCTGGTGGTCTGGTGGTAGCAGATCCTGTACATGCCCTAAAAACGTCTGATAGTTCTCCTGCAAGACACTTTTATTACAAAAAGGAAGGACTCTATGCAGGCTGTGTTGAACAGGGATTGCCTAAGCACTGGGAGAAGCAGAGTTTGCAGACAGGGAAAGGAGCAGGAGGGCAGAGGTGGAAGATCTAGGAAGCACCAGCAAGAAAAACCTTTGAAATATTAGTGTATCATTGTGGAAAACAGGACCCATCTCCTTGGTGAAAAAACTGGGAAAGTCCAGGGATGAAGGCAGAAGTCATCCAGAACCATGTTTATGGTTCCCAGAAATGCTGGGGGAAAAATTTTATTTTAAAAAGGAAATTCAGTGTAGCCCTTTTTATAAGACAGTTAAACTAAAATCAGTTAATTATATTTTCCAAAATGAACACACTTTGACCTTTGAGATGCTCTGAGAGTCTCCTCTGAGAATCAGAGAAGACATGTTAACTAGGAAGCCATCCATCAGTGTGGAAGGATGGACTGTTGGAAATTTATTCTGGCCTGATCTTACATGCTGAGGTGAACTCCGGCAAGGCTGAGTATCCCTAATCTGAAAATCTGAAATCTGAAGTGCTCCAAAATCCAAAACTTTTGAGAGCTGACATTAGGCTCAAAGAAAATGTTTACTACAGCATCTCAGTTTTAATTTTTATTTTTTTGGATTAGTGAAGCTCAACTGTTATAACTGCAAATATTCCAAAATCCAAAAAGAAAGCTAAAATCCAAAACACTTCTAATCCCAAGCATTTTGCATAAGGGATACTCAATTTTAGTCCCAGAAAATCCAACTCATTCCAATATGAGTAACAACAAAAGAAATAAGGAAGCATCAATACAAAGTGACAGGAAGAAAAAACATGAGAAAGAAACAAAACTTTTCTATAAATGAGGAAGACTCACCAAAAAAATAAAATAAAAATCATCTCATCACAAAGCAGATGAACACGGTAGCCCTCCTAATGAAAGATCAAGCATGAAGGAAGATTATAGGGCAGAAATAAAAGAATTTGGAGAAACGATGCTCAAAGACCAGGGGATGATCTCTATAAAAATAGATGATAAAACAGGAAATGACACAATTTCAGAAAAATAAACACCAAAATCACTTCAGAAATGAAGAAAAATTATAAGGAACATAATGGGGAATAGATCCCATGAGAGTCCAGTAAGAAACTTGGGAAAAAAAAATGATAAAGAACAAAATAAAATGAAAATGAAGTCAGAGAAAGAATTAAAAAATTGAGAGAAAATAAAAAATATAGATCATAGATATAGACAATCCAATCTAACATAAGTAGAGAGTACTGAAAAGAAAAGAAAAACAATGAATCTGAAATTTAAAAACATTCAAGAAAAAAATTATGAAATTTAAAAAATGACTTGGTTCTTCATATTGAAATGACTCATTATCTGTAGAGGAAAATTAACCTAAAGGTCAACACTAATACATATGCTACAAAGGTAACAAATTTTAATGATAAAGAAATAATGTGTATGTCAGATACTTAAAGAGATCAAATCACTTAAGAAGAAAATCAATTTGGCACCAGGCTTTCACAGGAACATTCAATACTGGAAGACATTGAAGCTACACATTGATTGTTCAAGAAAACAAAGTATTATCCAACCTGCCCTTTAAGTAGAACAGCCATAAACAGTTGTGAAAAGTAAGAATTAGAACACGTTGTTTACAAGAGTCTTGAGAAAACTAGTACAAGATGAACTTTAGCCAAGCAAGAGATGAGTAATAAAAACTTAGCAAAAAGATTTATGATTAATACCTTCAGAAAGTTTTATAATTAAACAGTAAAATACTCTGGTGGAAGAAACATCTGCGAATAAACCAGAGTTAGCTGATACTCTTCTGGTTTATGCCTTTGCATATAATGAGAGTGGGGAGCAAGTACGTAACACCTGCTGGGGAGGGGTCAGAAGTTCTGCTACTAACTAGCTATGAAATGTTGCTGACATACTCACTATCCTATGCTTTGGAATTTTTATCCTATGTGTGGACAAATTTAAAATCTGATATGCCAGAGAAATTAAAATTAAAGGAGCCAGGCGAGGTGGCTCATGCTTGTAATCCCAGAACTTTGGGAGGCCAAGGTGGGTGGATCACGAAGTCAGGAGATCGAGACCATCCTGGCTAACACAGTGAAACCCTATCTCTACTAAAAATACAAAAAATTAGCCGGGCGAGGTGGCAGGTGCCTGTAGTCCCAGCTACTCGGGAGGCTGAGGCAGGAGAATGGCGTGAACTCGGGAGGCGGAGCTTGCAGTGAGCCGAGATCGCGCCACTGCACTCCAGCCTGCGAGACAGAGCGAGACTTCGTCTCAAAAAAAAAGAAAAAGAAAAAGAAAAAGAAAAAAGAAAAAAAATTAAAGGTCAGTTGCTTAGCTTTGGGCAAGAAAGACCATATAGAGTGAAACAACAAATGGACGAGAAAACTACAAACTATAGTCCTTGTCCCATCTACAAGACTCAGAAGTGAAATGTTGATCACTTTCTTTGTCTCTGTTTTCTCATTGTAAATTGTGAGGAAATTGACAATAACATGGTCTTATTTTATGCTTTTCTTTGTATATTATTTTGTTATTATTGTTGCCACAAAGGCTGAAATAACAAACTTTTGTTTATTCGTTCAATATTTATTTAGTACCTACTATATGTCATGAACAGTTCTAGTGAATAATCAAAGACAAAATCTCTACTCTTATAGACTTTATATTTTAGTTGGGGCTAAGGAAAAGAAAATAAGCCATAAACATCATAAACAAACAAATTCCATAGTGTGTTACAAGTATTACAGAAACAAAGAAAGCAGATTAAAAAGGGCAAGGAATGCTGGGGGAATAATTTTGTTTTTAAAAGGAAATTTAGTGTAGGCCTCATTATAAGACAGTTAAACAAAAATTAGTTAATCACATTTTCAAAAATGAAAACACTTTGACCTTTGAGATGTTCTAGAATAATTTTCAAATTATGTCTCCTTTATGAAAAATTGGACTATTTATTTGACATTATATTTTATCTGAGAGAATTAACCCAGGATTTTTGCCAAGTCTCTTATTTTACAAAGCCAATACATTGATTCTGATTTTAAATATATTTGTTTCTTTTATATTTTCTCCTTAGATAAATTTTGTTATTCTTTTTCTAACTGTTTGTGCTAAAACTTCTCTTGCTTTCTTTTCGTTTTTCCTGTTTAATAGCAGCTTATAAAACTGTAGATTTCATTTGAGTAGTCTTGATCATATCTCATACATTTTTATAAAGAATGTACTAATTATTATTATTCTCTGTTTTATAATTGCAATTTAGTTTTTTATTATACCCAAGAGTTATTTAGGATAGAGCTTTATTTTTTAATTTCCAAGACTCTGTGTTTATTTTAGTTATTAATTTCTGGTTTGTTACATTGTGGTCAACAAAAAGATATTTGGACCATTTTGTATTTTGTTTCTATTAAATTTTTCTTCATCATCTCATATGTGGTAAATTTCAGTAAATTATACCTAGAAACTTGAAAATGAAACATATTCCTGTCAGTAGGAAGCAGATTTTTATGTACGGATATAAGACTACTGTTCGTATGAGTACGCTTTTGTGAATTTTTTGCATATCTCCAATAGTTGGTGTGATACTTATTTTAAAAATGTGTCTCAATGTAGGTTCTGTTTTTGACTAGTATAAAGACAATTCTTTGCATGTTAATAAAAAATAATTTAGCACAGAAGTGGAAGACAAGTGGATATGAAATGTGAGTTAGCAGAACTCACACTCTCTCTCTCACACACACACACACAAATAGACCAAAAAACACACAAACACATAAGAGAAATAACAACACTGGAAGGAGCAAAAAGAGACTAAACACTAGAAAAGATAATAAAGGACAATGAGAGGAAATTTTTAATGAATTTTTAAAAATTTCTGAAGTAAATATATACTGTCAAACAAACACCAACATTCACATAATTTAAATTCCCTGAGGAAAGTAAAATCAGCTATACATACATGAAAGCCACTATCAAGTTAGGTATTCATGCATTCCGATTTAAAAAACAAAAACTTGGGTTACACCTGTTTTTTTAGTGTCCTGTGCAGTTATTGTTCTATTCCCTATAAACAGTGTGTTTTTCTTGAAGACATATTACCAAATCACCCTAGGAATGAAGGGGAAAGTCACCATGTCTTCAGATTTCTACACAGCAACATTCAGTATTAGAAGGTGGTTGAGCAACATGTACAAGGTACCCAAGTTGTAAAGTTTGATGTTTATATCCAGACAAATTTTACCTCTGTTATAAACACTACAATGAAACAGTTTTGAATACACACTAACTCTGGTAATATTGAACTCGTGAGATTTTCCTGAAAAAATTACTAAATATCTAATATTAGCCAATTAAATATGACTAGAGAAATTCAAAAAAAGACTAGGAATAAGGCTTTAAAATATTTAAGTGCAGAAGACCAAAAAAGGGTAGGACAAAGGTGGTGACAAATTATAATGCAATTTTTTATATAGAAATAATATGGTTTTTAACACTTTAGAAGAAGAAGGGAAAAAGTTGGGGCAGAATAAGGTTGCAGTTTGCATTTCCAGAACTAGAGACAACAAAATATCATTAAAAATAAACAAGCAACAAGAGTTTTAGCAAATTAATAAATCAATCAAGGAATAAGAGTATTAGCATATTTAAGAGAAAAGTATATTTAAGGAAATGCATACTATTGATTAAAATTGAATCATGAAGAAGAGAAGAGAGGTAGAGAAAAATAGAAAACTTTCTAACTATAACAAGAATCATGAGAACATACGAACTCATGAAGGGGAGTAACACACTGGGGACTATTGTGGAGTGGAGGGCTCGGAGAGGAAGAGCATCAGGAAGAATAGCTAACGGATGCTGGGCTTAATACCTGGGTGATGGGTTGATCTGTGCAGCAAACCACCATAGCACACATTTACCTATGTAATAAACCTGCACATCTTGTACAAGTAGCCTGGAACTTAAAATAAAAGCTGAAGAAAAAAAAAAATCACAAAAACGAACAATAAATAAAAACCAACCACGAAGAAAAAAAAAAAACTTTACAAGCCATCTAAAGAGAAAATATCACATATGACAAAATTAAAACTCAACATATCTGTCATAGCAATAAATATAAATGAGTTTGACCTATTAATGAAAGAAATGAAAGAGAGACTGTAGTAGTAAAATTTTAATTCACTCTTCATTATACTACATATGAAATTAGAGAAAAAATATAGAAGATGAATAATATAATTAATAAGATTAATCTGATGTATATAAGTTTTGGCTGCAGAAAATAGGGAATACATCATTTTTTTCAAATATCCATAGAACAGTAACATTCAATGACCACTGAGAAGATGAGAAGACTATAGAATATGATCATAAGGTAGGTCTGATTGATATGTACAAATTCTAGCCAGAGGAAAAAAAATCAGTCCGTGGTTATACAATGTAACTTACATAATTCTTGAATTGAATAAGGTATTACCAGACATGCCAAGATACAGAACCAAATAATTTAAAAACAAAAGAAAAAATGACACAGTGACAGACCCAACAGCGGTTCACATATTGCAATTATTAGACACTAACTTTAAACAACTATGCTTAATATATTTGAGTATATATGAAAAGTGAAGAATTTAGCATAGAATTAGAATATACTGAGAAAAATTTAATTAACATTATAGAAATTTAAAACACAATAACTAAGCATTTAATAGATGAATTTAAAATCAAATGAGACATAGCAGAAACTATGACTAATATGGCTATAAAATGGAAAATACATAAAAGATACATAATGAATGGAGAGTTTTGGGGGCCCCAGAAACTTCAGAGACAGAAAGAATACAGAAAACTAACCATGAGTTTTTCAAAACTAATGGGAGCCATTAGGTCAAAGTTTCAAGAAACTGTTCACACTTCCAAGCAGGGAAAAAGAAGAAGAAAAGGAAGCAGAGGAAGAAAGAAAAACAAAATCATACTCTAGTCACATTCTCTGAGCCATGGAATAAGTAGTGCCTGGGAGGGAGTCTGAGTGAAATATCTCGGATGTTATTAATATTTTACATCTTAACCTGTATAAATACCTGTATAAGCAAAGCCATCTGGCATTTTAAAAATTGCCCTTTTTGCCTTACCAGATGAAGAAAGAGTGTCCGAGAAGCTGGCAGCTATGTCAGATTTTCATTTTCCTTCTCTTCTTGGGCAGAACAGTTTAAGCCAACCATCTCACACTGGAAGAACAGCAGCTCCAGCCCAGCATTTATGGGCGTGTTCCCCTTCCTGGCTAGCACCTGCCATCAGGTTGGTGATATTTTGCCATACTTCACAGGGGCATGGATAGACGTACATGCACCTGCTAAAGGCAGTGCTCTGTACTTTTTCTTTTTTAAAACATATTATTTGGCAATGTGTTTTTATACAGGTAGTTATACAGGTATTATCACCATTTACAGTATGTATGTTACACTTCAATTTAAAAGTTTAAAGAATAGTTCTAAATTTTTGTCTCTTATTTAACAAGCTATCCCTCCCTTCACTGTGTTCTGGTCATAATGGACTTTATAGAGGAAGGCAAGATAAACAACACATTAGGAAAAACAGGACGTAACATCGGATATGAACTGAACAGTAAAATCCTGTCTCTTCTTACCCGGCGTATTTCACTTTAAAAGAAAGACAGGAGGCCGGGCGCGGTGGCTCAAGCCTGTAATCCCAGCACTTTGGGAGGCCGAGACGGGCGGATCACGAGGTCAGCAGATCGAGATCATCCTGGCTAATACGGTGAAACCCCGTCTCTACTAAAAAATACAAAAAACTAGCCGGGCGAGGTGGCGGGCGCCTGTAGTCCCAACTACTTGGGAGGCTGAGGCAGGAGAATGGCTTAAACCCGGGAGGCGGAGCTTGCAGTGAGCTGAGATCCGGCCACTGCACTCCAGCCTGGGCGACAGAGCGAGACTCCGTCTCAAAAAAAAAAGAAAGACAGGAGGAGGCACAAGTGGGTATAGTATTTGTTCCTGTTTTCATCCTTTGCTAGCAGAACTCCAAAGAGGAATGTCCAGAAAACCATATTAAACTAGGTTTAGAAAGCTCAAGACCATTGGCAAGATGGTAGATGCTGCTAGAATTCTGTCCCTGGCATGTTTGGGCAGCTTAAATCTCCTAGGAAAATTCCCTCACATAATTAGCATTAACCTACTACAGGATAGTACTGCTGCTCTAGTTCTGGAAGATGTACAGACAAATGACCTGGAAGCAGCCCTCCAGGCTCCTCATTACCTGTGCAGTATGTGGAAGAGACCTATGAGTTTCCAAACCCATTGGTGAGAGATTGTGAGCACTGCAGGAGCACTTCAAGGAGAGCAAGGAGAGATATCGTGGCATGACAAAGTGACTTGTGTGTGTAGGATTTACTATTCAGGTATACACTTTTGTAGGGCATTCAATAGTCACTCCCCAAAGCCAGAAGTCATCAGTAGCATCAGTCATACCTCAGTTTTCACTAGCACAAAAATCAGAACCAAATTAGCCACGCCAGCAGTAATTAGTGAGTGTTGAAGGGGCAGGCAATAATCTGAAGCTTCCCTCTGCCTTTCCTCCCTATGGATAAAACAATCCCTCTTAGATTTCTACATTCCAACATGCAAAGAGGGAGGTGGTCGGGATGAAACTGTAAGTGACTAAGCATTTATCTAAAAGGGCCTGAATAATCTTAAAAAGCAAAGTCAGCGCTAATAGAGAATTTAATTTTGAATAGAATTCATATTTTAAATACTTATAAACCTTAGTAAAATATAAGCAAGAGACACTATATGAACTGGCACATGAGAAAAATCAGGTCACCATAGGAAATAAAGATGCATGTATTTTTAGCACATTAGAGCACAGGGCATCAATGTATGACAGTTAATGATCAATTTATGACATCAAAGAAACCAATTAAATAGAAGATACCATTTTATACCTTTTAAACTAACAAAAATCTAAAAACTGATTATTCCAAATACTGGTAAAGTTATGGTAAAATTATTACACATATATACCAACGACAGGTTAAATTAGAACACAATTGGCAAAAGAAAAGTTATATATTACAAGTAGATACATGACAATATGTCTTAAGAAAATATTTCATGAAAATCTACTGCAGTGTTATTTATGAAATAAAATGAATGACAGCAATACAAATGGCCAAAATGAACAAATAATTAAATAAATTATGGTATATCAACTCTATGAAATATTAGACAGCCATTAAAAGTGTATACTTATTAAAAGTTGCATTGATATATAAAAAGTACTTAATGGAAAAAGAAAATAGATAAAAATAAAGTTATATATTATACAAAACTCATAAATATTTAAAAATTCTGTATTTTAATAAAGTCTAAAACAAAAATGGAAAAATAAAAATTGTTTAACCACAGAGGGTGAGAAGATACATTACAAATACAAAATAAGAGCCAATCATCATTATAAAAAATCAGAGTCTGACTTCATGCCTGGGTCTCACTCATTGGCTGCCCACTCTCCAAGATCAGCAGCGCACAGGAGTATGAATCCAGGGCTTGATTCTTGGCTTCTCTGCCCCACTAACCAGGGGACTTCAGGCAAGTTACTTAATCTCACTTTGCCCTAGTTTCCTCATCTATAAAATGAGATTATGGTAGTACTTACCTAATAGTGTGGTTGAGAAGCTTAGATAACTTCTTCTGTTAAAGCACTTAGAAAACAATCTCAGCAATCCATAAGCATTCTGAGAGTTAACTGTTCTTGTTTTCCTTTGTTGGATGATATGCACAAGATATCACAGTTCCTAAACAAAGCATGTGGAAAATACTGAATCATTCTTGAATTGAATTAGCTTTATAATCTAATGAGAGAATGTGAGTGCATCTGTCTTTTTGTTTTGATTCCTTTTGTTTGTTTGCAGTATAGTTAATGTGTACAATCTTTTCTGTTGGTATTGAATGGGTAATTTTGGTAGCAGATAAATTAAGTTATTTAGAATAAGAATGTTCTTCTTAGCAGTGTCTTAAAGGCAAAACAAATATTGAGTCCATGCAGCTGACTGATATTCAGACAAAATGTTTAAGTCTCTATATTTCCCACTTTTCAACATATGTTATAGTAGTTGTCATCATGCGAACAGACTTGGTATGTTTCACCTCAATTTGCATTAGCTACACTTGCCGAAGAGTTAGAGTCAGTGGTCTCTGAATTTCCCACAGAAGCAATGAAGACCACAATCAGTTATTTCATGCTGGAACATAACATTTTATAGGTTCTTTTACTCTCCAGTCATCCAACGTGTGCACAAAATTAACAGGGGAATACAGTTAAAGTTTTATGCTTTTCTAAGTTATTTTTTATAATGTACTCTTTACAAGTAAAAAACAAATACCCTAGAGAAAAATTATTTGAATGTAAAATAATCAAAATATATTCTAGTTTTTCTCTTCCCTCTAAATGTTCTTCTTTCTCCTCCCTTTACATAACCATAATTCACCTCCACCTTTCCCTTGTTCTTTTGCCTTTTTTTTTTCTATTTCTGTCCTCTTTTAGACTCTGAGCACATGAATGGATGTGAGTTGTCTGTCTATGTGGATTCTTCCATAGACAGTACATGAGATGGGACTCCATCAATAAGGGCTTAGTAACACAACACCCCCTCTCAGTAGCTTTAAACAAAAATGTGTTTCTCATTCTCCCTCCTTATCCATCTTGAGATAGCTGTGGCTCTGCACCATGTCCCCCTCACCCACCAGGCTAATACAGCCAACCATTGCCTGGAGTCAACACACCAGGAAGAAAGGCAGAAGCAAGTAACACACCAGCTCTTAAAACTTTCTTCTAGAATTGACCCATATGGGCCAGGCATGGTGGATCACACCTGTAATCTCAGCACTTTCAGAGGCCAAGGTGAAAGAATCACTTGAGGCCAGGAGTTTAAGACCAGCCTGGGCAACATAGCCAGACTGTTTCTATAAAAAATAAAAAGAAGAATAAATTAGTTGGGCATGGTGGTGCATGCCTGTAGTCCCAGCTACTCGGGAGGCTGAAGCAGAAAGATTGCTTAAGTCCAGGAGTTCTAGGTTTCAGTAGGCGATGATCACACCACTACACTCCAGTCTTACAACAGAGCAAGACCCTGTTTCTAAAAAGAAGAAAGAGAGAGAGAGAAAGAGAAAGAGATGAAAGAGAAAGAGATAGAAAGAGAAGTGACCCATATAACTTCTTATACTTCATTGACCAAAACAAGTCACATGGCCACAATTAATTTCAATGGGCTGGAAAGTGCCATTTCACTGATCTCAGAAACCAGAATGGCAAATATTTTTTAGACAGCATTACTGACTACTACAAAGAACAAACCAAAAAGTTAGAGTATGTGATCCATTACAGCTGATCATATGTATTAGTACATACATATATATGAGTAACAAAAAGTTTGATCCTTCCTGGTACTATTGACCAAATATTTTAGGGTAATATTCATTTTTTTATTTGAAGTTAATTTTTTTCTATAATATTCCCTTCTTTTATATTATTTCATATTACATAATTTACTTTTATGAGATAAGAAATCTGTAACTCCTTCAGATTTATAAAAGAAATGTATTTTTTACTCTTCATGGAAAAAGAGTTCAGTACCAAATTATGTTTGCTTGTTGGTCAGTTTGTTTGTATGGTGGGTTCACTGGTAGGTCGATTATATTTGACTTAGGTATTTCCCAAAGCTTAGGAAACTATAAAATAAGAGGAGGTGTGATGAGAGAGATTCCCGAGACACCATAAATGTTTATCTAAAAAGAAAGCTGAGTCCACCCCGAAGCAGAATTTAGAACTTTTATTTTATTACATGGCCATTTGGATTAAAACAATAAAAACTACCTAACCTGTTTGTTATGATTCATACTGTATTATAATTTTTCAGTAAGTAATAAAGTTCTTGTGACCAGAGTTGAAAACCACTGAAATAGATTTTACATGCAGGTGGTTTCCTTCAATAGTCAGAATTTAAGCATGCTCATCTTTGTTTTCCTTCTGAGATGAAAGGAGAGTTTGACTCTACACATAAAGGAAATAGTTTTCTGACAAATTATTAATTATTGGTTTATATTGTCTCTATTGGAGCATCTTAAACTGGAGAAATACAATTTAAGTGCTACCATTTATTTATTTCTACTTTTACCTCACTTTTACAACTTTCTCTATGCCTGTAAGAACACTCTTCCCCAAAGATCTCAAAATAAGTACTTGAATAAAACTACAATCTAAGCATAGCTATAAAGAATGCATTTAATTTCAAGAGCTGCTATAAAGAATTTTACAAATGGCATGACAGCGTCCTTTTATTGTCCTCAATTTCATTACATAGCCTTCCTAACAGCCCTCCTGAGAGCAAAGCTAGTCTAGTGTCAATCCTTTTTATCAATTCACTCAGTTACAAAAGAAGAACATTATCCTGACATTATGGGTATTGTTCTACTTATTTGCAGTGTCCCCATTGTACTTTCTCTGAAATGTAGTGCTGAACACAGATGCAGTTTCTGAAGAACCTGCAAGTATTGTCAGCATTAATGATGTAAGTTCAAATTTTGTCTAAGTAAGCTAAAAGAAAACAACCCATTAGCTAAAATAAAATGTGTTCTGGAATCAGCACCAGTCCTCAGACAAGTTAGAAAGTGGTATTTCTTCTCTTCTTCTGAAAAAGTTTCTCAATGAAAGGCCCTTAGTACTCATATGTCCGTCAAGGTTAATTTAATTAGGTATTAGACGATTTCTTCTTTTAAATCAGTATATTCCAAACTGGGGTTTTCAGATTTCACATATCCACAGATGATTTATAATCATTAGAAAATTTTTAATTTTGTACTTTTGTGATAATTATAATCTAAAAAAATTAGACAAAAAGTGGTGGAAGAATTGCACAATCACAAGGCAAATGTTAATCTAGGAATGACAAATGCACAAAGCATTGGCCTTGGCCATCAGTCTTGTGCTCATCTTTCCAGCAAACAAATGCATCTTAACAAACCCAATTATTTGTTATATTACCAAAATATTCTTTGGGAGAATCTCAAAGAATATATACAGAGAGAAATAAAGAAGACACAAAAGCATGAACTGCTTTATTTATATGAATTTGTGGAAGAAGCAAAATTAACCTCCAACTGTCAGAGGTTTTTAAACCAGAGTGACTCTATCTTGAATACATGCTGGGTAAAATAAGGTTGAGACCTACTAGGTTGCATTCCCAGGAGGTTAAGGCACTCTTAATCACAAGCTGAGAGAGGAGGTTGGCACAGGATACGGATCATAGAGACCTTGCTGATCAAACAGCATGCGGTAAAGAAGCCAGCCAAATCCCACCAAAACCAATATGGCAACAAAAGTAACCTCTGGTCGTCCTCATTGCTCATTACAAGCTAATTATAATGCATTAGCATGCTAAAAGACACTCCCACCAGTGCCATGACAGTTCACAATTACCAAGACAATGTCAGGAAGTTACCTTATATGGTCAAAAAGGGGGAGAAAACCTCAGTTACAGGAATTATCCAGCCTTTCCCAGAAAACTCATGAACAATGTATCCCTTATTTAGCATATAATCAAGAAACAACTTTAAGTATCTTTAGTCCAGCAGCCTAGGCTGCTGCTCTAATTATGAAGTAGCCATTCTTTTATTCCTTTACTTTTCTTTATTATTATTATTATTATTATTTTTTATGAGAGGGAGTCTCACTCTGTCACCCAGGCTGGAGTGCAGCGGCCGTGATCTCGGCTCACTGCAACCTCCGCCTCCCGGGTACAAGCGATTTTCCTGCCTCAGCCTCCTGGATAGCTGGGATTACAGTCTCAGCCACCACACCCAGCTAATTTTTTGTGTTTTTTGTAGAGATGGGGTTTCACCATGTTGGCCAGGATGGTCTCGATCTCTTGACCTTGTGATCCACTCGCCTCAGCCTCCCAAAATGCTAGGATTACAGGCGTGAGCCACTGTGACCGATCATTTTTTTTTTTTTCCTGAAATGAAGTCTCACTCTGTTGCCCAGGCTGAGGTGCAGTGGTGCCATCTCAGCTCACTGCAACCTCCACCTCCCAAGTTCAAGTAACTCTCCTGCCTCAGCCTCCTGAGTAGCAGGGTCTACAGGCACACGCTGCCATGCTCGGCTAATTTCTTTTGTATTTCAGTAGAGATGGGGTTTCACTGTGTTTCCCAGGCTAGTCTCGAACTCCTGAGTTCAGCAAACCACCCACCTCTGCCTCCTAAAGTGCTAGGATTACAGGCATAAGCCATCATGCCTGGCCTATTCCTTTACTTTCTTAGTAAACTTGCTTTCACTTTACTGTATGGATTCGCTTCAGATCCTTTCTTGTGTGAGATCCAGGAACCCTCTTTTGGGGTCTGGATTTTGACCCATTTTCAGTAACAAAACTAGTGGTTACATCTGTGGCAAGGAGGTGGATGGTGGACTGTGCTGACCAACAGAGGGAATGAGGGAGTCATCTGGGGTTTTATATAGGCATGCCTCAGAGATATTGCAGGCTCAATTCCAGACAACCACAATTAAACAAATAAAGAGAATCACACAAATTATTTGCTTTCTAAATGCATATAAAAGTTTAGTCAAGTAAGTGTGCAATAACATTATATCTAAAAAGTACATATTTTAATTTTAAAATACTAGCAATCATCTGAGCCTTCAGCCAGTTGTAGTCATTTTACCCATGGAAGGTCTTGTCTCAGTGTTGATGGCTGCTGACTCATAAGGGTGGTCATCACTGAAGGTTAGAGCATCTATAGCAATTTCTGAAAATAATACACTGAGGTTTATGGCATCTATTGACTCTTCCTTTCAGAAAAGATTTCTCTGTAGCATGTGAAGTTATTTTACCCAGAGAAGAACTTGTTTCAAAAATGGAGTCAATCCTCTCAAACTCTGTTGCTGCTTTATGAACTAAGTTAATGGAATACTCTAAATCCTTTGCTTTCATTTCAACAAGTTCACACATCTTCACCTGGAATAGATTCCATCTCAATAAACCACTTTTTTGCTTATCCATTAAGAAGCAAGTTTCCATTCATTCAAGTTTGATAATGAGATTGCAGCAATTCAGTTATATCTTCATGCTCCACTTCTCACTCTGCTTCTCTTGCTATTTCTACCACATTTGCAGTGATATCTACCATCGAAGTCTTGAACTCCTCAAAGTCATCTGTAAAAGGTTAGAATTAACTCATTCCAAACTCCCGTGCTTGTGGGCATTTTGACCTCCTCTCATGAATCACTAATATTCTTAATGGAATGTAGAATGGTGAATACTTTCCAGAAGGTTTCAACTGACTTTTCCCAGAACCATCAGAGGAATCACCATCTATGGCAACTTATAGCCTTATGAAATGTATTTCTTAAATAATGAGACTTGAAAGTCAAAATCACGTTTTGATTCATGGGCTACAGAATGGATGCTTTGTCAGCAGACATAAAAACAACATTAATCTTTTTGTACATCCAAATTAAAGCCCTTAGAGTACCAGGTGCATTGTCAAAGAGCAGTAATATTGTAAAATGATTTTTTTTTCTGAGTAATGGGTCTCGACAGTGGGCTTAAAATATTTAGTAAACTATGCTTTAAACAGAAGTGCTGTCATCAAGACTTTATTGCTCCATTTATAGGGTGCAGGTAGAGTAGACTTGTAATTATTAAGGACCCTGCAATTTTTGGAATGGTAAATGAACATTGGCTTCAGCTTAGTCACCATCTAGCGCCTAAAAAGATTCAGCTTGTCTTTTGAAGCTTTGAAGCCAGGCATTGACTTCTCCTCTCTAGTTTTAAAAGTACTCGATGGCATCCTTTTCCAATAGAAGACTGTTTTGTTCACCTTGAAAATCTGTTCATCAATGATTTTAGCTAGATCTTCTGGATAACTTGCTGCAGTTCCTCCTACATTAGCACTTGCTGCTGCTTCACTTTACACTTTTACGTTATGGAGATGGCTTCTTTCCTTAAACTGCATGAACCAACCTCTGCTAGCTTCAAACTTTTCTTCTGCAGCTTCCTCACTTCTATTAGCCTTCAAAGAATTAAAGAGAGTTACAACCTTGCTCTAAATTAGGCTTTGGCTTAAGGAAATGTTGTCTCTGGTTTGATCATCTACCCAAACTACTCAAACTTTCTCCAAATCAGCAATGAGGCTGTTTTGCTTTCTTATCATTTGTGTGTTCACTGGAGTAGCACTTTTAATTTCCTTTAAGAAATTTCCCCTTGAATTTATAACTTGACTAACTTTTTGACACAGGGCCTAGATTTCAACCTTTCTCAGTTTTCAACATGTCTTCCTCACTAAGCTTAATCATTTCTAGCCTTTGATTTAAAGTGAGAGGCATGCAACTCTTCATTTTGCTTGAGCACTTAGAGGTCATTGTAAGATTTTTAGGTGGCCTAATTTTAACATTGTGTCTCAGGGAATAGAAAGGCTCTAAGAAGAAGGAGAGAGATGGGAAAATGACCAGACAGTCGAGCAGTCAGAGTGCACACAGTATTCTTAAGTTTGTCATCTTACATGTGCATGGTTGTAGCATCTCAAAACAATTACAATAGTAACATTGAAAATCACTGATCACAGATCACTATAAGAGATATTATAATAATGAAAAAGTTTTAAATATTGTAAGAATTACTAAAATGTAACATAGAGACAAAGTAAACACACAGTCTCAGAAAAATGGGACCAATAGATTTGCTTGATGCAGGGTTGCCACAAACTTTCAGTTCGTAAAGAATTTTATACCTGCTAAGTGCAGTAAAGTGAAGCAGAATAAAACAAGGTATACCTGTAAATATTTTGCATAGTGACCCATGAGGTTATTACTCAGGTGACTATAAATAGAAATTCGTGTATATAAAATTTATATAACTTTACACATGATTTATATATGTTATTGTATGTCTGTTGTCCTTCAATAAGACATTTTAAAATATGCATATTGTTAGCTTTAAGTAGTTTTACTTAGTTTGTTATATTGTTTGTATATCTTTGTAAATAATTTGTTTCCTCCCTGTATTAGAACTATAAACGTGTGGCTAGGCACAGTGGCTCATGCGTGTAATCCCAATGCTTTGGGAGACTGAGGCAGGAGGATCACCTGAGGCCAGGAGTTTAAGATAAGCCTGGACAACATAGCAAGATGCTGTCTCTGCCAAAAAACAAAACAAGAAACCACCAACAACGACTATAAACATAAAGAATGTATACCTATTGTTAAGTTTTATACCCTTTTAAGTTATACTATAATTAAGAGACTTTACCTTAGCATTGGGACACATGAGAGAAATTTCTCTTTGGAGAGGGTTTGTACATATATAAGTTTGAGATATACTTCCTTGAACAACGACTAAGAATGAAGGACTTTAGTTTTAGATCCTATGCCAGTTTATAGACAAGTGGTTTGACCTTGAGCAAGTTATTTAATCTGTCTGAAACTCAGGGTTTTGTTTTTTTTTTTCTAATGAAGAAAAACTTATTTATAGGGATTACCTCATTGTTAAGATTTTTATGTAAAACATATAAAGCACCCTCTACAGTAACCAGCAAGGGAGGTGTTCAACAAAAAAAATAATAACTTCTATACAATAATTAAATTAGAGATAGTAAAATTGATTAAAGGCTTAAAGTATAAAATTCATGGTTTCATCAAGGCTATTTCAAACCTACTTTTTAAAGGTTCGGAGGATCAATATCCCCTTAATCTAAGTTCCAGGCTGTGTTTCCAAGGACTGAAAAGGTAGAAGACTTCAATATGGGTGGGAAGTACTGTAATACATTCCTTGTGGTTTAACTAGTATGACTTACAGATATTCAGATGATACAAATGTAAAAATTTGTTTTGAAGCTTTGTTTTAAGAGATAGGAATTCTCTACATTAGTGAGTAGAAAGACCTTAGCAATTAATGGCTAAACTTAATTTATATCTTGAATAATTATATTCACTATTATTTTTCTTTTTGTGTTTCTATAATTATTTAGGAAACAAATACAGGAAACCAGAATTATGCTGGAAGAAACCAAAGATGATTCTATAAGTCCTGACAAGAAAAGCTAATGAAGAGAGAATAGGTCACTAAGCACCTCAGATTACAGAGATCTTCACAAGGATTTGTTAGGGCTGGATCATAGGCCATATGGCATGATATAGAAGACAGGATCTATAGTTACTAAAAGCAAGGAAGAATCTCAGTTATATTTACTAGTGAATTATGGTAATCCAACAAGGAGGAATCTACCAAACCCCATAAAGAGCTGATTGGACTGATTTGTGAGATATATTTTTTTATACAATTGAAATAGACCTGATTTTCCTTATAATAACCAACTGTACACCCTACTGCTCATTAGTGTTTGGCAAATCCAGTGTGGTCCCTTTTTACATATCAGCATGATGCTAAAATATCATTAAATGTCTTATTCCTAGTTCCAAGCATTTTATTTTCAAAATTATCATGTGCCCAGATATGTAGAAAGTATAGATATTATTTTAAGGGTTTTTATTCATTTTTATTCAAATGTATGGAATGGCATAAACAAATCTTATTCATCGGAGGTACTTTTTTTATTATTATACTTTAAGTTCTAGGGTACATGTGCACAATGTGCAGGATTGTTACATATGTATACATGTGCCATGTTCGTGTGCTGCACCCATTAACTCATCATTTATATTACGTATATCTCATCAGAGGTACTTAATCACACCCTTACTTATACAGCTTTGCCAGTGCTTGGAATACATTTAATTTAGACTGCAAAATTGCTTCAAGATTTCTCCCAAACTGCTATAATTAAAGAATTTTATAATAAATAAATAAATACAACTCCAAGATTAAACAAATAAATATACAAAGAATTTCTAATATTTTTCCCACATTCTAAACAACCATCTTCAGTGCCCCAAATACCCTGCTGCCCCTTCTCCCCTGGAAAATACTTATAAGCAAATACAAATGTTTGCTTACATTTCAAGGATTTCACAAACCTCTTGAACTATAGATATGGATACAAGTTCATGTAGTCGAAGTCAGAAATCTTTGTTCTTGAGTGTAGATTATAAGAAATTTCAAATCAAGAAATCATTCAACAATTTTATCATATATCTGCTACATGTAGTAACAGGGTCAAGCCCTGGTAATATTATATGGTGAAGATTCAATCCTTGATGTTTGATAAGTCAGATATTATCAATCAACCAAAAAATAAAGTTCATCTGCAAATTTGCACCTGTGCACCATAATTCCTGAAGAGTGGAAAAACTGGGCATGCAAATACCAAATATCTATCCAAACTGCTTGGTTTTTCCTTTTTTTTTTTTTTTTAGGTGCTTTTCAAATATAGATTTGTATAGAAAGCTTCCAATATATTGCATTTCAAATATTTATTTCACGGATTTTTACATTTATTTTAGTAAATTTAAAACAAGACATGTAGATACACAGAAGTTTCTTGTGAGTAAACCTAATTTGGAAAGATTCAGCACTTTCTCTTCATATGTTAACCCTAGCACTCATTTCTATCAAGACTCCAATCCTTAGTGGACCCTGAAATTCTCATCAGCAAACATCATAAGCTTTGCTGCCTAATATCAATTGTCCCCACAAAATAAATACTTTTTTAAAAGAAGGAATGTAGGAATGAAAAATGCAAAGCAGCTAAAGTTTTGTACAAGTTGACAAAAGCATACTAATACATCCTAAGTGAAAAAAAAACAAAACGAGAAATCCCAAAATTAAGCAACTCTATTATTAAAGGTTATGTTGTAATTTAAATAGGAAAACTACCCCTGCCAAGAAAACAAAGTCAATTTTTAATTTGTTTAGTTAAGGATGAATAGAAGTGTACATGCAGTATTCTATTACTGGAGGGTGTTGGCAAGGGATCCCAATTAAGTAAGGTTTCTAAGATGAATAGAAGTAATTTATTTTTTAAAATAAAACAGTCTTGGTCCTTGTCCTCTCATTATTAATTTATTTGTACCTTATAGTTATAGGAGTAGCTTTATGATAAGGAAAGTGTGTTAAATTTTGTACTAGTTCCCTATAAATTATTTTCAGGATGATGATTTTATTCACTCAGAATTCATTATTCTCGAATCTATTATATCTTATATGAAATATTCACAAATACATTTGTTCTATATATTTTAATTTACATTTTGTTTTTTAAAAAGGGTTAACATTATACAGAATTCCAATAATCAAATAATCAGATGCATCATTGCAATCTGGAGACTGCATAGCCTAGCCTTGTTCTAAGGTACATTTTTTTCTGAATTTAGAAGAATCTTACAGAGGAAAAAAAAAACCTTCATAAGAACAATGCCAAGAATATAATCTAAAGCAAATAAAAAATCAGAATATGGCAAGTTATAAGATTTAAGATAACTATATGCCTCTGAGATGAAGCTTCCAGAGGAAAGATGAAACAGAATTATTTGCTGTTCTGCAGCCTCTGCTGGTGATATCCAGGCACACAGGGTCTGGAGTGGACCTCCAGCAAACTCCAACAGACCTGCAGCTGAGGGGTCTGACTGTTAGAAGGAAAACCAACAAACAGAAAGGAATAGCATCAACATCAACAAAAAAGACATCCACATAAAAACCTCATTTGCAGGTCACCAACATCAAAGACCAAAGGTAGAGAAAACCACAAAGATGGGGAGAAATAAGAGCGGAAAAGCTGAAAATTCCAAAAAACAGAATGTCTCTTCTCCTCCAAAGGATTGCAGCTCCTCGCCAGCAAGTGAACAAAACTGGATGGAGAATAAGTTTGATGAGTTGACAGAAGTAGGCTTCAGAAGGTTGGCAATAAAAACAAATTTCTCCTAGCTAAAGGAGCATGTTCTAACCCATCACAAGGAAGCTAAAAACCTTGAGGGAAAAAAAAGGTTAGACAAATGGTTAACTAGTATAACTCGAATAAGCAATGTAGAGAAGACCTTAAAGGACCTGATGGAGTTGTAAACAAAGGCACAAGAAATTCATGATGCATGCACAAGCTTCAAAAGCCAATTCAATCAAGTGGAAGAAAGGATATCAGTGACTGAAGATCAAATTAATGAAATAAAGTGAGAAGACAAGATTAGAGAAAAAACGGTGAAAAGAAATGAATAAAGCCTCCAAGAAATATGGGATTTGTGAAAAGATCAAATATATGTTTGATTGGTGTACCAGAAAGTGACTGGGAGAATGGAACCAAGTGAGGTTATTATCCTGGAGAACTTCCTTAACCTAGCAAGGCAGGGCAACATTCAAATTCAGGAAATACAGAGAACACCACAAAAATACTCATCAAGAAGAGCAACCCCAAGACACATAATTTTCAGATTCACCAAGGTTGAAATGAAGGAAAAAGTGTTAAGGGCAACCAGAGAGAAAGGGTGGGTTACCCACAAAAGGAAGCCCATCAGACTGACAGCAGATCTCTTGGCAGAAACCCTATGAGCCAGAAAAGAAGGGGGGCAATATTCAACATTCTTAAAGAAAAGAAATTTCAATCCAGAGTCTCATATCCAATGAAACTAAGCTTCATAAGTGAAGGAGAAATAAAATCCTTTACAGACAAGCAAATAGTGAGAGATTTTTGTCACCACCAGGCCTGCCTTGCAAGAGCTCCTGAAGGAAGCACTAAACATGGAAAGGAACAACCAGTGCCAGCCACTGCAAAAACATGCCAAATGGTAAAGACCATCAATGCTATGAAGAAACTGCATCGATTAATGGGCAAAATAACCAGCTAACATCATAATGACAAGATCAAATTCAGATACAACAATCTTAACCTTAAATGTAAAGGGACTAAATGCCCCAATTAAAAGACACAGACAGGCAAATTGGATCAAGAGTCAAGATCCATTGGTCTGCTATATTCAGGAGACCCATGTCACGTGAAAAGATGCACATAAGCTCAAAATAAAGGATGGAGGAAGATCTATCAAACAAATGGAAAAAAAAAAATAAAAGCAGGGGTTGTAATTCTAGTCTCTGATAAAATAGACTTTAAACCAACAAAGATAAAAAAAAGACAAAGAAGGACATTACATAATGGTATAGGGATCAATTCAACAAGAAGAGCTAACTATCCTAAATATACATGCACCCAATACAGGAGCACCCCGATTCATAAGGCAAGTCCTTAGAGACCTACAAAGAAACTTATACTCCCACACAATAATAATGGGAGACTTTAACACCCCACTGTCAATCTTAGACAGATCAATGAGATAGAAGGTTAACAAGGATATCCAGGAATTGAACTCAGCTCTGGACCAAGTGGACCTAATAGACATCTAAAGAACTCTCCACTCTAAATCATCAGAATATACATTCCTCTCAGCACCACATCACACTTATTCCAAAATTGATCACATAGTTGGAAGTAAAGCACTCCTCAGTAAATGTAAAAGAATGGAAATCACAACAAACTGTGTCTCAGACCACAGTGTAATCAAATTAGATCCCAGGATTAAGAAACTCACTCAAAACTGCTCAACAACATGGAAACTGAACGACCTGCTCCTGAATGACTACTGCGTAAATAATGAAATTAAGGCAGAAATAAAGATGTTCTTTGAAACCAATGAGAACAAAGACACAACATACCAAAATCTCTGGGACACATTTAAAGCAGTGTGTAGAGGGAAATTTACAGCATTATATACCCACAAGAGAAAGCAGGAAAGACTAAAATTAACACCCTAACATCACAATTAAAAGAACAAGAGAAGCAAGAGCAAACAAATTCAAAAGCTAGCAGAGGCAAGAGATAACTAAGATCAGAGCAGAATTGAAGGAGGTAGAAACACAAAAAAAAACCTTCAAAAAACTAATGAATCCAGGAGCTGTTTTGTTTTGTTTTTTTAATCCTCCCTAACTCATTTTATGAGGTGAACATCATCCTGATACCAAAGCCTGGTAGAGACAAAACAAAAAAAGACAATTTTAGGCCAGTATCCCTGATGAACACTGAATCGAAAATACTCAATAATATACTGGCAAGCTGAATCCAGCAGAACATCAAAAAGCTTATCCACCATGATCAAGTCGGCATCATCCCTGAGATGCAAAGCTGGTTCAACATAGGCAAATCAATAAACGTAATCCATCACATAAACAGAACCAACGACAAAAACCACATGATTATCTCAATAGATGCAGAAAAGGCGTTTGACAAAATTCAACACCCCTTCATGCTAAAAACTCTCAATAAACTAGGTATTGATGGAATGTATCTCAAAATAATAAGAGCTATTTATGACAAACCCACAGCCAATACTATACTGGATGGGCAAAAGTTGGAACCATTCCCTTTGAAAACCAGCACAGGACAAGGATGCTCTCTCTCACCACTTCTATTCAACATAGTGTTGGAAGTTCTGGCCAGGGCAATCAGGCAAGAGAAAGAAATAAAGGGTACTGAATTAGGAAAAGAGGAAGTCAAATTGTCCCTGTTTGCAGGTGACATGATTGTATATTTAGAAAACCCCTTCATCTCAGTCCAAAATCTCCTTAAAATGATAAGCAACTTCAGCAAAGTATCAGGATACAAAATTTATGTGCAAAAATCACAAGCATTCCTATACACCAATAACAGACAAACAGAGAGCCAAATCATGAGTGAACTCCCATTCACAATCACTACCAAGACAATACAATACCTAGGAATCAACTTAAAAGGGATGTGAAGGACCTCTTCAAGGAGAACTACAAACCACTGCTCAATGAAGTAAAAGAGGACACAAACAAATGGAAGAATATTCCACGCTCATGGATAGGAAGAATCAATATCATGAAAATGGCCATACTGCCCCAGGTAATTTATAGAGTCAGTGCTCTCCCCATCAAGCTGCCACTGACTTTCTTCACAGAATTGGGAAACAAAACTACTTTAAAGTTCATATGGAACCAAAAAAACAGCCCACATAGCCATGACAATCCTATGCAAAAAGAACAAAGCTGGAGGCATCGTGCTACCTGACTTCAAACTATACTACAAGGCTACAGTAACCAAAACAGCATGGTACTGGTACCAAAACAGATATATAGAACAGAAC
>NW_012115611.1:2845042-2847384 GCF_000951035.1 Colobus angolensis palliatus
GAACACTTGGACACAGGGTGGGGAACATCACACACTGGGGCCTGTCGGGGCATGGGCAGCTGGGGGAGGGATAGCATTAGGAGAAATACCTAATGTAAATGATGAATTGAGAGGTGCAGCAAACCAACATGACACATGTATACCTATGTAACAAACCTGCACGTTGTGCTCATGTATCCTAGAACTTAAAGTATAATAATGAAAAAGATAAATGTATGAACCTTTCAACTCTTTTTGAATTACTTTCTGTTTTCATGTGTGCAATAAAATTATTAATTTTTGCCAACTTCTTTATAATCATTTGTGAAAATAAAATTAGTCAACAGTAACATATATGACATTTAGCTTTCTTTATAAGACAGATAAAACCATGTAAGATAAAAGGAGATTCCCATTAGACATCTGTTACTTCTGCTTTGATAAATTCTTTTGTTCAGCATATATTTATTAAGTACTCTTATATACCATTTATTGTGCTAGAAGCAAATTATAATCCTCACAACAATGTAATGAGGTAGTCATATTCTTTAAAATGTACACTAAACTAACTGAAATATAGTGGACACACATTTCATATTTATCAGATGAATGAACAAATGAACAAATTGTTCTCTTAAAGAATATTAAGCAGTTGGCCTTGAAACAGTATATTTCAGAACTATGATTTAAATATAGTTTGGATGGGCTCCAGAAGCTGTATCATTCATTTAAGAGGTAGAAGAAGAGACAAATATGTAGATATGTAAATATATTATATATAGGTATGCATGGATGCACATTCACCAAAGTGATTCCTCTTTATAGGACCTGGTGCTCCAGTTTTCACACTCCCATCATGATCTGTAAGATTGATTAGATTCTTCTCAGTTAGCCTCTCAGTCACCAATGAGGGAGAAAAGGCAATAAATGTCAGACTCATCTTTTTGTTTTTCTCTCCTCTTAAGAGTTTAACCCCTTCAATCCTAACTAACTGGGTAGCCCCCAGTATGTTCAAATTAATATTTTCTGTTTCACTCAGGTTTGTAGTTTTTCTCAAACTAGGTCATAAATACCAGGGTCAGAAATCAGGGCTGGGCTTTTAACAGTAAAACAGATTACAGTACTAAACTCAAATCTATAAATTTAAATAATGAATTTTCAGATCGATCTTTCTCTACTAGTAAAATTATTAAAGTCTTAAAACTTTGGCAAAAATCTTTTTATCAGTGTATCCCAAAGTATCATCTGTAGAGTTCCTGTGTGAAACACACTGAAATACTTATTAAACATACAGTTTCTGAGCCCCATTCCAGAATACTGGGAATGGAATGGAGAATTTCTCATTTTAAATCAGTCCCTGGCCTATTCTAATATTCACTGAAGTTTAAGACTTACTATGACTCCTGTTAAGTATAAAGGGACACTTTGATTACATAAGATATTTGCTTATTATTTAATGAAAAAAACCCAGAATTTTAAAATATGTTTACTGCATGAATTTTGTATAATCAGATATGCTAAACATTGTAATATTGGGTTAAATAAAAATCCAAATTTGGGGACTTTGTTTTAGATAGCCATTTTATCAAGTGCTTTTTTGACATCTATTGAAATAATTATATGGATTTTGTTCTTCACTCTGATGGTAAGATTTAGCACATTGATTGATTTGGAAATGTTAAACCATTCTTGCAACCCTAGTACAAATCTCACTTTATCATGATGAATAATCTTTTTTATCTGTTGTTGAATTCAGTTTGCTAGTATTTTATTGAGGATTTTTGCAACTATGTTCATCAGAGATAGTGCTATGTGATTTTCAATTTTTGTTTTGTCTTTGGTATTGGTATCAAGGTAATACTGGCCTTGAAAGTTAGGTCTGAAAATATTCTCTACTCCTTAATTTTTTGAAATAATACCTTGAGTAGGATTGGTATTTGGTTCTTTAAATGTTTGGTAGGATTCATAGGAAAATCATCAGATCCTGGGCTTTTGTTTGATAGGAGACTTTTTATTACTGCTTCTATCTGCTACTTGTTATTGGTCTTTATGTTTCGGGTTTTTTCATGGTTCAATCTTTGTAAATTGCATGTGTCTAGAAATGTGTCCATCTCTTCTAAGTTTTCCAATTTATTAGCATACACTTGCTAATAATAGTTTCCAATGATCCTTTGAATTTCTTCTATCAGTTGTAATGTCTCCTTTTTCATGGTTTCTTAAGCTAGTCTGACTAAAGGTTCGCCTATTTTAATCATTTCAGAAAAACAACCTTTTGTTTTATAGATATTTTGTATTTCTTTTCAGGCTAAATTTTATTTCTTTTCTGATCTTTTATTTCTTTTCTTCTACTAATTTTGTGATTG
>NW_012115611.1:2852099-2858656 GCF_000951035.1 Colobus angolensis palliatus
TTAGAGTTTTTTAATATTTTTCCATTTTTTATGGGTACATAGTAGGTGTATATATTTATGGGGTACATGAGATATTGTGATACAGGCATACTACATCAAATAATCATGTCAGGGTAAATGGGGTATCCATCACCTCAAGCATTTGTCACTTTGCTGTGTTACAAATATTCCGACTATAAAATATTGGTTATTTTAAGATATACAATAAATTAATGTTGATTGTAATTACTCTGTTGATGATATCAAATAATAGATCTTATTCATTTTATTTTTGTACCCATTAACTATCCCCACTCCCCTGCTACTATTCCCAGCTTCTGCTAATCATCATTTGATTCTCTATCTCCATGAGTTTCATTGTTTTTATTTTTAGTTCCCACAAATGAATGAGAACAAGTGAAGTTTGTTTTTCTGTGCTTGGCTTATTTCACTTAACAGAATGACCTCCAGTTCCATCCATGTTCCTGCAAATGAGAGGATTTCATTCTTTTTATGGCTGAATAGTATTCCATTGTGTATATGTACCATATTTTTCTTCTTTTTCTTCTTTTTTTTTTTTTTTTTTTTTGGAAACAGGGTTTCTTTTTGTCACCCAGGCTGGAGTGCAGTGGTGAGATCACTGCTTGCTGTAGCCTCGACCTCTTAGGCTCAATTGATCCACTTGCCTCAGCCTCCTGAGTAGCTGGGACAAGAGGCATGTGCCACTAACCTGGCTATTTTTTTTTACAGGTGGGGATTTTCCATGCTGCCCAGGATGGTTTAGAACTCATAGACTCAAGAAATCCACCTGCCTTGGCCTCCCAAAGTGTTGAGATTACAGGCATGAGCCACTCTCCCTGACCACCATGTTTACTTTATTCTTTCATCTGTTGATGAACATTTAGGTTGCTTCCACATCTTGGCTATTGTGAACAGTGCTATATTAAACATGGAAATGCAGGTATCTCTTCAATACACTGACTTCCTTTCTTTTAGGTATATGCCCAGGAATGGGATTGCTGGATCATGTTATAGCTCTATTTTGAGTTTTTTGAGGAACTTCCATAGTGTTCTCCATAGTGGATGTACTAATTTACATTCCCACCAACGGTGTACAAGGGTTCCTTTTCTCCACACCCTTGCCAGCATTCATTATTGCCTACCTTTTAGATAAAAGCCATTTTAACTGGGGTGAGATGATACCTCATTGTAGTTTTGATTTGCATTTCTCTGATGGTCAGTGATGTTGATCACCTTTTCATACACCTTTTTGACATTTGTATGTCTTCTTTTGAGAAATATCTATTCCAACCTTTTGCCCATTTTTTAATCAGATTATTAGATTTTTTTTTCTATTGAGTTAAGCTTTTTATATATTCTGATATATGTCAATTCCTTGTAAGACAGATAGTGTGCAAATATTTTCACCCATTCTGTGGGTTGTATCTTCACTTTGTTGATTGTTTCCCTTGCTGTGCAGAAACTTTTTAACTTGTGATACCATTTGTTCATTTTTGCTTTGGTTGCCTGTGCTTTCGGGGTATTACTCAAGAAATCTTTGCCTAAACCAATTTCCTGGAGAATTTTTCAAAGGTTTTCCTTTAGTAGTTTCATAGCTTCAGGTCTTATATTTCAGACTTTAGTCCATTTTGATTTAATTATTGTATATGGTGAGAGATAGGGGTCTACTTTCATTCTCCTGCATATGGATAGCCAGTTTTCCCAGGGTCATTTATTGATGAGACTTTCCTTTAACCAATATATTCTCTTGGATTATTTATTGCAGATGACTTTGCTGTAGAGGTATGGATTTATTTCTGAGATCTCTCTTCTGTTCCACTGGTCTATGTGTCTGTTTTTATGCCAATACAATGCCATTTTGGTTACTATAGCTCTGTAGTATAATTTTAAGTAAAGTAATGTGATTCCTCCAGTTTCGTTCCTTTTGCTCAGGATGACTTTCATTATTCTGTATATTTTGTGGTTCCATATAAATTTTGAAGAATGTTATTGGTAACTTTATAGAAATCGCATTAAATCTATACCTTGCTTTATGTAGTACTTTAACAATTTTGATTCTTTCAATCCATGAACACAAAATATCTTTCCATTTTCTTGTGTCTTCAATTTCTTGCATCAGTGTTTTATAGTTTTCATTGCAGAGATCTTTCACTTCTTTTGTTAAGTTTAGTCCAAGGTATTTTACTTTATTTGTAGCTATCATAAATAAGATTGTTTTCTTAATTTTTTTAACAGATTGTTCACTGTTGCATATAGAAATATTATTGATTTTTGTATATTGATTTTACATTCTGCAACTTTACTGAATTTATCAGTTCTAATAGTTTTTTGGTGGAGTCTTCAGTTATTTCCAAATACAAGATAGTATCATCTGCAAACTAAGATAATGTGACTTCTTTCTTTCCAATTTGGATGCCTTTTATTTCTTTCTCTTGTCTGAGTGCTCTAAGACTTCTAATACTATGTTGAATAAAAGTGGTGAAAGTGGGCATCCTTGTGTTCCAGATCTTACAGGAAAGGTTTTCAGTTTTTACCCATTCAATGTGATACTAGCTGTGAGTCTGTTATATATTGCTTTTATTGTGTTGAGGTATGTTCCTTCTACACTGTTTGTTTTTTTTTTTTCAGGGTTTTATCATGAAGGGATGGTAAATTTTATTAAATGCTTTTCAACATCAATTAAAATGATTATATAATTTTTCTCCTTCACTCTGTTGATATGATGTATTATGTTGATTGAATTGCATATGCTGAAACATCCTTGCATCCCTGAGATAAATCCCATGAAGAGATCATCATGAATGATCTTTTTTTTTTTTTTTAATTTTACTTTAAGTTCGGGGATACATGTGAAGAATGTGCAGGTTTGTTACATAGGTATACATGTGCCATGGTGGTTTGCTGCTCCCATCAACCTGTTATCTAGGTTTTAAGCCTCTCATGCATTAGGTGTTTGTCCTAATGCTCTCCCTCCCCTTGCTCCCCACCCACCAACTGGCCCTAGTGTGTGATGCTCCCCTCCCAGTGTTCATGTGTTCTCATTGTTCAATTTCCACTTACGAGTGATAACATGCAGTGTTTAGTTTTCTGTTCCTGTGTTAGTTTGCTGAGAATGATGGCTTCTAGCTTCATCCATGTCCCTGCAAAGGACATAAACTCATTCTTTACATGGCTGCATAGTATTCCATGGTGTATATGTGCCACATTTTCTTTATCCAGACTATCATTGATAGGCTTTTCAGTTGCTTCCAAGTCTTTGCTATTGTAAATGGTGCTTCAATAAACATATATGTGCATGTGACTTTGTAGTAGAATGATTTATAATCCTTTAGTAACACCCAGTAATTGGATTGCTGGGTCAAATGGTATTTCTCGTTCTAGATCTTTAAGGAATCACCACACCGTCTTACACAATGATTGAACTAATTTACACTGCCACCAACAGTGTAAAAGCATTCCTATTTCTCCATAGCCTCACCAGCATCTGTTGTTTCCTGTCTTTTTAATAATCACCATGTTGAATGATCTTTTTAGTGTACTGTTGAATTTGATTTGCTAGTACTTTGTTGAGGATTTTTTAATCAACATTCATTAAATATATTGGCCTATAATTTTCTTTTTTTCATGTGTCTTTGTCTGGTTTTGTTATCAAAATACACTCATAGCATGAGTTTGGAAGTATTTCCTCCTTCTCTATATTTTTGAATAATTTGAGTAGAATTTGCTATTAGTTCTTCTTTAAATTTTTGGTAGAATTCAGCAGTGAAGCCATTGGGTCTGGGACTTTTCCTTGTTGGGAAACTTTTTATTACAGCTTCCATCTTGTTATTAGTGCAGTCAAGTTATGGATTTCCTCGTTTTCAATTTCATAAGTCATATGAGTCTAATAATTTATCCATTTTTTCCTAAATTTTTTCTTTATTGGCATATAATTGCTCACGGTAGTCTCTAATGATCTTTTGGATTTCTTCGGTATCAGTTGTAATGTCTCCTTTTTCATCTCTGATTTTATTTACTTGGGTCTTCTCTCTTTTTTCCTAGTCTAGCAAAATTTTTGTTTATTTTGCTTATGTTTTCAAAAAACCAACTTTTCATTTTATTGCCTTTTGTTTTTATTGTTTCATTTTTAAAATTTACTAGTTATTATAACTTTTCCTCTACTACTTTTGTTTCATTTGCTCTTGCTTTTCTAATTCTTTAAGACGCATCAATAGGTTATTTATTGGAGAATTTCCTACTTTTGAAATGTAGGTGTAGGTGCTTATTGCTATTAACTTTTCTGTTAATCCTGCTTTCTCCGTGACCTAAACATTTTGATATGTGGGTTACCATTAATATTTATTTCAAAAAATTGTTTAGATTTCTTCTTAATTTCTTTACTGGTCATTCAGGAGAAAATTGTTTAATTTCCATGTGTCTGTAGAGTTTCCAAAGTTTTTTTCTGTTATTGATTTCTAGTTTTATTCCATTGTGGTCAGAAAAGATAAGTAATATTATTTTAATTTTTATAATTTTTAAAACTTGTTTTTGCCCTAACATATGATCTATCTTTGAGAATGATTCATGTGCTGACAAAAAGAATCTGTATTCTGCAGCCATTGAATGAAATGTTCTTAGATAAGAAAGTTAAATGAAATATTTATTAGGTTCATTAGGACTAGAGTGCCAATTAAGTTTTATGTTTCTTTGTTGATTTTCCGTCTAGATGATCTTTCCAGTGATGAAAGTGAGGTTTTGAAGTCTTCAATTATTAATGTATTGGGGTCTATCTCTCTCTTTAGCTCTAATATTTTTTGCTTTATGTACCTGGGTCCTCTAGTGCTGGGTGCATATATATTTACAAATGTTTTATCCTCTTACTGAATTTACCCCTTTTATCATTATATAATGAGCTCTTTGTCCCTTTTTATAGTTTTTCTCTTAAAATATATTTTGTAAATGCCCCTGTCTGACAGTTTTGAAGAGAGCAGTGGATCTCCCAGCACAGAGGTTGAGATCTGAGAATGGACAGACTGCCTGACCCCTGAGTAGCCTAACTGGGAGACATCCCCCACTAGGTGCAGACCGACACCTCACACCTCACACAGTGGGGTACATCCCTGAGATGAAGCTTCCAGAGCAAGAATCAGACAGCAAAACTCACTGTTCAGCAATATTCTATATTCTGCAGCCTCCGTTGCTGATACCCAGGCAAACAAGGTCTGGAGTGGACCTCAAGCAAACTCCAACAAACATACAGCTGAGGGTCCTGACTGTTAGAAGGAAAAATAACAAACAGAAAGGACACCCACACCAAAACCCCATCAGTACGTCACCATCATCAAAGACCAAAGGTAGATAAAACCACAAAGATGGGGAAAAAGCAGTGCAGAAAAGCTGGAAATTAAAAAAATCAGAGTGCATCTCCCACTCCAAAGGAACAGAGCTCATCACCAGCAATGGAGCAAAGCTGGACAGAGAATGCCTTTGACAAGATGAGAGAAGAAGGCTTCAGTCGATCAAACTTCTCAGAGCTAAAGGAGGAACTACGTAATCAGTGCAAAGAAACTAAAAACCTTGAAAAAAGAATGGATGAATAGATAACTAGAATAATCAATACAGAGAAGATCTTAAAAGAACTGATAGAGATGAAAAGCATAATACAAGAACTACCATGACAAATGCACAAGCTTCAGTAACTGACTCGATAAACTGGAAGAAAGAGTATCAACGATTGAAGATCAAATGAATGAAATGAAGTGAGAAGAGAAGTGTGCCTGAAAGTGATGGGGAAAATGGAACCAAGTTGGAAAACACTCTAAAGGATATCATTCAGGAGAATTTCGCCAACCTCGTAAGGCAGGCCAACATTCAAATTGAGGAAATACAGAGAACTCCACAAGGACACTCCTTGAGAACAGCAACTCCAAGACACATAATTGTCAGATTCACCAAAGTTGAAATGAAGGAAAAAATGTTAAGGGCAACCAGAGAGAAAGGTCGGGTTATATACAAAGGGAAACCCATCAGACTAACAGCAGATCTCTCAGCAGAAACTCTCCAAGAAGAGAGTGGGGGTCAATATTCAACATTCTTAAAGAAAATAATTTTCAATCCAGAATTTCATATTCAGCCAAACTAAGTTTCATCCGTGAAGGAGAAATAAAATCCTTTACAGACAAGCAAATGCTTAGAGATTTTGTCACCACCAGGTCTGCCCTAGAAGAGATCCTGAAGGAAGTATTAAACATGGAAAGGACCAACAGGTACCAGCTATTGCAAAAGCATGTCAAAATGTAAAGTTCATCGATGTTAGGAAGAAACTGCATCAACTAGCGAGCAAAATAGCCAGCTAATGTCATAATGACAGGATCAAGTTCACACATAACAACATTAACCTTAAATGTAAATGGACTAAATGGTCCAATTAAAAGACACAGACTGGAAAATTGGATAAAAAGTCAAGACCCATCAGTTCGCTGTATTCAGGAGACCCATCTCACATGCAGAGACATACATAGGCTCAAAATAAAGGGATGGAGGAAGATCTACCAAGCAAATGGAAAACAAAAAAAAAG
>NW_012115611.1:2859561-2860023 GCF_000951035.1 Colobus angolensis palliatus
CACTCTCCCAAGACTAAACCAGGAAGAAGTTGAATCCCTGAATAGACCAATAGCAGGCTCTGAAATTGAAGCAATAATTAATAGCCTACCAACCAGAAAAAGTCCAAGACCAGACAGATTCACAGCCGAATTCTACCAGAGGTACAAAGAGGAGTTGGTACCATTCCTTATGAAACTATTCCAATCAATAGAAAAAGAGGGAATCCTCCTTAACTCATTTTATGAGGCCAACATCATCCTGATCCCAAAGCCTGACAGAGATACAACAAAAAAAGAGAATTTTAGACCAATATCCTTGATGAACATCGATGCAAAAATCCTCAATCATATACTTGCAAACCGAATTCAGCAGCACGTCAAAAAGCTTATCCACCATGATCAAGTGGGCTTCATCCCTGGGATGCAAGGCTGGTTCAACATATGCAAAACAATAAAGGTAATCCAGCATATAAACAGAATCAA
>NW_012115611.1:2862298-2872040 GCF_000951035.1 Colobus angolensis palliatus
ACTATTCACAATAGCAAAGACTTGGAATCAACCCAAATGTCCATCAATGACAGACTGGATTAAGAAAATGTGGCACATATACACCGTGGAATATTATGCAGCCATAAAAAAGGATGAGTTCATGTCCTTTGTAGGTACATGGATGTAGCTGGAAACCATCATTCGCAGCAAGCTATTGCAAGAACAGAAAACCAAATACTACATGTTCTCACTCATAGGTGGAAATTGAGCAATGAGATCACTTGGACACAGAAAGGGGAACATCATACACTGGGTCCTATTGTGGGGAGGGGGTAAGGAGGGAGGGATAGCATTAGGAGATATACCTAATGTAAATGACGAGTTAATAGGTGCAGCACACCAACATGGCCCATGTATACATATGTAACAAATCTGCACATTGTGCACATGTCCCCTAGAACTTAAAGTATAATAAAAAATATATATATTTTGTCTGATAAGTGTAACTACTCCTATTCTTTTTTGGTTTCCATCTGTGTGGAATATCTTTCTCCATCCCTTTGTTTTTAGCCTATGTGTGTCTTTATAGGTGAAGTGTGTTGCTTATAGCAATAGATTGCTGGGTCCTCTTTTTATATCCATTCCTTCACTCTATGTCTTTTGATTCAAGTGTTCAGTTCATTCACATTCAATGTTATTATTAAGTAAGGACTTACTCCTGCCATTTTGTTGTTTCCTGGGTTGTTTTGTGGTCTTTTTTTTTCCCTCCCTCCCTTCTTTCCTTCCTTCCTTCCTGTCTTCCTTTTTATAAAAGTGATTTTCTCTAGTGGTATGTTTTAATTTCTTTCTTTTTTTTTGTATCTGTTGTAGGTTTCTTGTTTTGAGGTTATCATGAGATTTACAAATAACATCTTTTAGCCCATTGTTTTAAACTGATTACAACATAACACTAATTGCAACAAAAACAAACTAACAAAGAGAAAACTAATAAAAATTCTTCACTTAACTTCATCCTCCTCATTTTTTACCTTTTGTTGAATCTGTTTATATTGCATGATACTCTCTATGCCTTAAAATGTTATTGTAGTTATTATTTTTGGTATGTTCTTCTTTTAGTCTTTCTACTGAATATATGAGTAGCTTACACACACCACAATTATGGTATCATAATATTCTGTATTTCTCTGTGGACTACTATCAATAAGTTTTGTATCTTCAGATGATTTCTTATTGCTCATTAACATCCTTTTATTTCAGACTGAAGAACTCCAATTAGCATTTCTTTTAGGACAGGTTCAGTGCTAATAAAATCCATCATCTTTTGTTTGTCTGGAAAATTATTTATTTCTCCCTCATGTTTGAAGGATATTTTCTCTGGATATACTATTTTAGGATAAAAGAATTTTTCTTCAGCACTTTAAATATGTCATGATTCTCTTTCCTGGCCTGTAAATTTTCCACTGAGAAGTCTGCTGTCAAATATATGGGAGCTACTTTGTATGTTATTTGCTTCTTTTCTCTTGCTGCTTTTAGGATCATTTCCTTATCCTTGACATCCGGAATTTTGATTATTAAATGCCCTGTATAGTCTTAATGGGGTCAAATCTGCCTTGTATCCTGTAGTTTTCTTGTACTTAAATATTGATATCTTTCTCTAAATTTGGAAAGATTTCTGTTATTATCTCTTTAAATAAAATTTTTAACCCTATCTCTCTTTCTACCTCATCTGTAAGGCCAATAACGGGTAGATTAGCCCTTTTGAGCCTATTTTCTAGGTTTTGTAGTTATCTTATATTCATGTTGAGCCTTTTTTCTTTTGTTTCTCTGTGTATTTTCAAATAGCCTGTTTTCAAGTTCATGGATTCCTTCTTCTGCTTGATCGATTCTCCTGATGAGAGTCCCTGATGCATTCTTCCATATGTCAATTAAATTTTTAAGTTCTAGCATATCTGCTTGATATTTTTAAAATTATTTCCATCTCTTTGTTAAATTTCTCTGATAGAATTTTGAATTTCCCCACTAGGTTACCTTGAATTTTGTTGAGCTCCCTCAAAACAGCTATTTTGAATTCTCTGTCTGAAAGGTTATGTATCTTAGCCACTCCAAGATTGGTTGTTGGTGCCTTATTTAGTTCATTTGGTGAGGTCATATTTTCCTGGATGATCTTGATGCTTGTTGATGTTCATGACATCTGGGTATTGAAGAGATGGGTATTTATTGTCATCTTTGCAGTCTGGTCTTGTTTGTACCCATCTTTCTTGGGAAGGCTTTCCAAGCATTCAAAAGAAATTGAATGTTGTGATGTAAGGCTTTGGTTACTGCAGACATATCTGTGTTAGGGGGCACCCTAAGCCCAGTAACATTGTGACTCTTGCAGACTACTAAAGGTTCCATCTTGGTGGTCTTGGGAGAGATCCGAGAGAATTCCTGGATTACCAGACATAGTCTCTTGTTCTCATCCCTTACTTTTCCCCAAATGAAGAACCTTTTTCTCTATCCTAAGCTGCCTGGACTAAGGAAGAGGTGACACAAACACCCTGGTGGCTGCTACCAATGGGACTGTGCTGGGCCAGTCCTGAAACCACCACAACATTGAGTTTTGCACAAGGATTGTGGTGACTGCAGCCTGGCTGCCACTGCTGTTCACTCAAGGTCCAAGGATTCTTCAGTCAACAGGTAGTTGTGGTAAATCCAGCTAGATCTGTGTCCTTCCCTTCAGGGCAGCAAGCTCCCTTCCCAAGCTCAGCTCAAGTCTAGAAATGCTGTCTGGGAGCCATGACCTGGAGTCAGCAACCTTAGGACTCTACTTGGTGCTCTGTTCCACTGGAGCTGATCTGGCACGCAACCTACAGGACAAAATACTTGCCACTCTTTGCTCCCCTTTCTACAGGCAGAGGAGTATCTCCCCAGGGTCACTACAACCCCAGGTTCATGGCAAGTTCTGCCTGGCTACCGCTGATGTTCACTCAAGGCCCAAGGGCTCTTCAGTCAGTTGAGTCAGTTGCTGCCAGGTCTTCAGAGAGTTGCTACCATGTCTGGGTCTCTCCCTTCAGGAAAGTGGATTCCCTTCTGGCTCAGGGCAAGTCCAGAAATGCCATACAGGGGCCAATGCCTGGCATTGAGGACCCCAAAAGCCTGTGTGGTCTATTGCACTGTGGCAGAGCTGGTACCCAAGCTGCAGGGCAAAGTCCCCTTTAGTCTTTTCTCTCCTTTCCTTGAGCCAAAGGAGTCTCCCTGTAGCCACCACCATTTGAAATGTGCTAGGTCATGCCTTAAGTCAGCATGGCACTGGATCTTACCCAAGGCCTGTGGCAAGTGCTGCCTGGCTATCATTGATATTTATTCAAGGCCCAAGCTCTCTTTAGTCAGCAAATGATGAATCCTGCAGGAAATGGGTTCTTCCCTTCAAGGAATTGGGCTCCCTTCTGTCACAAGGTGTGTCTATAAACGTCATCTGGGAGCTAGAGCCTAGAACACATAGAACACAGGCCTCAGGACTCTCCCTAGTGCCCTATTCTACTGTAGGGCTGAGCTGGCACCTAAGTTGCAAGACAAGTCCCTTTTATTTACCCCTGTCTCCTCCTCAATCAGAAGGAAGGAGTGTCTCCTTGGGCGTCATGAAGGAAGTGGCCCTTTAAGATTTTCCTTTTAGTGTGAGTAGGACACTGATGGGGGAGAATAACACACACCAAAAAATACATTGATGGAAACATGCAATGTATATTTAGGGAATGGTCAGCAGGCCTACCTCACTGTAGCAGAGTAGAGTTAGATTCAACACAACAGTATTTTGGAAAATGGATTAGAGCATAAAGAGACTAGAATAATTTATTCATAATCCAGATCAAGAACACTGAAGAAGAATATGGCAATGGAACAGATGCCTCAAATCATATCTAGAGACATTACAGAAGGAGAATTACAAAAAATGGTCACTGGTTAGTCATAGGCATGGATAATAAAGAATTAAAAATGAGGCCACAGTTTTGAACTTCGTGATCAGCAAAATTGTAGTATCATTAACAAAAATAAGAAACTCCAAATTTTGAAGGTCAAAGAGAATTTAAACATCACTTGTTTGAGAACTTTCTCTTCATTTGTGTGTTATTATGTGGTCCTGCAACAGTTTAAGATACAGGGATTGGGCCGAGCATGGTGGCTCACGCCTGTAATCCTAGCACTTTGGGAGGCTGAGATGGGTCAATTGCCTGAGCTCAGGAGTTGGAGACCAGCCTGGGCAACACAGTGAAACCCCATCTCCACTAAAATACAAAAAAAAAAATCAGCCAGGCATGGTGGAGGGTGCCTGTAATCCCAGCTACACAGGAGGCTGAGCATGAGAACTGCTTGGACCCGGGAGGTGGAAGTTGCAGTGAGCCGAGACTGTGCCACTGCACTCCAGCCTGAGCAACAAAGTGAAATTCTGTCTCAAAAAATAAAAATAAAAAAATAAGATACAGGGATTGGAGAAAGAGTATTCAAATTGTAACCCTGTTTCTGCCATTTGGTAGTTGTGTCACCTTGGGCAAATTATATAAACTCTCTTGTTCAGCTCCATCATCTATAAAAATGAATAATAATAACCTTCACTACTTCGGAGGGCTGTAAAGTACATTGTCTGACACATCCTTGTCAAGTGCTCAATAAGTGTTACCTGGCATTATTATTATGATTTTAGCAAAAATTTATGATACAGTGATTGGCAGATATTAGAAACATGCATTCCCTAGATATGGACTATAAGGTGAGACTATACTACTGCACCCCAAAGTAAGTATTCCACCTTTCAAAGGGACTACAGCCCAAACAATTAAAGCCATAACAACCTTCAGTTGAGAAATTACAGTCACATAGACAATCAGTCAAATGTTTAAAATGGCATATGAAGAATCAGGAGTTGAATCTAAGTGTATTTTAAATAAATACAAGAGATACAAAGGGTAAAAGAAAGCAATTTCACAGGTATGAGAAATAAGTATTCTTTTATCTCAGTAAATTCACATATTAACCCTTTAAATCCTGCTGCTGGAAGCTGCTTCTAATTGAATACACCTGTGGTTTTTCAGATTTTCAAGATTAACACTTCTATCTGAACCCTACATAACTTTTATACTCTTTGCTGGTGGTCTACATCATACTACATCATACTACACACTAAAGTGTTTTTCCATCAGTTTACTGTTCTCCAAGAATATAAACAATTTTTGTAATTGAATATCATATTAGTAGTGCTACTGAAGGAGAAGTGGTGTTCTAGAGACTGTCATTCTACATTATCAAGGATGTTATATCATTAAAAATGAATTCATTGGTCTTTTTATTTTTGTTCATAATCAATGCCTTGGGAAATGGTCACATTTTCAAAGGCTGTGGAAGAGATAATCCTCTTTCGTGATAAATGTGCCACGCATCTTAACAAATACTGTGGCTGTGTGCTTTGTACTGATTCATCAGACCATGGAAATGTAGACACAACAACTCAGTCGTAATTTAGTACCAACAGAATTATTCTACTCTTTTGAAAATTTTTTTGAAATCAATTCTCTCCTGATTTGTACACTTTTCATTAGCTTTGAAAATACCTGCTCCTTTGTGTTCACCAATGTGAACATCTGGAATGTTGCATGAGTGATACATTCAGTTTCTTTTAAAAATTAAAATTTTTCAGATATACAAAAATTATTATAACTCTATACTTATGAAAACATAAGTAAAAGTGTAATGTTCAGTATAAGCATCCAGATGGACATGACTTTAACAACTTGGGACTTTGGCAGTGACTACCAATGGGTAGTTTCCTTTGAAAAATGATAATAAACATTCCATTTCCCCTTCATTAAGTAAAAAGTGTTTGAGTCAAAGTCACTTCTCATCAATTTCTACAACTTGATATTGAACTAAGCAAGAAAAAAATTAGAAACTTAAGATGTTTGCTGTTCTTTGAATTAGAATTATATAAGCTTCTACTTGAACTCTGGGAATTTGGTTTAAAAAAATCAGGTAGTCAAAATGGATAATTCAGAAAAAAAAAATTCTTTTTTTCCTCAATATTTTCACACCCATTACTCTTAGCTTTCATTTCCTCCCCCAAACTCTCCTGATTTGTAATCAGAAAAAGTAATTGGACAATAAAATATTATTGACAAAGATTTATGCATCTCTCTAGGCACTTACTGTGTTAAAAGCAGAACAGTCTCGGACAGAGTAATATTTTATCTAAATAATTATTTCAGTTTAGTTTTTTTGAGTTTATAGAGAACATAAGTTGTCCCATGGATCAGATGAATATATCCAAGTCATGTAAAAATAAATTAAAATGGACTACAAAATATTATCTGCAATTCATTAACGCTATAGGTATAAAAAAGAAAAAGTTAAAAATTTCTAAAACCACAAGTTGGCTATTATCACTAAAATGAACACTTTATTTGTGGGTCACACAGTCACCTTGTGAACTATAAATGAGGCACTGGCCTGAGAACTAAAAGGTCATCTGAATGTATGTCATCTTGCTGAACATGATGATGTTTAAACTAGTTTCCACTGAATTGTAATCTGCTCCCAGCAAAAAATAAAATAAAATAAAATAAATGATGCTTTTTCTGTAGAAAAGGGGCATCCATTTACACTGTGCTTTTTAGTTGAAGAGAGGGGAAGAGGTCAGTGGCCCATCATGTTTTAGTATGCCTGGGCGTACGGGTAATATAATGGAGCTGTCAACATGCATTGCTTAGGGAACATAGTGTGTGTTCATTTTCGTGCCTTGTATGAGATAAAAATTCCTGTACTCTTATAAGAAAAATATAAATTTCCCAGTGATTTTATAAATTCAATCATGAGATGATAAACTATCTGAGCTCATTACAAGGTCTATAAATATTTTTTAAATGTTTGTTTTGTAAGAGGATGAACAACACAAAGATGAAATAGCAATAACAAATTTTAGTACATGTAAAAATATTGTTTTATTTTATTATTTTACATAATAAATACAAATACTGCTATTCTAGGTATTTAGTATCTGAAATTTACATATCTTTATGTCAGGGCCTCTGTCAATTAGGTTAACTGATTTCATTTGCCTTAATTGCTTCTATAATGTAACAGTTTCTTGATTAAGGTTAAGGTTTGGTCTTGACTATTAAGTGCTCTTAGACTGCTTAATTGAGCCTATATTTGCAGTATATATAAATGTAGTATATTTCCCTCTGATGCTTATGGTGACTTGAGCAATCCAAAGGACTTTAGAATCTGACTGGAAATCCCTACAGTATACTCACTGGTGTCAAATGGTATTAAATGTCTACAAACCTTATCTCCAGGGAGAGCAAGGGAGGTAGAGAAGATGAGTGGTAGCATTTGCTTATTTCTGTGGTATAAATACTCCCAACATGGATAATTTTATGCCACTAACATTATGTCATGGAACCCAAAATTGAGAGAGAATAACATGCCAATGTGAGCTGATCCTGGCACCTCACTGACCTCTTATTTTGTAACCTCAATGCCTGACGGTAATGACATGCAGTTGATCTTTGCAGGGGAGGACACTGAAAGCAGGATCTCATCTATTCTCTAACAGAAATATTAAAAAGTTAGTCAGGTGCAGTGGCTCACACCTGTAATCCCAGCACTTTGGGAGGCCAAGATTAGTGAATCACTTGAGGTCAGGAATTTGAGACCAGCCTGGCCAACATGGTAAAACATCTTCTCTACTAAAAATACAAAAATTAGATGGGTATCATGGCACGCACCTGTAATTCCAGCTGTTCCAGAGGCTGAGGCAGGAGGACTGCTTGAACCCAAGAGCAGGAGGTTGTAGTGAGTCGAGATGGCACCACTGCACTCCAACCTGGGTGACAGAGCAAGACTCTGTCTCAAAAAAAAAAGAAAAGAAATATTACAAAGTTGTTAATATGTTTCGTCTCCCAAGACAGAAAGTAAGAGATAAAAGAAATTCTATAGAACCCTTCATACATTTCTTTCTTTCATTATTGCCTTACAGTATCATATTCTAGGAACGCTGGTGACACTTTAATTAAGCTCATCTTCCTCCAGATGAAGAAAAGGTTGCTATTTGACCAATGGTAATAGGCCTCCCCTCACCACCAGCATCAGCATACAATACTGAATTTTCCAAAGGTTTTCTCGCATAGGAGTTACTCTTGGCCTCGTGAAAATTAAGAAAAAACATTGGTAAAACTAGATAATTTGCCTAAAGCTTCAAGTCCAGATCTACCTGACTGAATATCTGGAGCTTCTGACTTTTATGTAGTTGAGAAACCTGCACTGGGGTCTACACTGGCCACACTGCTATCATTTTGACCTGGAATCTGATTTAACTCTGGCTTAAAATTGATTCCAGTATCACTAGATCTTAGCTATTTATGCTTTCTGATAAAGCATTAAGACTGTCCACCTTGGCTATAAATAAGTGTATAGATATTACTTTTCCCCAAAAGGTCTTATTGTCAGCAAGTGTTTTTTTCCTCCTGAAATTATTCAATTTGTTAAGAATGCCTCTACAAACAAAAGAATTATGGTAGTAAACACCTTGTGCTTGCATAGATATTAGTAACTTCTGTACTAAAAGTGTGATTATCTAAGGCCATTATTTAATAGTATGTATTTTTCTTTGTTATCTCTTCTAAGAAAACTTTAAATAAAAGAAAATATCAGGAAACCAGTAAGTGATTCAACAAATGGGAGACAGACGATTTCTAGTGGATGTTCTAGAGTTCATTCAGATTAATAATCTCATTTCTAAGAAACTGATACTAATAATAATGATTCTGGTGTATGACAGAATCTTGATTTATCAAATAAGATTCTTACACTCAGAAATTACCAAAGCAGGTATATAATATCAAAACTTTAAGAAGTATTCTCAGCTCCACACATTGAAACAAAATGTTTTTTCTGGTTAATTATATGACAATCAGTAAATACTATCAAGTAAAAATTTCTTGTCCTAGGAACAGTAAAGTTTACATTTTTTTGATAAATCATTTAGAACAGGCACGACAAATATATGCCATGTCTGCAAGTAGTCTCCTGTCTTACATCCACTGCAGGCATCACTACTCAATCAACTTCTTCCTGAGCTTAGATGTAATCTCAGAAAACAATTTTTCACAAAGTGCTAGAGAGCTTCAGCCATTGATGAAAATTTAACTTGCTATTCCTAGTCTGGATTGTCATAATTCAGTATTAAGAGTTTATGCAACATCCAGTCAGCTTCTGATCATTAAAGGATTTCTCTGAACATATTAAAGAAGGAAAAATTATATTACTAATCAGGGGATCTCTAGGTATTTTAGTTTTTAAAAAATAAAGTATGTCAATACTTAACACTACTTAATGCACACAGAAGTTATTTTTAAAATCTAATAATTAAATATCAGAAAATGTAAAAGAAAAAAACTCTAAAAATAGCACAGAAAGAAAAACTTGTCAATAGTGCTAGTAAAATAGAGGTAAAATATGTTAGAAGTGAGAGTTAAAAACTTAAGACATCTTTCTGTAAAATGCATTATGCCAACAAAATAAGCATTTTTTCGTAAAGATATTTTTCTGTATGTAAAGATTATTTTTCTATATGTAAAGATTATTTCTATATGCAAAGATCATTTTTCTATATGTAAAGATTTTTAAAAGATTTTTTCTATATGTAAAGATTATTTTCTGTTTTTTGAAAAGATCAACAAAATTGACAGACCGCTAGCAAGACTAATAAAGAAGAAAAGAGAGAGGAATCAAATAGATGCAATAAAAAATGATA
>NW_012115611.1:2874790-2908172 GCF_000951035.1 Colobus angolensis palliatus
CATGGCACAAGTATACATATGTAACAAACCTGCACGCTATGCACATGTACCCTAGAACTTAAAGTATAATAAAAAATAAAAATAAAATTAAAAAAAAGATTATTTTCTTACTAAATATGTGTATATTTTTTCATATACTGGCAAAGAAAAATGTAACTTTATTTTTTAATTTATGTTATCAATTCTCAATAAACTAATGTTTTAAAATATTTTTTACCCATACAAAAAAAGGAATTGCAATTAGAAGCTATACCATTATCTTAATATCCTCTATTATATTAAAAGGCTTAAATAACTTCCCCAACTTTAATAATCATTTTACTCAAATGTCATCAGAATTTTTTGAATGAATTGTCCTTGGTTTTTGAAATTTACAGAAAATCTCCATTAGGTAGAATATTACATGGAATGCTCCCTCAATTAAGAGTCAGAAGATCTGGGTTCTAAACAAAGCTCTACCATAAACTACTTACATGAACAAGGAGAGACTACTCCTCTGTAAAATGCATGGGTTTGGTTAGAAAATCTCTAAGACCCTTTCAAGTTCTAAAATGCTATTTTATTATACTTAAATAATCTATACATTTTCAGTATTTTATAACCATCAAAGAAAATTGGCATTTTATTCTGTAGTGTCTGTATGGACCTAGTTGTTTTGGGTTTTTTAAAATAAGATGTATTTTTATGTGGTGATGTGTAAACAAAAAATTTTTTAATTGAAATGATTTAATGCTTTTTCAATTTTTTTTAATTATTGAGGATCATAGTATAGTATTGTTGGATTAAAAGTGTGTAAAAATACACTTTAGGAACAGCATGTGTGAATCTGCTGAAATCATTAGCAAAATTGTTTGCATGTTTGTTCACATAGTGTTCATTAAGTTATTAATAGTGCCCATGGCCCAGAAAAAGTCTAAATGCTATCTGGGTCAGACTGTCATGCTTTGAGGGTATGGTATCAAATCTATAGATCATCCTGACTTCAAGAATATACAGGTCAGTAGATTTAGATTCAGAACATATACCCCTGCAGTTAGCAGAAAAAAGACCCTGAACACATGAACATCATCGTCTAATAGAATAATTAGCCATTCTGAGCACTTCGTTACTATTAGTGATCCACATGAATGGAACAATGGGGCTTCCTGTTGATCAACAGGCATATAAAAATACACTACCGGATTTGGAATCCGGAAGGTAAGGATTTGTATTTTTACCCTATTGCTTGCTTGTTGTGTGATCATAGGCAAATTAATCTTTCTGAGTCTCAGTTATGTCTCTTGCAAGATGTAACGATACAAATTTTATCACCTGCTATTAATTTTTAATCTCCAAACATTTCTCAATTTGTACTCTACCCACCCATGCCCACCCACTCTTTGGTCACTATCATCTCTTGCCTCACTGCAGCCCTTTCACTGATCTCCCTGCTTCCACTGTGGCGTGTGGCTTCTCTCTAACCATTAGTGTACTGGCAAATAGCTTACACACAAGAAGTTAATAAAATGAAATTAAAATTAAAATTCTCATTTCTAGCATTTGCCAGTTTCAGCAATATAAATACTCCTGTTATGGCTACCCTTCTGGCCTGTATCAATGAGCTCCCTTGTACTTCAGCTTTTGGGTGTGTTCGGCCAGGGAAACATGAAGGGGAGATTGGAAAGCAAGAGGAAAGATATATATTTCTCTATCTGGCTCCCTCCCTGACTCTCTATGTGCTTATGTTCAAAAGTCACAGTTCCTGTCCAGCAACCTTCCTCTGTAACTACACATGAGACACCTGGTAGGAAAAGATGACCACTGAAATGGAGCAAGTAATAAGAGTATGTGAAGGAATGATATATAAGGAGGTATACAAGTTTAAAGGAAACTAACAAAGGATGATGAAGCACCCTAAAGATAGCAATAGTGAGGAGCCTTTACCCCCCTTGGTCTGGAAGCACAAAGAGAGAGAGCAGTTATATGTACATACCCCTAGATGTAGCTGTAGCTGTGACTGTAGGATGGGGGCCTATGAAGGCACTGCCAATCCGTAGCCAGGGAAGTGCAGTGCTAATGAAATAAATACCCCAACCCTACACTTTAGTAATTATTCTTTCACCATGTAATTCTTAAGGATATCATATTATAATGACATTACATAAGAAATGATAGGTATTCTTTAATAACAGAGAAGTGGTCCAGTATATTGTTAAATAAAATAAACCCTTCAAAAGGGTGACAGTGTTGGGTACAGGAATTTGACAAATATTCTTTAAGTTTTTAAAAAATTGTCATTCCTCTCTCTTTTTCTTTGTTTTGCCAAAGTCTACTAAGTCCAAAGGAATTAAAGACCAATTATAGAAAGTAACTTTTTAAAATTTTCTAAGAAAATAGGCAGAAGCAGTGGCTCATGCCTGTTATCCTAGCACTGTGGAAAGCAAAAGCAGGCAGATCGTTTGAGTACAGGAGTTTGAGACCAACCTGGGCAACATGGTGAAACCCCATCTCTACAAAAAATACAAAAATTAGCTGAGCATGGTGGTGCATAACTGTTGTCCCAGCTAGTCAAGAGGCTGAGGCAGGAGATTCAGCTGAGTCCAGGAGGTTGAAGCTGTAGTAAGCCATGTATGCCAACCTGGGTGACAGAATGAGACTCTGTCTCACAAAAAAAAAAAGGAAAGAAAATGTATAGAACAACTTTGTAAACTTAGGCAGAAGAAGAAAATGTATAAATCATATTTTTAAATGTTAATAAATTAGACTATATTAGAATTTAAAATTAGATACAAAATCTATATAGAGGGTTAAAAGACAAGTCACAATCTGGGAGAAAATGTAGGTAATGTATGTTATTGAAAAGGTAACTAAAATGTATATAAAACTCACAAAATCAAATAATGCAATACAAAATGAGATGCCATTCACAGTAACAGTTAAAATTATAATAAAAAGTAGCAAAAATTTTAAAAAGTGAAACTATTCCATTTAGCACAGATGTTAAAGTATACACTCTGGATACAAAGGGTCTGAGTTTGAATCCCAGTCATATCAATTACTAACTGAGTAACTTTGGTCAAACTATTTACTTTTTCTGTACCTTTATTTTTTCATCCGAAACAATATCAGATAATAAAAGCATTTGATTGGTAAAGTTTTTGTGATGGGGAAGGGAATTAATAATTTATGTAAAAATGCTTAGAAAAATCCCTAGCTCATAGAGCCATATAAATGCTAGTTTTAAACTTTTCTATTATTTTTGTGAATGAACCTTCTTTTGGGGAACTCAAAAATTATTCTAAAAGGTATATGAAAGACTAAAAGTCTACAAATTCCTAAGCCAAATATGAAAAGAAAAAAAAAAAGTGAGAATTGCCCTCCTAAGTGCTAAAACATACTGCAAAGCAATTGTAATCAAAATATTATACAGCAGAAAAAAATACAAATGAGTCAATGAAAAAGTTGATGTGTAATTTTTAAAACACATAGGGAAATGAACAACTTAGGGGCATAAGGAACTACACAGTCATCAGTGTTCTTGTGACCAAATTATGCGGTAAGTTTTCCAAAACCTTTAATCAGGGAACTCTTGTGTGAGAGTGTAGGGTTTCACCATAATCCCTAGTCTATAGAGAATGGTATAGGGCCCCTGGCCTGGATGCAACTGTCAAGGAATTAAACTTTAGAGATACTCCCAAGCTTGTACTAAAACATACCATCCTAAAGGAATACCAATATACTTTTTCACACATACTGGGGCACTAAATCATCTATCTTCCTTCATATAATTCATGTAGATCAATATTTCTAAAATGAAGACAATTCTCCTGCCTGGTTTCTCTTACATAAAAAGAGAGATTAGTAGTTCTAAACAAAAGGACATATTCTATATGTGCAAATCTGCAAATCTGTAACCATTGTAGAATAAATCATTGATAGATTGCTCTTCTAATAGGTTGAACTACTATGGCAGCTATCCCTAAACATTCCTTCTCTATCACAAAAAAAAAAAAGTAAAAATTCTCCTTTGTGGTGCCCTCAGTTTTTAGCTATATTATAATGAAAATACAGTTTGCCAAAATTTATTGAGGTCTCTGACATTACATGATAAACATAGCAATCCAAAGGGATCTGCGGCTATAGTTCCAAACTTCTTGGAAGCTTTGTTCAATTTTTTTATTCTTTTTTATTTTGTTTGATGGATTGGGTTAATTTAAAAGCCTTGTCTTTGAGCTCTGAAGTTCTTTCTTCTGCTTGTTTGATTCTATTGCTGAGAATTTCCAGTGCATTTTGCATTTCTCCATGTCCTTGATTTCCAGACATTGTGATTTGTTTTTTATTTATGCTCTCTATTTCACTCAATAATTTTCCTTTTACATCCTATATCATGTTTTTTTAATTTATTTAAGTTGAACTTCACTTTCTCTTGTGCCTCCTTGATTAGCATAATAATGAACCTTCTGAAATCCTTTTCTGTCAATTCAGTGATTTCCTCTTGGCTTAGATCCATTGCTGGTGAGCTGGTGTGATCTTTTGGGGGTGTTAAACAACCTTGTTTTGTCATATTACTAGAATTATTTTTCTGGTTTCTTCTCATTTGGGTAGACGAGGTCAGAGGGAAGAGCTGGGACTCAAGGCCTGCTGTTCAAATTCTTTTGTCCCATGGAGTGCTCCCTTGATGTGTTCTCCCTCTTCCCCTAAGGATGGAGCTTCCTAAGAGCCAGACTTCTGTGATTGTTTTTGCTCCTCTAGCCACCCAGCAGAGCTACCGGCCTCCGAGCTGGTACTGGAAATTGTCTGCAAAGAGTCCCATGATGTGATCCATCTTCAGATCTTGCAGCCATGGATACCAGCACCTGCTCCAGTGGAAGCAGCAGGGTAGTAAACTGGAATCCGTGAGGGTCCTTGGTTGTATTTTTGGTTTAGTATGCTGGTTTTTTGTTGGTTGGTCACTAGCCAGGAGGTGGTGCTTTCAAGAGCCCATCAGGTGTGGTACTATAGGGAGGATGCAAACTCGCCCTAGGGTCATCATGTTATGTATTCAGAATTCTCAGGTGGTAGGAAAAGCCACAGACCTCCCAAGAGATTATGTCCTTTGTCTTCAGCAAACAGGACGGGTGGAGAAAGACTACCAGGTGGAAGCAGAGATAGGCATGTCTGAGCCCAGACTTTCCTTGGGCAGGACTTGCTGCAGCTGCTGTGGGGAAGTGGGAGTGTAATTCCCAAGCTAATGGAGTTATATTCCCATGGCATTAAATTTTCAATAAAGTTCATTTCTGTTACATAAGGTCAAAGTTATATATTTATAAAATTAGTTCTTACCAAAAAAAAAAAAATCAACCCAGTAGGGTATGAAGATTCACAGCTTTTCAAAGTAGCAACTATTAAAGCTGATGGAATGTGACAGAAAAACTGCAGAAACACTTGTTTAGAAGGTCAACTATTCTTAAGACACAAGTATTTTTACATTCAGAAAACTAAGGTATTAATTCTCATTATCTACATTTTTTCCAATACAATTTTAAAATAATCACATCAAATCAGCTGTATCTAAGCAACCTTCTCTTTCTTCTTCTCATAACTCTAAATATTACCAAATAAAACTATATTTTTAGTTAACAGTGGCATTAAAGTATGATATTAACAGTGTGATAAACACAACCATGATTGTTTCAAATTTCTTCATGGCCATTTGGGCATGCCCAGTTTTACACCTTTAATAAAGCACACAATACATGTGCATTTCAATTAAAGAATTTAATATCTATTCCAACTTTATGTCTTGAGACAAAAAATAACAAAATAAAATTATGGAAAATATGATATGAAGTAGTTTGTTTTTAAATGATCAACTTTTTTCACAGATGATGTCAATAGGAAAGTAAATTCATTATATTGACTTAAATCATTATTTTTTCAGTGAAATCAGCTAAACTGAGTTATTTTGATATGGCCTTGAAATAAAATTTTCACACCAAAGCTTAAGAAGCACTGCATTAATTTATTTCTAATTTAAAGGAAATAATAAAAAATAACACATAAAACAAGCTTAGTTTGTATAAAATACATAAATATATGCTGTGTTATTTTGCAAGAGCTGCCACAACAAAGTATCACAAACTGGTTGGCCTCAACAACAGAGATATATTGTATCATAGTTGTGGAGGCTAGAAGTTCAAGATTAAAATATGTCAGCAGGTTTGGTTCCCTCTGAGTACTGTGAGGGAAAATCTGTTCCATGTCTCTCTCCTGACTTATGATAGTCTTCTGATAATTTTTGGCATTCCATAGCTTTAAGATTTATTACTCTGTTCTCTGCCTTTATTTCACATGTTGGTTTCCTTCTGTTTATATTTATGAGTACAAATTTCCTAGGGAAATCAGTTGTTTTAAATGAGACCCCACTCTAATGACCTCATTTTAACTTGATAACCTCATTTAACTTGATTGCCTCTCTAAAGGCCCTATTTTCAAGTAAGGTGCATTAGTCAGAGTTCTCTAGAGGGACAGAACTAATATATATATTATATGTGTGTTTGTGTATGTATATAATATACTGTTATACTAATAGTATATATATACTTTATATATAGAATATATTATAATGTGTGTGTGTCTATATATATATATGGGAGTTTATTAAGTATTAACTCACAGGTTCACAAGGTCCCACAATAGGCAGTCTGTAAGTTGAGGAACAAGTAGAGCCAATCATTGTCCCAGAATTGAAGAACTTAAAGTCTGATGTTCAAGGGCAGGAAGAATCCAGCATGGGACAAAGATGTAGGTTGGAAGGCTAGGCCAGTCTAGGTCTAGTCCTTTCACATTTTTCTTCCTGCTTTTTAAATTCTAGCCACATTGTCAGCTGATTAGATGGTGCCCACCCAGATTAAGGATGGGTCTTCCTTTCCCAGCTCACTAACTCAAATGTTAATCTCCTTTGGCAACACCCTCACAGACACACCCAGGAGCAATACTTTGCACCCTTCAACCTAACAAGTTGACATGCAGTATTAACCATCACAAGTCCACCCCTTGTCAACTTGAAACCATTCACATCTCCTGAGATCATATGTAGTCTTCAAATAAAGACAATAATAATGTTATAATTATGCCTAACATAATAAAACTATCCTTTGTACAACCAGAAATGCATCAATCCCCAAATGAAATATTACCTAAAGTTAACAACACTTAAGTATTGATACAAAGTCAGTAAATCTTATGTCATATGATAAGGAAAAAAGAAAAGAAAATGAAGATATCTTCTTACTACAAGTGTATATATTCATAAACATGTTTTTAATAAAAGAAGGAGGAAATACTCATGACAATTACAGTCCTCACTTTTGCAGCTGGTCACATGGTGATAACTGGTATTTATGACTACTTTATTCTACTACCCATTCTGTATTGCCACTGCCTTCAGCAAGCACCTCAGCAGGTCATGTTTTTTACTTGGTGGAGTGACCCAAACCTTCATTCCTGAAGAATCTGGGCCATTTGTAGTGCTGCCTGGATTGGACTGTTGTAGTTTCCCATTGACCTTATCCACAAAGTATGGTTAATAATAAGAAATGCTCTAATGGGTCTCCTGTATTCCATGTGTACTCTTCCTTACCTCCATTGTGGAGTAGTAGAATGATTTCATCTTGATAGTTCGGGTCAATAACCCCAGCCAACACTGTAACTCCCTTCTTAGCCTGTTGACTTAAAGGTAGGAGGAGCCCAAAGTGTCCAGGTGGCAATCTTAACTTCCAGTTTAATTGAATCATTGTGTCTCCTGGTGGCAGCATTCCTTCTTCTGGAACTAAGACCTCTAGGTGAGCAGAATGTAATGTCATGGAAACAGGAAGCAAAAATTTTGCTAGTGGTTCACTAGGGATGATAGTGAGTGGTTCCACTTCCACCTCCACCTCTTGATTCCTGGACCCATGAATCCTGGCTATGGGAGAAACAATACCCTATATTGGACACTGATTCAGAACATACACAGCCTTCTGGAGAACTTTGCCTCAGTCCTGCAAAGTTTTGTCACCTAGTTGGTGTGTAATTGTGACTTCAAAAGAACATTACACCATTCTATCAATTCAGCATACTTCAGGAGGATGGAGAACATGGTGAATTCCATAAACATGAGCCCACTGCCACACATCTTTAGCTGTAAAGTAAGTGCTTTTGTTAAAGGCAATGCTGTGTGAATAGCATGATGGTGGATAAGGCATTCCGCGAGTCCACAGATGGTAGTCTTGGCAGAAGCATTGCATGCAGGATAGGCAAACCCATATTCGGAGTAAGTGTCTATTCCAGTGAGGACAAACCTTTGCCCTTTCCATGGTGGAAGAGTCCCAATATAATCAACATGCCACCAGGTCGCTGGCTGATCACCACGAGGAATGGTGTCATATCAAGGGCTCACTGTTGGTCTCTGCTGCTGGTAAATTGGGCACTCAGCAGTGGCCATAGCCAGATCAGTCTTGGTGAGTGGAAGTCCACATTGCTGAGCCCAATTGTAACCTCCACCCCTGCCACCATGGCCACTTTGTTCATGGGCCCATCGGACAATGACAGGGATAGCTGGGGAAACAGGCTGAGTGGTATCCACAGAACGGGTCATCTTATCCACTTAATAATTTAAATCCTCCTCTGCTGTAGTCACCTGTTGCTGAGCGTTCACATGGGATGCAAATGTCTTCACATTGTTTGAACACTCAGAGAGGTCTATCCCCATACCTTTTCCCCAAATTTCTTTGTCACCAATTTTCCAATCATGGGTTCTTCTAAGTTCCTGGTCATCCAGCCAAACCATTGGCTACAGCCCATGAATCAGTATATAATCGCACATCTGGCCATTTCTCCTTCCATACAAAGTGCACAACTAGGTGCACTGCTCAAAGTTCTGCCCATTGGGAAGATTTTCCTTCACTGATGTCCTTCAGGGATGTTCTAGAAAGGGGTTGTAGTGCCAAAGCTGTGCACTTTTGGGTGGTGCTTGCATATTGTACAGAATCACCTGTGAACCACGGCCTAGTCTTCTCTTCCTCTGTCAACTGATCACAGGGAATTCCCCATGAGGCCATTGGTGCAGGCTGGGGGAGAGAAGGCAGGGTGGCAGGAGTGGAGACCATGGGCATTTGAGCCACTTTCTCATGTAACTTACTTGTGCCTTCAGGACCCGCTCGAGCACAATCACATATATGCCACTTCCATTTAATGATGGAATGCTACAGTGCATGACCCACTTTATGACTAGATGGGTCAGAAAGCACCCAGTTCATGATACGCAGTTCAGCTCACAAGGTGACTTAATGACCCATAGTCAAACGTTGAGTTTCCACCAAAGCCCAGTAACAGGCCAAGAGCTGTCTCTCAGAAAGACGGTACTCATCTGCAGAAGATGACAGGGCCTTGATCCAAAATCCTATGGGCCTCCACTTTGATTTGCCTAGGGTGGCTTGCCAAAGGCCCCAAACAGCATCCTTATCTGTCACTGACACCTCAAGCACCATTGGATCTGCTGGGGCATATGGCCCAAGTGGCAGAGCAGCTTGCACAGCAGCCTGGACCTGTTGCAGAGCCTTCTCCTATTCTGGACACCACTTAAAGCTGACAGCATTTCAGGTCACTCAATAAATGGGCTGGAGTAACACACTCAAATGAGGAATGTGTTGCCTCCAAAATCCAAATAGACCCACTAGGCATTGTGCCTCTTTCTTGGTTGTAGAAAGGGCCAAATGCAGCAACTTATTCTTCACCTTAGAAGGAATATCTCAACAGGCCAGTGGACCCCTAGAAATTTTACTAAGGTAGAAAATCCCTGAATTTTAGCCAGATTTATTTCCCATCCTCTGGCATGCAAATGTCTCACCAATAAATCCAGTGTGTTTGCTACTCCTTGCTCACTGGATCCAATCAGCATAATGTAATCAATGTAACAAGTCAGTGTGATATCTTACAGAAACAAAAAGTTACCAAGATCTCCCCAAATAAGATTACGACACAAAGCTCAAGAGCTGATATACCCCTGAGGTAGGACAATAAAGGTATATTGCTGGCCTTACCAGCTGAAGGCAAATTGCTTCTGGTGGGCCTTATGGACAGGAATGGAGAAAAAGGCATTTGCCAAGTCAATGGCTGCATACCAGGTACCAGGGGATGTGTTAATTTGCTCAAGCAATAAGACCACACCTGGGACAGCAGCTGCAATTGGAGTCATCACTTGATTAAGCTTACAATAATCCACTGTTATTCTTCTTGATGGTGGCAGTAATCTCTCCAGTCCCTCCAGGGATGTGATATTGTTTTTGATTTACTATTTTTCTAGATAGATGCAGCTCTAATGGCTTTCATTTAGCCTTTCCCACCATAATAGCCCTTACCTTACTGGTTAGGGAGCCAATGTAAGGGTTCTGCCAGCTGCTAAGGATGTCTATGCCAATTATGCATTCTGGCACTGGGGAAATAACTACAAGATGAGTCTGAGGACCCACTGGACCCACTGTAAGTCTAACTGAGCTAAAATTCCATTAATTACCTGACCTCCATAAGCCCCTCCTTTAATTAGAGGACAACAATGATGTTTTGGGTCCCCTGGAATCAACATCAGCTCAGAACTAATATCCAGTAGTCCCCAAAATGTCTAATTATTTCCCTTTTTCCAATGCACACTTACACTGGTAAAAGGCTGGAGGTCTCCTTGGGGTGGGGGGTGGGGGGGAATGGGAGAAAGATTAACAGCATAAACTGTCAGTATTGCAGTGGGGTCCTTCCTCAAGGGGATACAGCCTCCTCTTCATTCAAAGGGTTCCAGGCCTACAAACTGGCTCAAGTCTGGAAATTAATTGAAGGGCCATGATTCTCTGTTTTGATAATTCAAATTAGTTTTTTGCCCATTCGACCTAACAGTTTTCTGCTTATATAAATTAAGCAGAAATGCAGTAGGCTTTCCATCAATTTTGCTTCTAGGAACACCATATTAACTAGCCGGTGGTAGAGCTCTACACAAGTCATACTATTCTGATTGCTGCTTTAACTTTTCTGTCCATTACAGTAGATATGCCCACCTTGCCTTTGATGGTTGAGTGCCTCCACTTGACCCCTGCCACCTCAGGATCCAATTATTCCCATTGTATTTAAATTTTGTAGTTGAGTGACTGTGGTTTCCACTGTTAGATCTGACACACAGAGGAGAGAAATTACAAGGCACTTCAAAGATGCAGGTGCTGCCCTCACAAATCTATTTTGCAAGGCATTAGTCAAGGGTATATCATCTGGACCCTCTCAGCTGGGGTGAGTATCCACTCATCCACAATTTTATTTTATCACTTTGTCCATTGAACTTAGGAGCAACCAACCAGCTTTGTTATGTTCCTTGATTCTCCACATGTAGTCAAAGGTATTATGTATAGAGTCACTAATCCACTTCACCATCCCAATCTCTCTAAGCCTTTGGATCCCTTCCTCTGCATTAAATCAAGGGAGACCAGCTCACTCACAGTGGGCCATCTTTTCATTCATATTTCAGCTAACCAAGCAAATAAACTATTAGAACCTGTTTAACTCCCGGAGCTGCAACATTAAAAGCAGAGTCCCTACTTAATGGGCCCAGATCAATAAATTCAGCCTATCCAACTCTATGGTTCTTCCACCACTATCCCACACTCTTAATATCCATTCCCATGCTTGTTCCTCAGATTTCTATTCATATAAATTAAAAAACTCAAGCAGGTCTTTTCGAGTGTAGCACACCCTCCTCATGGGTCACACTCTCCACCTCACCTCTAGGGGACCCCTGGGACTTCAGTCTAGTTATAGGTCTAGAAGTGAACAGGAATGTTGAGGGTGGCTCCTGGGGATAATCAACATTATCTTGCCTGACAACTGTCTCAGGGAGACCATCACTGTTGCCTCAGGCAGCACAGGGTTCATCTCCTCAGACAAAGGTGGAAAGGCTGATGGCAGCATGGGTCAGGGAGGGGATGTTGCCACTACTGGGGATGGGGAAGCTTTTTCTTCTGGCAAAAGTTTCATCAGAGTTTACAAACTCAGTGTCTCCAGCTTCACCAGTATCCTCCCACACGTCCCCATTCCAAGTTGTAGGGTCCTGTTCTTTTCCAATCAATGTCCTCATTTTAACAGTAGATACTTGATGAGGCTGTGCATGCACCTTTTATTATAGGTCAGCAATTATCATGAAAAGAGCTTGTGTCTGTTTTTTCACAATTTCAGCTCTTTCTCTACAGGAGATAAGACTCTCACTCAGGGAAATCTTAGCAGATTTGAGACTCAGTATCTGCCTCTGAATCCAGTTAGAATCTCTGAGTTCATCATTTTCTTTTATCACTTTGTCCACTGAACTTAGGAGCAACCAATCAGCTTTGTTATATTCCTTGATTCTCCACATGTAGTCAAAGGTATTATGTATAGAGTCATTAAACTCCTTGCCTCTCACAAGCAGTGAATCAAGACTGTCAAATGCATTTATTTTACATAGCTCTGTAAACAATTCACACCAAGAACTATCAATGTTCTCCATACTATTAGAAGTAGAGTCCTTAGAATTTGGGGTCTAATTATATTAAGCAGCCAACTTCAGAAACCCCCAAACCAATGAAAGAACTCCATCCTCAACATTCTGTTCTTCCAGAACCACACCTGGTACCAAAATCTGTATAGTCAGAGTTCTCTAAAGGGATAGAACTAATGGAATATATATATATAAAGGAGAGTTATTAAGTATTAGCTCATGTGATCATGATGTCCCACAAGAGGCCATCTGCAAGCTGAGGAGAAAGGAGAGCCAGTCCAAGTTCCAAAACTGAAGAACTTGGAGTCTGATCTTTGAAGGCAAGAAGCATCCAACACAGGAGAAAACTGTAGGCTGGGAAGCTAAGCCAGTCTAGTCTTTTCACATTTTTTTCTGCCTGCTTTTTATATTTTAGCCATGCTGGCTGCTGATTAGATTGTGTCCACCCAGATTAAATGTGGTTCTGCCTTTCCCAGGTCACTGCCTCAAATGTTAATCTCCTTTGGCAACACCCTCACACAGACACACCAATGATCAAATCTTTGCATCCTTCAGTCTAATCAAATTGGCAGTCAGTATTAGCCATCACATAAAGTAACATTCCGAAGTACTGAGAGTTAGAACATTAACATATCCCTTTTAGAGGAACACAATTCAACTGATAGCATATGCATATACTTATAAAATATTACATATAGGCACACTATAAAAATTAGTCCCATAGAGTATATGATTTCCTCATGGACATATCTCCTGAGTTATTTAATCTACAAAAAATAAATACTGGAGAAAGAATAGCCACTGAGGAATCTGAACTCAGCTCCACACACACTTACCCTATGATAGGGAAAAATTATAACTTCCTTGAACCTGTTTCCTTATTTTTAAAAATGAAGAGATTGGCATAGATAATTTCCAAAGTGTTATAAATATATATATTTCTAGGTTATTTTTTCAATTTAAAAACTAATGTATGGATGTGGTTTTATATAATAAGTCAAGCATCATAAAAGGCTTTGCTACGAAATACAAGATTTTTCCCCATTCAAAATTCTTGAGAAGAGGCAGAGAAAGATGGTGGAACAGAAGACTCCACCAATTATTTCCTTGGCAAGGACACCAACTTAACAACTCTCTACACAGGATAAAAACATCTTTATAAGAACCAAAAATCAGGTGAGCCCCATAGTACCTTGTTTTTCCTTTGTACCACTGAAAGAGGCATTGAAGAAATAGAAACAAAACAGTCTGGAATCACCAATACCATCCAACTACCATCTCTCCCACCCACCCCAGCCACAGTGGTGTGATGTGAAGAGTGTCTGTGATGTAAAGTGGTGTGATGAAGTGGTGTGATGTGAAGAGTGTCTGTGCAGAGTACGTGAAGAGGGTAATGTGAAGAGACACTCTGGGCACTGTGGGAGGCAGAACACAGCAATTGTGAGGCATTGGACTCAGTGCAGTCCTGTTAGAGCATAAAGAAAACCTAGACAAAACTCAGTTGACACCTGCCCATGAAGGGAACATTTAAACATTAAACCATCCCTAGACAGAGGAAAATTGCCACCCTAAGCAAAAAGAACAAAACTAGAGGAATCACGTTACCTGACTTCAAATTATGCTACAGAGGTATGGTAACCAAAACAGCACGGTTCTGGCATAGAAACAGACACATAAACCAATGAAACAGAAGAGAGAACCCAGAAACAAATCCACACACCTAAAGAGACCTCATTTTCGGCAAAGGTGCCAAGAACATACACTAGGGAACAGTTTCTTCAATAAACAGTACTGAGAAAAGTGAATATCCACATGCAGAAGAATGAAACTACCCGTCTCTCACCATACGCAAAAGAAAAAAAATCAAAATGAATTAAAGACCTTAAGGCCTCAAACTATGAAATTACTTCAGAAAACCACTGGGTAAAATCTCCAGGACATTGGTCTGGGAAAAAAAATTTCTTGAGCAGTACCCTACAAGCACCAGCAACCAAAGCAAAAATGGACAAATTGGATAACATTACATTAAAAAGTTTCTGCACAGCAAAGGAAACAACCAGCAAAGTAAACAGACAACCCATAGAATGGGAGAAAATATTTGCAAACTATCCATATTACAAGGAATTAATAACCAGGATGTATAAGCAGCTCAAACAACTCTGTAGGAAAAAATGTAGTAATTCAATCAAAAAATAGGCAAAAGGTTTGGTATTTCTCAAAAGAAGACATGCAAATGGCAAACAGGCATATGAAAAGGTGCTCAACATCATTTATCATCAGAAAAATGCAGATCAAAACTACAGTGAGATATCATCTTATCCCAGTTAAAATGGCTTATACCGAAAAGATAGGCAATAACAAATGCTGGTGAGGATGTAGAGAAAAGGGAACCTCCTCATACGCTGTTGGCAGGGATGTACCACATGGTTCCGCAATCCCACTGCTGGATATATATCCAAAAGAAAGGAAATCAGTATATCAAAAGATATCTGCACTCCCAACTTTGTTGCAACACTGTTCACAATAGCTAATATTTAGAAACAATCTAAGTCTTCATCAACAGATGAATGAATGACAAAAAGTAGTAAACACAATAGATTACTATTCTACCATTAAAAAAACAAGATCCTGTTATTTGCAACAACATGGATGGAACAGAAGATGATTATGTTAAGCCAGACACAGAAAGACAAATATCGCATGTTCTCACTTATTTGTGGGATCTAAAATTCAAAACAATTGAACTCATGGACATAGAGAGTAGAAGGATGGTTATCAAAGGCTGGGAAGGGTAGGGCGAGGGCTTGAGGGAAGGTAGGAATGGTTAATGTGTAGAAAAATAGAGTTATAAAGAATGAATAAGACCTACTATTTCATAACACAACAGGGTGACTATAATCAATAATAACTTAACTGTACATTTTAAAATAACTAAAAGAGTATAATTGGATTGTTTGTAATTCAAAGGATAAATGTTTGAGGGAATGGATACTCTATTATCCATGATATGATTATTTCACATTTCATGCCTGTATCCAAACGTAACCACAAAACTTAAAAAACTCTTTTAGCACCCCACAGTCACTATGAACAGTTTTATGGATCACTTCAAAAACATCAGCCAGGTGCAGTGGCTCATACCTGTAATCCCAGCACTGTGGGAAGCCGAGGCGGGTGGGTGGCTTGAGCCCAGGTGTTTCAGACCAGCCTGGGCAACATGGCAAAACCCCATCTCTACAAAAAATACAAAATTTAGGCAGGTGTGGTGGTGCATGCCTGTAGTTTCAGCTACTTAGGAGGCTGAGGTGAGAGGATCACTTGAGCCCAGGAGGCAGAGCTTGTAGTGAGCTGCGCCACTCCACTCAAGCCTGGACAACAGAGCAAGATCTGTGTCAAAAAAAAAAAAAATGAACAAACAAAAAACCTTCTGTGTATATGTAGGTGCATATAAGTACAGATTTCCTTTCCACAAATGATAGTATAGTAGTCACACTATTCTGAACCTTGCTTCTTTGAGTCTTTTTTGCAGCAGCAGAACAATTATCTATTGCATTTAAGTATATTTAGACAAAAACATCCTTAGAATATTCTGGAATAGCTTACACCTATAATCTCAGCCTTTTAGGAGGCCAAGGCAAGAGGATTACTTGAGGCTAAAAGTGCAAGGTAAACCTGAGCAACATAGCGACACCTAATCTCTACAAAATTCTTAAAAATAGTCTGGTGTGGTGGTATGCAGCTCTAGTCCTAGCTGCTTGGGAGGATGAGGCAGGGAAAATACCTTGAGCAAAGGAGCTTGAGATTACAGTGAGTTATGATCACACCACTGCACTCCAACCTATGTGGCAGAGTGAGATGCTGTCTCTTATAAAAAAAAAAAGAGAGAAGAGAAGAATATTCTGGAACAGCTTTGTAAAAGGACAATAACTTTCCATGTTTCTTTAAAGGATTAAAAATTATGATCACCTTAATGTGTATTTTTATTTTAAAAAATGATGAAGAATATAATTTTGCTCCAAAGTCACAATAGATTGAAGATAATTAGTTTTGTGATAATAGTTTTGTAATAATTGACTTCAAAGAGTTCTTTTAATTATAATAGTATATAAGAAAGGATTCCTCAGTGATATTTTTATACAAAAATTGATTCTCCTGTCATCCAAAAGGCAAAGGTGTTTAAGCCAGTAGACTTCAGTCAATAAACTAAAGCAAGAAACAGTCAAGCATGAGGTTGAGGTAGGATATAAAAGTTAAACAGCTTGGGAATAAAGACTTGGCCACCTGACCTAATGCAATCAGCTTAGAGAAGACTTAAGCTGAGGCCTAATCAGTAGGTGATATAAGCAGGGCTTTAGGGATAAGGAGAGTTGATTCCCCATGGACCTGATTGTTTAAAAAGACTTTTTCTAAATCCTCAAAGTCTTCCTCAGAAGTCTTTTACCTCTAGTGCTCCCACCCTGTCTGTTAAACAAAACCATGAGCTCTGGGATGGGGCATCTACTATCATGTCTGCTTATATAGTAGACATCTGGTTAATATATGTTGGTCACATGAATGAACAAAAGGAAAATTCTGGTATCTGCATACTTGACAGCAACTTTAATAAAGACAAACGTTGTCTTCACTGTTAATGTTTAATACAATCTCATGCACTTGATTTTATGGGCCTTCTGGGAGACAAAGGCCTAATATGTTGTTAACGCAGATGAATAGCTGCCTAAAGAAGGCTATTAGACTCATAATAAAGAATTTTCAGTGTGGTTTGGAGCTAAGAAACAGAGGTATAATGGGATTTTCCACTCAATATCTTTATTTTCAACAAATAAAATATATGTAATTATGATAGCATAGGAGTCTGGAGCAACCTGAACAGAAGCAGTAGTACATAGCATCTGATTTTATGGTTGGTATTAGGCCATATGTGTAATAAATATTAAGACTACCAACTCAGCAAAAATGGGTAAATTGCTTTTATTTTCCTATCTCTGCATATCACCTTCACTTCTAGCCCTCATGTTACATAACTGAAGGCTTTTTCTCCACTCTCCCTAGAGTTATTTCTAAATTCTGAGAGCCTATCTAATGTCATAAGTCATGACAATATACATATAATTATACATATATAATGATATATGTGTGTGTAAATATATTATATATATTATATATATAATGTCATGAGTCTTTGCTGAGATGGAGGGGTGAGTGATAGAGAATCTGTCTTTCTATCCCTTCCTCTCTCCACAGGGATATATGATGATAGGCCTATCAACAAACCTAGTCTGTCACAAGGAAACACAGATTGCTACTGTGTCCCCAGTTTTGAAAACTTATTTTGAACCTCAATCTGAGAATTGCCTTGTCAGTTCTCTGGTTCTGTTGTATCATTCCCCTTCTTGAGACAGGGAAATAATTTGGTCTAACATCTTGGACAAAAGAAAGGCTATAACAGCATTGGAGAAGAGCAGAAGAAGGAATGTTCATCAGTTAATATGTGAAAATAGGTCTCATCACCAATGGAAAACAGAATAAGCTTTATTTGGTTAACCTATTCAAAATTTTTTGCTATCATATCTTTGCTTCTGCACAAACATCTTGAAACTCCTTAAAGTATCAGTGAAACATTTGACAAACTTAAATAAAAGCATATACAAGTTCATCACTTAGAATTAACATACATATGTAGCACTGAAGATTTTCCCATGCATATGCATATACATGCAGATACATATTTAATTGGTTTTTATAAAAATAGAATCATAGTGTATGCAATTATTTTGTAACTTGGTTTTTGAAGCTAGTAATGATATCTAATATTTTGGAATCAGCTTGATGAAGAAAATTGTAAGATCAATATGATATTACATTCAATATTGCAGGCTGTGTACACCCACCCTGTGATATTGTTCCTAAAATCCAGGAAGGGAGAGGACAGTATGACTTTCTATATAGTGGGAGGTGTACACCCACACTGGGATTTTGTTCCTAATATCAAGGAGGGGAGAGTGTAATATTACTCCCAATATGGCAGGGGGTGTACATCACCCAAGATATTGTTCTTGCCATTCAAAACAGGAGAGGATAACATTACTCCACATATCGAAGAAAGTGTAAACTCCCGTGTGATATTGTTTCTAATATCCAGAAAGGGAGAAGAGGATGTTAATCCCCATATCACAGGAGGTGTACACTCACTCTGATATTTTTCCAAATATGCAGGGGGGAAAGAGGAAAATAGTATCCCCAATATTGCAAGAGTTGTACACCCCCGTGTGACATGGTCCTTAATAATATTGCAAGGCAGAGGGGAGGATATTACTACATATATCGCAGAAAGTGTACAGCCCACAGGGATATTGTTGCCATGATCCTGGAGGGAAGAGGATGACATTACTTTAAATATCACAGAAGGTGTACACGCCCCCAGTGATACTGTTTCTAATTTCAATGTGGGAGAGGAGGACATGATACCCAATATCGCAGGGAATAGAAACACTACTGTGATACTGTTCTTAATATTCAGGGAGGAAGAGGATATTACTGCCAATACACAGTGGTATACACATTCTGTACACCGAGGGTGCACACCTGTCTGTGAAATCATTCATAATTTCTAGAGGGAGAGATGTTATTACTCACAATATCGTAAACAGATTGTAAGTCCACCGAAGATCATAATAGCCAGGGGAGGAGACGGGGTGGCTCTTACTCCCCATGTTGCAGGGGGTGCCTCACCCCATGCGAGGTGGATCCTAAGAGCCAGGGAGGGAGAGGGGGTGGCTCTTACTCCCCATATCGTGGGGGGTGCCTCACCCTCCTGCATTCTGTGTCCATTATCACCATTCTCTTTTTTTCTGGTATCAGCAACAATTTCACAGGGTTTGTGTACACAGACTGCGACATGAAAACTAATAGCATCCTCTGCACCTCCGCAGATTAGGAACCATATCACACCATGAGTGTACACTTTTTGTGAGATTTGGGGTAATGTCATCCTTGGTTTCCCTGAATATTCGGGGAAATATCACAGAGCGGGTGTCCACCCGCTACTCTGTTGGGAGGCACATCCTACGTTAGCTACTGGAAATTAGGAGGTATATCACGGCTGGGGTGTAGAGCCACTGTCATATCTCAAGTACTATCATGCTCTCCCCCACGAGTTGTGAGGAGCAATATCACAGCAGGGGGGATGTATACCTTCTGCCCTATTGGGAGTAATATCATCATCTCTTCCTTTAGATGATAGGAACAATATCACGGAGCGGGTGTACACCCCGTGTATTTTGGAAGCAATGTCATTCACTCTTCTCGATTTTATGATTCATATCACATGCGGGGTGTACACCCCTTTCTATATTGGGATTAATATCACCTCTCCCTATGTGGTTATTAAGGACAAAATCGCAGGATGATGTACACATCCTCCATTATTGGGAGTAATGTCATCCACTCACCCCCTGGATATCAGGAACCGCATCACAGAAGAGTTGTAAACTCCTTCGATATCATCAGCAATATCATTATCCTCTTCACACCTGGATATTAGGAACAATACCACGGGGGGTTGAGGGTGTACACCCACTGTGAGATACAGAGTAATATCAGCCTTTTTCCTGCTGAATATTAGGAACTATATCACAGGTGTGTGTGCACCTTCTGCGATAGTGGGAGTAATATCAGCCTCTACCCCGCTGCCTATTAGGAACAATATCCGGCGGCAGGGGCGTTACACCCCCTGCGATATTGAGAGTAATATTATTCTCTTTTCTCTGTACCTTACTATATCACAGGGGTCTGTACACCTTCTGTGATATTGGGATCAATGTTATCCTCTCCCCTCCCCTGAATATCAAAAAGAATATCACAGCAGGGTGTACACCCCCTGCAATATGGCCAGTAATGTCATCGTCTCTATGTTTGGACACTAGGAACAACATCACAGAGGGTGGGTACACCCCCTGCGATACTGGGCATAATGTTATCCTCTCTTCCCCTGGATATGAGGAACAATATCCCTGGTGGGGGGAGGTGGAGTACCTTAAGAACAGTATCACTGAGTGGGTGTACACCTGCTGCGATATTGGGTGTAGTATCATCCTCCCTTCCCTAGGATACTCAGAACTATATCACAGGAGGGCTGTACAGTCCCTGGGATGTTGGGAGTAATATCATCCTCTCCCCCTCTGGACATAAGGAACAATAACCCAGGGTGGGTGTACATTCCCTGCAATATTGGGCATAATGTCATCATCTCCCAACGTGGATATTGGGAATAATGTCAAAGGGGGGTGTACACCTTCTTCCATATTGGGAGTAGTATCATCCTCTCCCCTCGGGATTGTAGGCAAAATATCAAAGGGGTTTTACAACTCGTGCCATATGGGTAGTAATATCATCCTCTCCCCACCTAGGTATTAGGAACTATATCACAGGCGACTGTACACTTCTCACGATATTGGGAGTAATATCATCCTCTCCCATCATGGATATTAAGAACTATATTACAAGGGAGGTCCCCTTGCCCTGCGATATTGAGAGTAATATTATGCTCTCCCATTCGAGATGTTAGGAACAACATCGCAGGAGGTGTGTACAACCCCTGCGATAGTGGGGGTAATATCATCCTCTCCCCCTGAGTGTAAGAAACAATATCACAGGAGGATGTACACCGCCTGTGATATTGGGAGTAACATTGTTTTCTCCCCCTCTGGATATTCGGAACAATCTCACAGTGGGTGTGTACACACCCTGCGATATTGCCACTGGTATCGTCCTCTCCCAGGATATAAGGAACAATGTCAAAAGGGGCTGTACACCCCCTGCGATATTGGGGGTAATATCTTCTTCTCCCCTGCTGGCTATTAGGAACAGTGTCACAGAAGGGGTGTACACCCCCTGCTATATTGAGACTAATATCATCCTCTCGCCTCCTGGATATTAGGAACAATATCACAGGGGTGGTGTACACTCCCTGAGACACTGGAAGAAATAGCATCCTCTCCACCTTTGGATGTTAGGGACAATATCACGGGGGAGGTCTGCACCCCCTGTGATATTGGGAGTCTTACCCTCCCCTCCCACAAAGGATAGGAGGAACAAGGTGACCGAAGGGATGTACAGCCACTGCGATATTTTCAATAATGTCATCCTCTACCCCCTGGCTATTAGGAATAACATCATAGAGGGGTGTACCCTTTCTGCGATATTGCGAGTAATATCCTCTCCCCCACAGATATCAGGAACAATTATATTAATTATTAGTATTAATAAATATAAGCACAATTAATAGTAATCATCGATAATAATTACAATAAAGAGTAAAAGTTAATACTGATTAAAATATTGACAATTACTATTGATAATTAACAGTAATATCACTATTAATAATAGAATAATCATATCAGTAATTCATGTTACTTAATTAAAGCAATAAGTGACATTGGTAATAAAATAATAATTAAATATTAAGATTAATAACTAATATTATTGATAAACAACATGAATAGTAATAATTCAACCACACATAAATTGTATATTTATAATTTTATTAAATATTAAAAACATACTATTAATATTAACATTGATAATTATTAAAACTGATGTTTGGTAATTAATAATATTATTACACCTAATACCTCAGGGGGTGTACACCTACCTGTGATATTGTTCCTAATATCCAGGGACGGAGAGCATGATATTACTTTTAATATCGCAGTAGGTGTACACTCACCCTGTGACATTGATCCTAATATCCAGGGACTAGAGTATGACATGACTCCCAACAGAGCAATGAATGTACAGCCACCCGGTGATATTGCTCCTAATATTCACGGAAGAAGCCTATGATATTATGCATAATATCACAGGGAGTGTACACCTCTTCTGTGATATTGTTCCTAGTATCTGGAGGGGGAGAGGATGATAACAATTCCAGTATCGCAGGCTGTGTTCACCCACCCCATGATATTGTTATTAATATCCTGGAAGGGAGAGGATATTAGTCCCCATAGAGCAGGAGGTGCACACCCACCCTGGGATATTGTTCCTAATATCCATGGAGGGGAGAGGCTCATATTACTCGCAATACGCCAAGGGGTGTACATCCACCCCGTGATATTGATCTTAATATTCAAAGGCCGAGAGGTTGATATTACTCGAAATATCTCAGAAAGTGTACGCCCCTGTGTGATACTGTTCCTGATATCCAGAAGGGGAGAAGATGATATTACTCCCCATATCGCAGGAGGTGAACATTGTGTGATAGCTTTCCTAATATGCAGGGGGAGAGAGGATAACTTTATTCCCAATATTGCAGAAGGTGTACACCCCCCCCACCCCCGTGATACTGTCCTTAATATTCCAAGCCAGAGAAGATGATATTACTCCCAATATCGCAGAAAGTGTACACCCCCCAGTGATAGAGTTCCCATGATCCAGGAGGGAAGAGGATATTACTTTCAAGATCACAGGGAGTGTACATGCCCCCAGTGATACTGTTCCTAATTTCCACATGGGAGAGAATGACATTACTCCCAATATCGCAAGGGTCATAAACACTCCTTTGATATTGTTCCTAATATCCAGGGCGAGGGAGGGAATGATATTCCTCCCTATATTGCAGAGGGTGTACACCAGTCTTTGATAGTCTTTGATATTGTTCACAATCTTTAGAGGGGGAGATGATAGTATTCACAAAATCGTAAACACGCTGTGTGTCCACCGTGGATCACAATATCCAGGGAGGGATATTACTCCATTATCGCAGGGGTTGTCCACCCCGCATGTCATATTGTTTCTTATATCCAGGGAGGAGAGGATGATATTGCTACCAATATCGAAGAAGTGTACACGCCCCCTGTGATATGGTTCCAAACACCCACGTTGGGAGAGGATGATATTACTCTCAATGTCACAGGGGCTGTACACATTGCCTGTGATATTTTTCCTGCAATCCAGAATAAGAGAGAATGATATTACTCCCAACAGTGCAGGGGGTGTACCCCCCCACCATGTGATATTGTTCTCAATAGCTAAAGGAAGAGAAGATAATATCATTCTTTGTAGTGCAGGGGGTGTACACCCACCTGTGATATTGTTCCTAATATCCAGGGAGGGAGAGCATGATATTATCCCCAGTCTCGCCGTGGGTGTACACCCACTTTGTGATATTGCTCCTAATATCCAGGGGGTAGAGTATGACATTACTCCCAATTTAACAGTGGATGTACATCCACCCGGGGATACTGCTCCTAATATTCAGGGAAGGCGAAAGTGATATTACTCCCAGTATCACAGAGAGTGTACAACCCTTCTGTGATATTGTTCCTAATATCCAGTGGGGGAGAGGATGACATTACATTCAATATCACAGGCTGTGTACATCCACCCTGTGATATTGTTCCTAAAATCCAGGAAAGGAGAGGACAGTATGACTTTCTATATAGTAGGAGCTGTACACCCACACTGGGATTTTGTTCCTAATATCAAGGAGGTGAGAGCATAATATTACTCCCAATATGACAGGGGGTGTACATCCCCCCTGAGATATTGTTCTTGCCATTCAAAACAGGAGAGGATGACATTACTCCGGATAGCGAAGAAAGTGTAAACCCCTGTGTGATATTGTTTCTAATATCCAGAAAGGGAGAAGAGGATATTAATCCCCATATCGCAGGAGGTGTACACTCACTCTGATATTTTTCCAAATATGCAGGGGGGAAAGAGGCAAATAGTATTCCCAATATTGCAAGGATTGTACACCCCCGTGTGACATGGTCCTTAATAATATTGCAAGGCGGAGGGGAGGATATTACTATATATATCGCAGAAAGTGTACACCCCACAGGAATATTGTTGCCATGATCCTGGAGGGAAGAGGATGATATTACTTTAAGTATCACAGAAGGTGTACACGTCCCTAGTGATACTGTTTCTAATTTCAACCTGGGAGAGGAGGACATGATACCCAGTATCACAGGGAGTAGAAACACTCCTGCGATACTGTTCTAAATATTCAGGGAGGAAGAGGATGATATTACTGCCAATACATACTGGTGTACACATTCTGTACACCAAGGGTGTACACCCGTCTGTGAAATAGTTCATAATTTCAAGAGGGAGAGATGTTATTATTCACAATATCGGCAAGGTGGATCGTAAGAGCCGGGGGGAGAGGGGGTGACTCTTACTCCCTACCTCGCGGGGGGTGCCTCACCCCCCTGCAATGTGGATCCTAAGAGCCAGGGGAGGAGAGGGGGTGGCTCTTACTCCCCATATCACAGGGGGGTGCCTCAACTAGAAAGAGAGGAACTTTTAAAGAGAAAATACTCAGAGTAGAGCCACACATTTCTGTCTAGAAAAGAAATATCTTGTATAAACAACATGAAGAATGCATCTGGATCATACACCAATAGAAATGACAAAATCAAAGCTAATCATTTTGGTTCAAATCATCAGAGTTGAGTATTTCCATGAAGCATAGTAATGTTAGTCACCGGCTTTTAGAGAGTATCCTTACTATTATAAATATACTCCCATCCAGTTTACACCTCAGTGATTCTATCAACACCAAATGAGTGATTTAGATATTTAAAAAGATGGGCTTTAGATCTTGTATAAAAACCTTCAAATTTGTATTCTTTCCTGAAATTGGCAATACATTTAAAAAATCAAGAATTCATGTATTTTAGCAATTTTGCTTTTATATTTTCTTGATATTTTTTGAACCATTTTCCCCAATTTCTTACCCCTTTTTACAGAACACTTTTATTGCCAACTACCTTTACAGTAGCCTAATGACATTATCTTACCAATGCTATCTGTACAGAATATTAAATTTGAGGTATTCTTTGTAGTCTAGGCCTTGTATGGGTTTATTAAAAGGAACATTTATATGTAAAGGCACATTTTAGATTATTCAACTGTAAATATATTTTTAAATATTTACGAAGATATAACATAGACCCCAGACCTAATATTGATTTTTGTATATTCAAAAATCAAAAAAAAAATTCACATGTGACTTAAGCTGCAAAAAAGTGACCCATTTTGGTTCAAATTTCTTTCCTGTCTGACTCATGTCATATAGATTTGGAAGGGAATGACTACGCAGGGAGAAAGAGTATTGGAAATGTGCCAATTGAGTATTTTCTGTGGAGTCTTAGGGAAAAATGGTGACAGCGATAAAGGACAAACTGTTAAAGGACATTCTTACTTACCTTAAACATGACTATATAAGGCAGTGGTTATGAGCTCTAGAATCAGACTTTCTGGACCTGAATACTGACTGTATCATTTATTATGTGTGTAACCTTGGGAAAGTTAACTACTTTCTCTATGGTTCAGTTTACTCACTGGAAGAATTGTGATAGCAATGACGTCTACATCATAAATTTGTTGTAAGAGCTAAGTTATCTATTAGAGGGGTTAGCATAGTCCCTTGCATATGTTAAGTGCACAATATATATATTCACATTTTAGAGGTTATCTTAATATATCTCAGAATAGTAAAATTGTAACCCACTTTTACTCATGGTGATAGGAGAAACCATTGCAGCTTATTCGATGCCCTATTTCTCACCTCTGGAAAGGCCATCTCTTCCACTACAATTTTAATATCTGCAGAGGCTTTTGCTCTTTTGTTTACTGCTGTATCCTCAGGGCTTAGATTAGTGCCTGAACCATAATGTGCTGTCTGTGAATGTTGCAGGAATGAATCATTGGTCAACTTTCAGCTTCTCCTTGCCAGGAAACCTCTCCACAATATTTTGTAGTGGAGAAAATATTCCATCCATCATGGAAATACTCTACCGCATGACAGCATTCAATCTAATTATTCTTTTTTTCTTTAATCTGCTTCCTCCTGCTTCAAACTCTGTAATGGATACCTGGGGGTGCTAGAGAATTCTAAAAATCCCTTTGATATCCCACTCAGGGTTTTCCAATTTGGAAAATCCCTTGTAAAGGAAAAGAATTTTTCTCTGCCAACCCTTGCCAAAACCTCCATACCTGGAGAACATGAAAACAATAGTAGCATTTAATATTTACTGAGTATTTACTGTATATGTGGTAGTGAGTTAGTTATTTCATTTAGTCTTCCTATCTTTCAATGATATGGATCCTAGAAACTTTTTACAAATGAGAAGATTGAAATTTGGGGAGATTAATAATTCACTAGTAAGTTTCAAACTACATTAGTCAGGGTTCTCTAGAGAGACAGAACTAATAGATGTATATATGAAGGGGAGTTTATTAAAGAGTATTGAATTACACGATCACAAGGTGAATTCCCATAATAGGCCATCTGCAAGCTGAGGAGCAAAGAAGCCAGTCCAAGTCCCAAAAACCTCAGGAGTAGGGAAGCTGGCAGTGCAGCTTTCAGTCTGTGGCCCAAGGCCGAGAGCCCCTGGCAAACCACTGGTGTAAATCCAGGAGTCCAAAAGCTGAAGAACTTGGAGTCTGATGCTTGAGGGCAGGAAGCATCCAGCACAGGATAAAGATGAAGGCTGGAAGACTCACCTAGTCTGCTCCTTTACATTTCTTCTGCATGCTTTATTCTAGCTACTCTAGCAGCTGATTAGAATGTGCCCACCCAGATTGAGGGTGTGTCTGCCTCTCCCAGTTCACTGATTCAAATGTTTATCTCTTTTGGCAACACCCTCATAGACATACACATGAACAATATTTTGCATCCTTCAATCCAATCAAGTTGACACTCAATATTAACCATCACACAAGCTATAAGGGGCAAAACAGTTTTCACTACTCTAATATCAACATCGATGCTCGTAAGAATGAACTAACCTTTACTCCTATCTGTGTAGTCAGTGTTCAGTACCAAAGCTATCAGGAGCTCATTTCACACATACCAGGGTATGAAGGACTGGCAATAAGTTAACACCAGGCTAACTCAGTCTGAATATGTTTTTGCTTAGAAGAATTTTACCTTGAACAAAAATATATTAAACCTAGTGAAAGAAATTTAATGGTGAATTTCAGACCCTATGCCAGGTAAATGGAATAAATAATTTGGGACTAGAAACTTTCTAGAGTTAACAATCTTCATACAATTTTGATCTGAGTTTCACTTTCAAATTCATCCATATATGTACTTTCCCTTTTAACACCTATATCATAAATACATATTCTACTACTAATGAATGAGTTCAATCATTCAATTCAAAGATTTTTAGAATGTCTACTCTATGGCAAACATTGTTTTAGACTTGGAGGTGAATGACTTCAGAAAGTTTACAACTTATGGCAGGGAAAAGGCATGTATGTACATGATTAGAGTACAATAAGATAAACACTATATGAAAGATACTTATTACAAAAATGGGAATAAAATGTTCATTGAGAAAAACTTCATTGGAGCAGTTACATTTAACTGTGATTGGGGACAGAGGGGAGTTAGTACAGAATGGTGAAAGAAATTTACCAGCTGGAAAAGCTTGTGTAGGGAATTCTAGATAGAGAAAAGACACATAAAGGCATCAAGGACTGAAAAAAATCAACACTGAGAGAATTAAGATTAATAGGCTATGAACCATCATGTTCTGATGACTTCAATGACTACAGTCACTATTAGTTCTGCTTCCTCTGAATTTGTGTCTCGAATGCTGGGACTACTCATCGGATGGTCCTCCTCGCCTCTCTCAATTTTAGGTATTTATGAGTTACCTCATTTTCTCCAAGGCTTTAATTAGCTGCTACCAGAATCTGGTGGTGGCTCTTTGAGGCTTTCCAGTATATTGTCACACAGATGAGCCAGTCTCATCAAAATCAGACAATTCGGAAACATAGAATAAAGCCCAGGTGAAAGGAAAGAGATCTTTGTAAATGTGAAAGGAATAAAAATTTGGAGGTGGGAGAAATTTCAAAAGTAACAACTAGTAAGAATTCATGTTCTGCTTAATGAGGTTACAGATAATTACTCACAGAAGTATTTATAATTTAATAAGTGTGTTTTCTTGTAGCAATTAATATACAAACATATATTTCTTTGCTCCATCAGGTGCAAGAGCCTAAAAGAAATGATACCCCAGTAACAATGTGCATACCATGAGCCCATATGTCAGTTACAAATAGCTTTCTCCAAAGGAAGGAATCACGGCTCGTTGGAGCAATGGCTGATTCTAGGATTGCTAGGAGTTTCTGAGAAGTCGTGTGCCACTTTTAATTTGGAATCAGTACATTGTGGGTATTTTTGTCCTGCCACGGGCTGTGGGATTTTGGGCAAGTCATTCTCACTTGTCTGAATCTCAATTCCCTGTGTCAGCTAGAACCTGAGCTTTGCTTGCCCTAAGATTCATGCAAATAGGAGTCCCAATGAAGGATCTGAAAGCCAGATCTAGCTATGAACTATTTATATGAGGAACTGTGGACTTTCCTGGGAAATAGTTTATTGAAAGGAAAGGTAGAATTCAGGCACGAAGGCCTAAAAACAATGTCCGAGGGTCTAACAGGGGAGAAAGGGAAAGAGAGCAATTGAACAGCCCACTGTTAATTATCACATTATTTTTAGCCCAATCTTCACCAATGTATGCTTAGATCAGGGAAGACAGAATAGGCATAAAGTATAGATATAATTCTTTTGCTAAAATCTCTGAACATCAAAGCACAGTCCAGGGATTCATGGATTAGCACAGTTAAGGAAGTGGAATCCTTTTCCCACATAAGTGGAAAGCATGGTATGTTTCATTTTGCATTAAGACCTCAGAGGTCTCAGCTTTCTTTGCAGGCCCCAACAGCTCAAGATACAGACAGATCAGAGTAGTTTCCATCCAATGTGCCACAATGTGTGATTTTGGTGCAGTCTCTTATACCAGAGATGGAAGTTTCAGTGTTTTGAGTTCCACTGTGTTAACCCTCAGAAACAGGTTTGAAGAGGAGTAGGGTCTTTCCATAAGTTTGAGAAAAATACAGAATGAATTAATTAGATTTCTTTTTTTTTTTTTTTGAGTTTTTGCTCTAGTTGCCCAGGTTGAAGTGTAATGGCGTGATCTCGGCTCTCCACAACCTCTGCCACCTGGGTTCAAGTGATTCTCCTGCCTCAGCCTCCCAAGTAGCCGGGATTACAGGCATGTGCCACCATGCCTGGCTAATTTTGTATTTTGGTAAAAACTTTTATATTTTTAGGTTTCTCCATGTTGGGCAGGCCGGTCTCGAACTCCCGACCTCAGGTGATCTTCCCACCTCAGCCTCCCAAAGTGCTGGGATTACAGGCATGAGCCACCATGCCCAGCCAATTAATTAGATTCTGATGTCCTTAACTGTAGATGGTGATAAACTCAGGGAAACAATATTTGGTATTATGCTTGAACAACGGAAGCTAACAAACATGTAGAATAGGAATTTCTAAGTAATTATTAAAATTGATATTGCATAAAATTTGAAGTAGAACTCCAATATCAGAAAAATTGGAGTTAACTCTTGTAGAGGAGTGACATACTCTATCTTAAGATCTCAGTGTTTGGCATCTCTCTCATTTCCTGAAAATACATAAGAATATCCCGAATGAAACGAACATAAGGGCACCCCAGAATGAAGACTGAAAAAATATCTAACTGATTGATGGCTAAGATACTACCTACCTTTAGATAATTGTTGGCTCTAAGCCACTGAGAAGGCTTATTATAGAAACACTGTTGCTGATTCTCAAGACTGTGAGGCAACAAGAAAGAAAAAAAAACGAATCCTTGGAAGCAGCTGAAATGATAGCCTGGCTACTTGAAGAAGGTCACACTGGCCGGGCGCGGTGGCTCAAGCCTGTAATCCCAGCACTTTGGGAGGCCGAGACGGGCGGATCACAAGGTCAGGAGATCGAGACCATCCTGGCTAACACGGTGAAACCCCGTCTCTACTAAAAAATACAAAAAGCTAGCCGGGCGAGGTGGCGGGCGTCTATAGTCCCAGCTACTCGGGAGGCTGAGGCAGGAGAATGGCGTAAACCCGGGAGGCGGAGCTTGCAGTGAGCTGAGATCCGGCCACTGCACTCCAGCCCGGGCGACAGAGCGAGACTCCGTCTCAAAAAAAAAAAAAAAAAAAAAGAAGGTGTCACACTGCTTTTCTATCCCAAAACCAATAGGAAAATATTAATATTCTGAACCTTGGGCCTTCTGCCAAGTCTCTATACAAAGTCTACTATATTAGCTATTTACACGTCAGTCACACATAGAAAAATTACTTGTCTGAAAATCCTTCACTGAATGATGCAGATTGAAAGGAATTCTAAGAGAAACAGGAAAAACAGGCAGACTCTCCTGCAGGCAGCTTCCTCCTTTATGTTACCCATACGTCTCATCCCTTGCTAAAAGTGCCAGGAAATAAGGCATTGATACAGTTCAGTCTGGGAGGGAGAAGTTTTTGTTTGTTTGTTTGTTTATTTAAAAAGGGAGCAGGTTGAAAGAGAATGAGTGTTTTTCAACTGAATTGCAGATAGTCCCAAGGAAAGAAGACATAAGACATCAAGCACTCCCAAGGCACTTCAAATGTAAGCCCAACAAAAGAAAAATGAATGCAGAAATAAGTGATAAGATCTGGGTTTTTTAAAAGCTAAACTGTGACTGTGAAATACTTGTCAATCAGTGAGTGCCAGGGGCCCACAGATGAAAGGAAGCCCATTGGGCTAGAAAAAACTTTTAATTGTATTAAATTGGTGACCTGTGCATATAAATAGAGTGAACAAAATTACTCAGTTCTGTCATTTAAATCAGTCAAGGGGATCCTGAAATCAAATGAATTATTTCTTAGTATTCAGTAAAATAATTTAATGAATTCAATTTCCCATTGTCCATCTGATTGTGTGAAATTTCCCATAAACGGCCATTTAGAAGAGGAGTTTTGGGAAGCAAATTAATAGGTTAGGAAATCTAAAACAATTACATCTGTCACTATTCTAGTTTGGATTCACTGATAAAACACACACCCCCACAGTTCAATTGGTGATGTGATACCATATGGGAGGGTGGTAGAAATAGTTTCAATCATCTCTACAGCTATAGTAACATAGAGGATCATTTGTGAAAGTTTATCCATAAAATGCATTCTTCGGCCTCACCCTTGATACTTAAATATTTTGCAAGTTGGATACGTATTGAAGAGCAAATCTTGTATTTGAGCATATCACATGAACAAATTCTTAAAGATAAGATAATACACCCTGTTCATATATATTTTATTTTTTCAAGAATTTTAAAGAAACAGTCAGTGTCTCCAGCTTTTATAAATCAACTCTTCCAAATGCATAAAAGTGTCCATTTAGGAAGCCTTGCACAGCTTTGCAAAGTTCAGTGGGGTTATTCTTTCTTTGAAGAGTTCATCTCTGCTCTAAATTCAGAAGCTTACAAAAACCTTTCAGAAAACAATGAAAAAATTCAATTTGAAGAATAAATGTGTCATGGAAAATACAAATTAAGATATTCAGACTTTGGTTTCACAGTTAGGGAGAAATAAAAATGTATTTTTCATTTGTATTTCTAAAGGCTTTGGTTTAGTGAGATATTTTCCTTAAAGGCAATTAGCTAACCAAGATAATTACTTCATCTGACATGTATAAAGAATTATTGATTTGTCTAGTGCATAATTTTGAAATGTGCTCCATTTTAAAAATGAGCCTTTGTCCATCACCTCTACCAAGTCAATGAATGCAAATTATTTTCAGTGTTCTGGCAGCTTTTATCTTACAGTATTTGTTTACCAACAGGATTTTCTAGGAAATGGGCAACTTATGCTATTTACTGGTTTTGATTTGGTTTGAATTGCTTGACAGGACTGGTCTTGTGAACTTGCTCACTCCATTTAAGTGGAAGCGTGGCCTGATCATCCACGGTGTGCCTTTATCGGCACTTTAGTTTTGGTTTTGACTTGGTTTGAATTGCTTGACAGGATTGGTCTTGGGAACTTGCCCACTCCATTTGAGTGGAAGCGTGGCCTAATCACCCACAGTGTGCCTGTACCGGCACTTTGGGTTTTTTTTTTGACTTGACTTGTATTGCTTGATACGTTGGTTTTGGTTTTGACCTGGCTTGGATTTCTGGATACTCTGATTTTGGTTTTGATTTTGGTTTGGTATAAACTACAAAAGTGTGTGTGTACCCTTTTTACTTGTTCTTTGTTTTGTGGTGTGCGTGTGGTGTGAGCGTGGTGTTTTGTCTAGAGGAAACATGGGTGAGACACAAAGTAAGCCCACCCCACTAGGAACTATGTTGAAAATTTTCAAAAAAAGGATTTAAGGGAGACTATGGAGTACTATGACACCAGGAAAATTTAAAACTTTGTGTTAGATAGACTGACCAGCATTTAGAGGTAGGTTGGCCATTAGAAGGAAGCCTGGACAAGTCCCTTGTTTCAAAGGTATAGCACAAGGTAACATGTAAGCCAGGGAACCCAGACCAGTTCCTGTACATAGACACTTGGTTATAGCTGGTTTTAGATCCCCCCACCCCCAACACACGGTGGTTGAGAGGACAGCAGCATAAGCGGCTGGCAGAGCAAGGAAAGACCAGCAGAGAGAGAGAAAGGAAAGAGACAGAGAGAGAAAGAGGCAAAGAGAGAGAGAGGAAGAGACAGACAAAGAGGGAGTCAAGAAGAGAGAGAGAGAGAGAGAAAGAAAGAGAGAGGCAGAGAGAGAGAAGAAGAGACAGAGGCAAAAGGAAAGTCAAAGAGAGACAAAGGCAAAGAGAGAAAGAGATATACAAGTAGTTAAAAAAAAAGTGTACCCTATTCCTTTAAAAAACCAAGGTAAATTTAAAACCTGTAATTGATAATTGAAGGTATTTTCCGTAACCCTATAACACTCCAATACCACTTTGTTGTCAGTGTAAACAAGGACGTGTCCTGAAAGCACTGAGGCCTTCCTATCCAAAAAAAAAAAAAAAA
>NW_012115611.1:2908832-2939424 GCF_000951035.1 Colobus angolensis palliatus
AAGGTTTTATTAAAATTAGGTTTAACATTAATAACACACTAATATAAAGATAAAATTTAGCTTATCTGGTATAAAAATCATATGAGAAGCACTGTCAAATGTAAAATGGTATTTGGCTTTCTCTGATTTAAAAACTAATAAAAATAGGTGCTAAAGGAAATTTCTCAGTAAAAAGGCACTAAGGACTATAAAGTCCACCGCCAAGGTCCCCACATTTAAAACAAAAGCTCAATTTCTTAAAAATTATATACTTGGTTTATCTTTCACTTTCCTTTCTCTCAAAGGAAAAAAAAAAAACTGAAAGTCTTTTAGCACATGTACCACCCCTAGAATTTCCAATAAACCGGCACCAGCCTGAGGATCATGTTCTCATCAAAAGGTGGAAAGAAGAAAAACTTGAGCCACCCTGGGAAGGACCCTACCTTGTGCTGCTAACCACCAAGACTGCTGTTTGTACAGCAAAAAAGGATGGACTCATCACACCCGAGTCAAGAAAGTGCCACCCCCTCCAGAGTTGTGGGCCATAGTCCCAGGGGAAAACCCTACAAAACTAAAGCTAAGAAAAATTTAACTCTTTTAATCTATTCTATTACTCTTTCTTCTTTCCTCGTTCTATTGCTGACCATCTAGTCAATTTCACCTCAAACTATTGCATTTAATGCTTGCTTTGTTATAGCCTGTGAGGATTTGCCAAGTCAAAGACAGCTTTCTACTTCAGAAAAGTACTTCTGTCCCTCCTGACTCTCCTCAGACTAGACACTGGTAAACTAGGACCATGTAATCTGGTGAGATTTCGATAAAGACCCCGGTGCCAACCAGGAGTGTTGGCCCCGATGTACATTCTTGGAATGATTTTTTCTAGGAATATAGTGACGAAAAGATATAATGCTTATCCACAGGGAGCTGTCAATGTAGTAATGGAGACACAAATGCAAATAAGTGATTTCCACTGAGTAAAACATGGGTGAATATAGAAACAACAGCTATTATTACGGGCTCTGTGTCAAGTACAGTAATCCTTTCAATGACCATGGGAATTCAATGCTATTATTCCATTTCATGGAGAAAAATAAGAGAAGAATAGTAGTTTGTTTGCTGTGTCACACCTAGTCAATGAAGACTGTAGTTTGGGTCTGCAAGTTTTCAAAGGCCATGTTCAACACTGTCCTAGCTTTCCATAAGAACAAGTGCATCAGAATCATCATTAACAATTACAATGTATACAGCGAGTCTCTATTACTGGCATGCTACATGCTTTCTTCACTAGAGTAACTTAAAATCAAACAAAGACGTCTTAATTAAATACTTCTATACCAGGAATGCTGTGTTAATTATTATTTCATGACTTTTTAACATTTTCTTTGAGAGAAAACACTGCATTGTTTTAAATTTGCCAAAGATTTTTTGGGAAGGAATGTTCTATACATTGGTTGCATAGGTAGGTCATTGATTATGTGAACAAACTCAAAATGATGACATGGCCAAATACTTGTGTCTCTGAAATTCCAACATTTACCAATTCTTTTCTTTCTATTAGCTATTTTTTAAAATTTTTTTCTAATTTCAAAGTGCATATATTTCCACCTTGAGTATCCTATGAGACATTTCAAATGCTGGTGGAAATGACTGCCTTTAGAAGACACAAGGAAAGCACTGAGTAATCTACACAGAAAGTAGTTCTGAAATTGTTAGTGGAGCTATACATAAGTGGTCAGACTTAACAACTGTGTACTTTGATACATAAATACTTATGTTTTAAGATAAGCTATCTTGTGTATCTACATATTCACAAATGATTAAAAAACTTTAAATTCTGCACCAGAGCATATCTACCATCATTAAACTGCAGACACAGCCAGGTGCGGTGGCTCACGCCTGTAATCCCAGCACTTTAGGAGGCCGAGGTGGGTGGATCATTTGAGGTCAGGAGTTCGAGACCAGCCTGGCCAACATGGGGTAACCCAGTGTCTACTAAAAATACAAAAATTAGCCAGGTGGTAGTGGTGCACACCTGTAATCCCAGCTACTCAGGAGGCTGAGGCAGGAGAATTGCTTGAACCTGGGAGGCAGAGGTGACAGTTAGCCGAAATCGTGCCACTACACTGCAGTCTGGGTGAGAGAGACCCTGTCTCAAAAAACAAAACAAAACAAAACAAACGACAACAAAACTGGAGTCACATATGTGACTGCTGATTGAGATCAATCTTGGGGTATATCTGTGTAAGATGCACCACTGAGAGAAATCCTGGGTGTTTAGAATTAGTCACCTAAAGAAAGCAAGAAAGACAACATCCAGATGAAGAAACTCTTCCACAAAGACAAGAGAGAATGCTAAAGCCACTCTGAAATGTCAGGCCGCTAAGCCCAAGCCTACAGGTATATACATCCAGATGGCCTGAAGCAACTGAAGAATGACAAAAGAAGTGAAAATGGCTGGCTGGTTCCTGTCTTAACTGATGCCATTACCTTGTAAAATTCCTTCTCCTGGCTCAGAAGCTCCCCGACTGAGCACCTTGTGACCACTGCCCCTGCCCACAAGAGAACAACTCCCTTTGACTACAATTTTCCACTACCTACCTAAATCCTGTAAAACTGCCACACCCCTAACTACCCTTGCTGACTCTTTTCAGACTTAGCCCACCTGCAGCCAGATGATTAAAAAGCTTTATTGCTCACACAAAGCCTGTTTGGTGGTCTATTCACACAGAGGCGCATGACATGAAGGAGTAAGATGGATACTTATCCACAATTTGGTTTAGATGGCAAGCCTGGTGATAGCACACATACACCAAGAGGTTATGAAGTGTTTTATTATATAATGAGGCTTTTCTGGGGGAGAGCAGGATGATTCCAAGTAGTTCTGAAAATGACTGGAGAGACCTAGGAAAAGAGATTGGCATGGGGTTTTCCATTGTGATTAGGGGTGTGGCCATTTTTGCACATGGGTTAAACTTCTCTCTGGTGCCAATTGAGAGAGGAGCTGTAAGTTTGTATCAGTTTTGCCAGATGTGGGGTAAAAGGGGAAGTGAAAAGGGTAGGTTTAAAAGCTGTTAGCAGACAAACATAAAAACTGGAGTCAGACCCTTTATAACAGATATATTTTCCACTTTACCCAAAAATGCCATCCATTTTACAATTTTAAAACAGCCTGCATTTCATCTGACGTATCAGACTTAGAATGCTCATATTCTGGACCAATAACCCACAGTTTTGCATCTTTACCATTTGCTGCCAAAAGTCATGGGATTTTCCTATATTATCAATTAATGAGGAAAATTAGATATAACAAAATTCCATCTGAGGCCCTGTGTAAGAAGAAATAGACAATAAATTACTAAAGTTTACTAGTTTAAGGATATAAAACAAGTAACTCGTTGGCTCTGAGAGCCGTGAGCACCAGTATATGCTTACAATGTATCTTTTCTTTACCTGTCCCTAAAACCATCCTCCTTAACTATAAGCATATTAACATGTAAGTATTAATACTTATTTTCAATTTTTCCTTACATATATAATTATGCTGTTATAATACTGCTATTTGTGCAGAGAAGTTTGTAATCTAAGATCTAGTGTGAAACATTTCAGCATGGCCACTGAAACGACTTCTCAGTAGGTTTGAAAACGGATATTTTTCCCTCTCATAGTGTCATTGGAGTGCTGCTTAAAGAAAGGAAGTAAACTCAAATTTGTTAATTCTCTTTTGGAATTATATATTTTCATTTTCTCTTTTTTAAAGGGTTGACATTCTTCCTAACGCTTGGGGGAAATCATAGCAGAAAGTGTAAATCAATTCATTGAAAATACATTCAATACATAGTCATATTTTGAAATTATATCAATTACCATATTGATGGCTCTGAGAAGTTAAAACGTGCTAGCAGCCCTCGCTGGCTCTCGGCGCCTCCTCGGCCTCGGTGTCTGCTCTGGCCGCGCTCCAGGAGCCCTTCAGCCTGTTGCTGCGCTACGAAGGCCCCGCTCTGGGCCTCGCCAAGGCCGGAGCCGGCTCCCTCTGCTGGCAGGGAGGTGTGAAGAGAGAGGCGCTGGCGCGGTGCTCGCCAGCTGTCACCGGTTCCAGGTGAGCGCTGCCTCAGCAAGCCCCGCACTGGGCGCGGCAGGCGCCTGCTGGGCTTGATCTGAGGCTGAATCCTGTGAGTGGACCACCCTTCCCTCTTCGCGAGATCCTTGGCCACCATAGCTGGTCTCCCTCTCTTTCTCGCTTCCCCTCTTTTCCTCTTGATTGTCTGGGACAAGCTCCCTCTGCCCTGCAGGAGCTCCCGGGCTAGGTGCGGCAAACTCTCTTGATGAGTGCCAGTGATAGGTGAAGCCTGCTGTGCTTCTGGGTCCCGTGAGGACTTGGAGAACCTTTCTGTCTAGCTAAAGGATTGTAAATGCACCAGTCAGCGCTCTGTGCCTGGCTAAAGGTTTGTAAACGCACCAATCAGTGCTGTGTCTTGCTAATCTGTTAGGGACTTGGAGAACTTTTCTGTCTAGCTAAAGAATTGTAAACGGACCAATCACCACTCTGTGTCTAGCTAAAGGTTTGTAAACGCACCAACCAGCACTCTGTCAAAACGGATCAATCAGCATTCTGTAAAACGGACCAATCAGTTCTTTGTGAAATGGACCAATCAGCAGAATGTGGGTGAGGCCAGATAAGGGAATAAAAGCAGGCCACCCAAGGCAGCAGGGGCAACCTGCTCAGGTCCCTTTTCACGCTGTGGAAGTTTTGTTCTTTTGCTCTTTTTTGTTTGTTTGTTTGTTTGTTTTGAGAGGGAGTCTGGCTCTAACCCACAGGCTGGAGTGCAGTGGCCGGATATCAGCTCACTGCAAGCTCCGCCTCCGGGTTTAAGCCATTCTCCTTCCTCAGCCTCCCAAATAGCTGGGACTGCAGGTGTCTACCACCTGGCCCGACTAGTTTTTTTGTTGTTGTTGTTGTTTTGTATTTTTTAGTAGAGACGGGGTTTCACTGTGTTAGCCAGGATGGTCTCGATCTCCTGACCTCATGATCCGCCCGACTCCACCTCTTTTGCTGTTTTTAATAAATCTTGCTCCTTCTTACTTTTTGGGTCTGTGCCGCCTTTGAGAGCTGTAAGACTCACTGGGAAGGTCTGCAGCTTCACTACTGAAGTCAGCTAGACCAGGAACCCACCAGAAGGAAGAAACTCAGGACACCTCTGAACATCAGAAGGAACAAACTCGGGGCACAACATCTTTAAGAACTGTAAAGGCTTCATTCTTGAAGTCAGCAAGACCAAGAATCCACCAATTCTGGACACAGCTTTAAATTTATAAAGAAAAATTTTTATTGGTATTACATTAGTTGTCGTTCTAAGTAATTGCCAGTATCAGAAACATAATTGTAATTCATCTTTTATTGTGATTGCAACATTCGATGTACTTACCTTTAAAATAATCAATGTTTATTATTCCAGGAAAAAGTCTGTTGTGTTTTATAGGTGCCACAAATTATGTGATGTTATATCTAAGTATTTTGAATAATAGCTAGTTTACATGAAAGTAAATAACATAAATGAGTTTTGGGCTAGAAAATACTTTTCCTGTATCTTTGAAAAGATTATCTTCTTTTTTACATTTGTATTATATAGGGAACTAAAAATATATGAGTTATTTTAAAAGCTTTACTTTTTGGACCCAGATATGAATTTAAGTAGAAGACAAATATGAAGATACATTAATTTAGGAAATATGTGCTCTACCAAGAAGTTACATTGAGTTTAAGTTATTTAAGCCAGCAAATTGGCTTAACTCCAACATAAGAGGTAGGTGGAGCCTTTATCTCCAAGATGCCTAGATCTCTATCATTATATTTATTTATTTATTTCCTGAGATATAGTTTTTTTTTTGTTTTTTTTTTGAGGCGGAGTCTTGCTCTGTCGCCCAGGCTGGAGTGCAGTGGCACGATCTCGGCTCACTGCAAGCTCCGCCTCCCGGGTTCACGCCATTCTCCTGGCTCAGCCTCCTGACTAGCTGGGACTACAGGCGCCCACCACCGCGCCCGGCTTATTTTTTGTATTTTTAGTAGAGACGGGGTTTCACCGTGGTCTCGATCTCCTGACCTTGTGATCCGCCCGCCTTGGCCTCCCAAAGTGCTGGGATTACAGGGTTGAGCCACCGCACCCGGCCGAGATATAGTTTTTAAAACACTTTGAGAAACAACTTTAAAGTGTCTATGCCAGAATAGCTATTATTTGTTTTATTAATAAGTAATTCGTTGTTTATTAGAGGATTCACAAAATGAATAATTTCATAAGGGTTAGACTTATAATGATGAAACTTAGCAGTTACAGACTGACATTTTAATTTTAATTTTTATTCTTTTTGCATAAACCTCCTATTTATAGAGAACTACAGATACCACAATTTTCAGAAGCAATAGTTACATAATGCGGCTAGTTGAAAAATTAATGAAAAAGACTTTCTTATTAAAGTTTATTTTGCTGGTTCTACTAGACTATATTGCAAATTTCCTAACTGTATTTAAGGTTATTGTAAACGTGTCTGTGATTACTAATTTTCCTTTCTGTGATTGGTGATGTGGCTTTCATGAGAATATACATTAATTATCAGTGCTGTACTTATTTTATGATCTATCATTAAGTAAATTATAACATTCTGCCACTTTTTGATACTGAGAGAGCAGAAAACCTTAGTTTATGATAATAAGAAAAAGTAGAAAACCCAATAGAGTTAGTAAAGATTTGCCTTCAAAATACTTTTTCTCGGAAAACCACAGTTGTTCTTTGCAATTTTCAAGTACTTTCATATTCATTGTATTATTTGATCATAATTAAATCTTAATGGAGTACATATTGCCATAATTATACCAATTTTGCTGATGAGAAAACTGAAACTTAGATGAGTTAACTATCTTTTTGAACATATGGATTTAAATATTCATCATATTAACGGATATTTATTGAAAACCCACCAGATGCTGGGCATGCTCTGAGCACTAAGGATTAAGATGTAAACAAACATAAAGTCCCTGACCTAATGGAGTTTGCATTTTGGTAAGAAAGACAAACAGTAACCAAATGCATAAATAAGCATATAGTGTCAAGTATTGCCAAAGAAAGTGAAAAAGAACGCATCTGGGAAAGAGAATAGAGAATGATTGTAGGGAAGGTACTATCTTAAATAAAATGAATAAGAAAAACCTCATGGACAAAGTGGAATTTGAGCGAAGACATCTATTAGGTGTGGCAGTAAGCCATATAAACAGCTGGGAGAAAAGCAATCCTGGCAAAAGGAAAAATAAAAGCAAAAGGTTATGAATCAGAATCATGTTTAGCATGTTGTGGATGGATCCTGAAGGTCTTATAAGATATAGCAATGGGTCTAGAGTTTATTCCAAATGACCTAGAAAGCCACTGGAAAAATTTTAGCAGTGAAAGCATGTCATGTTGTTTACATTTTTAAAAGTTCACCCTGGTTGATTGGAAGGAAGCCAAAATCTAAATAGCATGGGTATTGGCTGGGTGCGGTAGCTCACACTCCTAATCCCAGCACTTTGGGAGGCTGAGGGGGTGGATCATTTGAGGTCAGGAGTTCAAGACCAGCCTTGCCAACATGGTGAAACCCCGTCTCTACTAAAAGTACAAAAATTAGCCAGGCATAGTGGCACGTGCCTGTAATCCCAGCTACTCGGGAGGCTGAGGCAGGAGAGCCACTTGATCCCGGGAGGCAGAGGTTGCAGTGATCCCAGATTGTGCCACTGCACTCCAGCCTCGGCGACAGAGTGAGACCCTGTCTCGAAAATGAATAAAAATAAAAATAAATCAATAGCATGGGCCTTAACAAATCAGAATGGGCAACTATACATACCTGTTGCTTCCATAGTAACACATAAACAGCTGAGTATTAGTTCACTTGTCCCAGAGAGAGGGAATAATAGGTCATTCTAAATGCTGCCTGAGTATTGACAGGAACTGATAAATATGAGTGAAAATTAATGATAGTAGTCCTGTGCTCTTTTTTTCTTTTTCTTCCATTTATTTATTTATTTTTATTTTTTATGTATTTATTTTTATTTTTATTTTTATTTTTTGAGACACAGTCTCACTCTGCCACCCAGGCTGGAGCGCAGTAGTGAGATCTCAGCTCATTGCAACCTCTGCTTCCCAGGTTCAAGTGATTCTCCTGCCTCAGCCTCCTGAGTAGCTGGGATTACACGTGTGCACCACCATGCCTGGCTAATTTTTGCATTTTTAGCAGAGATGGAGTTTTGCCATGTTGGCCAGGCTGGTCTTGAACTACCTGACCTCAGGTAATCTACCTGCCTCAGACTCCCAAAGTGCTGGGATTACAGGTGTAAGCCGCCACGCCTGGCCCTTCTGTGCTCTTTTCATTATCCAATTCTCCCTTATATTCATAAACAAAATGTTCTACTCACCAAATGCCTGGATTTTAAAACTTACTTTTTATATACTAATATTGGAGTTAATAAGACAATTACAAATTTCATTTGAAAACTTCTTTACTTAAAGAAGGTTGTGATACTTTCCCATATAAGAATTTATAGATAATATATTAACTATTTTTGTAAACAAATAACTGATGGCAGTCATAGAGCTTTTCTCGGCTTAAAAGCAAGGAAAAAATTTCAACTTTACAAATTTTTCTTGACACCATATTGCCAATATATAAGAAAAGTCTTAACATTGTCTCTGCCTTTAATGTTTTTCTCTTTAAATCAATTTCTAGCAATGTAGCTCAATGAAATAATCAAAAGTAGAGGATAAAAATAGCCATAGTAATCATAACTCTAAAGTGGTAAAAACAAACTGAAGAAAAGTAAAGAAATCGAGTAAAATATATTGTAGTGAGAGTAAGGACTACTATATAGTCACCAGCATCTGTTGTTTCTTGACTTTAAAAACTGCCATTCTGACTGGTGTGAAATGGTATCTCATTGTGGTTTTGATTTGCATTCTCTAATGATCAATGATGTTGAGGGTTTTTTTCATGTTTGTTGGCCACATAAATGTCTTTTTTTTTTTTTTTTGGAAGCATCTATTCACATCCTTTACCCAGTTTTTAATGGGGTTGTTCACTTTTTTTCTTGTAAATTTGTTTAATTTCCTTGTAGAGTCTGGATATTAGACCTTTGTCAGATGGATAGACTGAAAAATTTTCTCCCATTCTGTAGGATGTCTGTTCACTCCGATGACAGTTGTTTTTGTTTGTTTGTTTTTGTTTTTTTTTTTCTATGTAGAAGGTCTTTAATTAGATCCCATTTGTCAATTTTTGTTTTTGTTGCAATTGCTTTTGACATTTTCATCATGAAATTTTTTCCCAGGCCTATGTCCTGAATGGTATTGCCTAGATTTTCTTTTAGGGCTTTTTATAGTTTTGGATTTTACATTTAATTCTTTCATCCATCTTGAGTTAATATTCGTATAAGGTGTAAGGAACAGGTCCAATTTCAATTTTCTGCATATGGCTAGCCAGTTTTCCCAGCACCGTTTATTAAATAGTGAATCCTTTCCCCATTGCTTGTTTTTGTCAGGTTTGTCAAAGATCAGATAGTTGTAGTGGTGCTGTCTTATTTATTAGTTCTCTATTCTGTTTCATTGGACTATGTATCTCTTTTTGTACCAGTACCACGCTGTTTTGGTCACTGAAACAATAATTTTTAACAGTAAATATTACAAATTTTACTTTTAGCTTGAAAGCATGCCTAACACAGGTATACTTATGTAACAGATCTGCACATTCTGCACATATATCCCAGGACTTAAAGTAAAATTAAAAAAAAAAAAAAAAACCAGCATGCCTAATTTCACATGTGATTTGCACAACTGCTTTTCCTTAAGCTCAGGTTTCTACTTATATGGCTAGGGTGGAAGTTAAATTTGATTTATGTCTCTTAAAATGCATTAATGTCTCTATCAGTTTAGAAGTTAAGGTCTTAGGCTTTATGTAAATTGTTTTCAAATAATATTTTTTAACATTTTAAGTTCAAGGGTACATATGCAGGTTTGTTATATAAGTAAAATCATGTCATAGGGGTTTATTGTACAGATTATTTCATCACTGAGATAGCAAAACCTAATACCCATTCGTTATTTTTCCTGGTGCTTTCCCTCCTTCTTTCCTCCAACCTCCTGTTGGCCCCTGTGTCTTCTGTTCCCCTTTTGTGTCCATGTGTTCTCATTATTTGGCTTTTTAAACATTGTGCTGCCCCGTGATTTAAAATTTTCCATTCAAATTTAGAAATAATATGTATTTTTTTAAAAAAGGCCACATCTGATAAATGTAAATAAATGAATAAAAATGCAGAATAAAATGTAGATAAATTTCATACTTTTCTTTAAATCCAAAATCCATCAGCGTTTGCCAATTCTTAGTATATAATTCCAAAATAATTTGATAAATGAATGCACATTTGCTTTTAACAAGGAAATTTATTTCTGATAACTTTATTCTTTCATATTTCTGATGCTGTAAAACACAGATCATCATAAAGTACCCAAATATCATAGTACAAATATCTTTATAATATAATAATTATATACAGAATCTATATTTATTAGCTAAAAGATAATAAATAAAATCACAACAATAAAGAAGGCATCATTGGAGAAAAAAATCCCCAACATATTGTCTATTATTTTTCCTTTTAATACTGATCTTAGAACTCTTTCAGCTACAGACCTTGGAGCCATTTACCCGCTACACTTGTTCTAATTGTATCTATCAAACGCAATGCATGTTTAATTAGATTTTAATAGGACTGTAGTTCCTTGTTTAGCAGCAAGTTTAACAGGAGAGTAATTTATTGCTGATAAGGTATGGGGTCTTCTGTTCCTCCTACTAAATAAGAATTGGAAATGCATTTGGAAACCACTGTCTTGGATGAAGTTCCTGTTATGAAAGCAAATTCCTATAAATAAAAGTGGGTGATTATTTTGCCCATGTTCTGAATGAGTTGAGAACAGATATTAAAATGTTTAATAGCCCTGCCTATGAAAAATGTTGCTCAAAAAAGTACTGCCTAAAATTTTCTTCAAGTTAATTAGATACTGGATGCACAATTTTCATGATATTATAATAACATGTACATTTCCTGCTGGAGGGAAGTATAAACCAATAACAAATTAATTCTGTGAAAATGTGAACAAGCTAGCAGACCAAAAGTTGTAGTACTCATCAAAAGAAATAGCATTGACATGTAAAGAAAGTGTAGAATTTTAAAATAGTAGTTGCAAGGCAAATGAATCCATTACCATATAAAGTTTTTTCTATTATGTTTTAGAAGTTTCTTAGATATAATTTTTCATAAGAATACATTGAAAAGTATTTAACTATATCAATGCAGCATGATGCTTTATGTGGCTAAAACTTAATCATGATCTCTGCTCACATATTTATCCATCTCAAGTGAGTTGGTTTCCATTTTGAAAGTGATGACAGAACAATGAGTAGGTGTTAATCATTACATTGTAAGAACAGTCCTCTGAATGTTTAAATGGTACTTTGAGGTATATTTGGAAAAGCAGAGACACTTCAGGAAACAAAGGGTAACAAGGCTTCAATAGTAATGTGCCTTTATTATTATTAAACGTGTATACCTTCCTCAACATATACTAATCAAGAATCATGACATTCATCCTTTCAAAATTCAGGATAATGGAAGGTGACTAAAATGAAGGTGTATTTAGATGAGCTGATGAATTGAACTTTGAAAATATCAGTAGAATCACAATATTGTATTTGTCTATTTGTTCCAAACATCATTTCTCAAACTATTTATTCCACAAAATATATAAAGCTACCTTAAAAATACCTCATTAATCCTTACTTATCAATTTCTGTGCTTAATTGCATGGAGGGAAGGAACAATGGCAAATTCAGCTATGAAAACAAAATTCATTATATGAGGTGCAGGTGCAAGCAAACTAAGGAAAACCAGGACTCTTAAAAAATCAATGAAGATATTTAAGACTATATTTCCTAGAACTCATGATAATAAAGCATCAGAATCAGTACACCACTGTCCAGTTAGGTTTTAATTAAAAACATGGGAATAGATTTTCTATATATAAAAGCTTCCTACACCATTGCTCATTGAATGCTTCCATGATTCTTATTCCAGCAAAGCATGCATATCTGACATTCATCTTTTCTCATAGCTTCTACATCTAGGGCATGGCATGAACTAACTTCTCTGACCTCCTGTAGCAAGAGTGTAAATCGAGTAGCTACACAGTAGGATGCAAACGGAAACAAATGACCCCGACCTTAATTAGGCCAGATATTTCTTGCAGAGATAGAATATATACATAAAACATAACTCTACTAGAGAGCATATGAAAATGTCAGTTGAATTTAGATCTACCTTTAAGCTCTGCAGGAAACCGATTTCTAGCCAACTTCTATATTCTTAATCTTTATACTGAAAAAGTTTCACTCTGTTACCATTCGCTTTCAGGTATTTATAAATTCCACACACTCCGAATATCTTCAATAAAGACCGTCTTTTCCCATCTATTCACCAAACCATCCAGAGCTCATGTGTTCTATAGAAGTATGTATGACATGGTCAACATAAGCATGATGTTTTAAGTCAGGAGCTCTGGATTTTGGCTTTAGCTCTGCTAGATGCTAGCTGTGTGATTTTGAATAAGTTATTCAGTATTTACTTGCTATCTGTAACTGTAAGATATGGATTATTATAATGGTACTTACCTTAATGTTGTATGAAGTGAGGCAAAGTATCCAAGGCACTTAGCATACTTCCCAAATAATAAAATGTGCGGATATTTTTGGTAGGTGGTGGTGCTCACATAGTCAGATCTCTAGAAGCTGTTGCTTTAACTCAATCTAGGAACAGTGCACACTTAACATCTGAGTTATAACTCTGGACTTTCTTGGGCAGACCTATTACTGCTTAATTGCTGATTGTGCTTTGAAGTTGGCATTGCTTCATAAGAGAAAGTAAAGACAACAATACACTTATGATATTCAGCATTTTTACTTAGTAATTATTGTAAACATAGGACAACTGTACTGAAAGCAACAGTACAGATACATTTATTTAGGATTATGGCTGATATTAATTTGGTTTAGTATGCAATGTGTTCTACGGTCCAGCGATATTTAATGCAAGTAATTTTGTTAATTATTGATAATAAACTAGGATCATTAGACTTTTACTTTTGACTTTACTGATTAACATATAAAATTTCTATGAAAAACAGCATTTAACAAAATTCAGAAAATCACATCAATTATTTTATGGTGTTCTGTTTGGCAATGATTTCTCAGCTATGACCCCAAAAGCACAGGTAGTAAAAGCAAAATGGACAAGTGAAAACACATTAAACTAAAAAAACTTCTGCACGACTAAGAAAATCAGAGAATAAAAAGTCAACTTATGGGATAAGAGAAACTATTTGCAAACCATATATCTGGACAAGGGATTAATTTCCAAAAACTTTAAGGAACTCCTACAACTCAATAACAGAAACAAAACAAAACAAAAACAAAGAACCCAATTTAAAGAAATGGGTAAAGCACTTGAATAGAAATTTCTTTGAAGAAGACATACAAATGGCTAACAAGGTATATTAAAAAGTGCTGAATGTCACTAATTTTCAGAGAAATGCATATAAAAACTATAATGAGATATGACCACACACCTGTTAAGATGGCTATTCTCAAAAAACAAACAAGTAAAAGATAAGTGTTTGCAAGGATGTGGCAAAACTGGAACTCATGTACATTTTTGGTGGGAATGCAAAATGAAGCAACCTTCTAGAAAACATTATAGAAGTTCCTCAAAAAATTAAAAATGGGACTACCATATGACCCAACAACCCTATTTCTGGGTACATATAAAAAATAATTAAAATCAGAATCCTGAAGAGTTATCTGTACTCCCATGGTCATTGCAGCATTATTTATAATAGCCAATATGTGCAAAAAACCTAATGCCCATCAATGGATAAATGGATAGAGAAATATGGTATGGCTGAGGCGGGTGGATCACCTGATGTCAGGAGTTTGAGATGAGCCTGCCCAACATGGCGAAACCCCATTTCTACTAAACATACAAAAAATTAGCTAGGTGTGGTGGCGGGCACCTGTAATCCCAGCTACTAGGGAGGTTGAGGCAGGAGAATCGCTTGAACCTGGGAGGCGGAGCTTGCAGTGAGCCAAGATCTTGCCATTGTACTCCAGCCTGGGTGACCAAAAAAAAAGAAATGTGGTATATACACACGATGGAATATTTTGCAGCCTTATAAAAGAAGAAAATCCTGCTTTCTGTGACATCATGGTTGAACCTGGAGGATATTACACAAAGTAAAAGAAACAAATCAGAGAAGTACAAATATTGCATGATTCCTTGTATGTGAGATACCTAAAATAGTCAAACTCATGGAAGCAAGAGTAGAATGGTGGTTGCCAGAGTCTGGGTAAAGAGAGAAATAGGAATTGTTCAATCAATATAAAGTTTCTGTTATGCAATATTAATACATTCTGGACATCTGCTGTACAACATAGTGCCTATAGTTAACAATAGTGTATTGCAGACCTAAGAAAGTTAAGAGGGTAGATCTTATGTTAAGTTTTCTTGCTATGAAACAAAAACAAAAATGAAATCAAAGAGATGAAAACTTTTGGAGGAGGTGATGGATATGTTTATCATCTTAATTTTAGTGATGGTTTCATGAGGGAATGAAATTCTAATTTCATCTAATCATATACATTAAATATGTGCCTTTCTTTTGCATATCAATTATACCTCAATAAAACGTTTGACTAAAAAATGTTAATTTAAAATATGTATAATTGGGCACTTCAGTTTAGGGCTGATGAGGGTGTGCTCTGAAATAAAATGTCCTGAGTTTAAGTTATAATCTACAATTTACTCACTATAAAATCTTGGGGAAAGTGGTTACTCTTTTTGGACCTCTGTTTACTCATTTTAAAAATGGAAATATTTACTGTACATCTTTTATAGCATTCTTTTGTATTAACAGGAGATTGTGTTTTTGAAGCACTCAGCATTGTGCTTGGCACATTATAAGTGCTCGATAACTGTTTGCTAATGTCACTATCCTCAAGACAAGTAGATTCTGTGTGATGAGCACTGTGCGATGTGCAGGACAAGGAGAGAGTGTATTAAGGATATATAAAACAGGAGAGACAACTTTGTCTAGGCCGTTAGTAAGGCAAAAAAACCTGAAGACGGGGCACCAGCAATCCAGATTGAAGGACTGACATGCAGGAATCTTTGCACAACACAGGAAAAAAATAAAATATACCTGTTGTTTCAAACCGTGTATAAAGTTGAAATCATTAACCTTTGTGTAGCAGGAAGTAACTAAAGGGCATTAAGCATAGGCATTCCATACTTAGCTATACATTACAAAAGAAAGAAAACCTTCCTGCTGCGATGAAGAGAAAAGAAGTGAGAACAGGAACAATGAGACTTCTTAAGATGTTATTGCAATGATCTAATTATATGAGATTCACTGTTTACAGTACTGTTAACCTTTGTATTAGTTTGTATTAAGATATGAAAAGATAGAATAGAAATAAATGAGTGAATTAGAGCAGTGATTTTCAATAATATCAACATTTCTTAGAGTTTTAAAATTATTATTATTAATTCAGTGTCTGGGATTTACACCAGCCTAATTGAATCAAGATCTCTGGAGATGGGACTCAGACAAGTATGTATTTTGTTAACCTCTCCATACTATTCTAATATTCAGGACAAATGAAAACTACTAGATAAATACTTAGGAGGAAGAATAGATAAGACTTGATTGATTAAATGTGGAATTTAGAAAGAGGTAGGAATTAAAGATGAGTCCCAAGTTTCTACTTTTTTCTCAGGACAGGTGGTAGGAACATTTAATGAGAAAAAATGCTTGAGAGAGCTCATTTTTGGTGAAAAGATAGATTCGACTTGGTCATGTTGAGTTTCAGAACCGTAGTACACATCCAAATGCATAGGTAGGGTAGGCAATTGGGTTTGAGATTTGGGACTCAAAAAAAATCTGGATTAGAGGTGTCAAACTACTAGGGAATATTACGCATAGATGGATGGTACCTGATATTTGGGGAGTGTATATAGACTACAGAAAATGTTAATCTAAAAGAAGAATATCTTAGATTAAATCCTGAAGAATCCCAACACTGAATATTTGGATAGAGTGGGAGGAGCCTGGAAGGAACACTGAAAATGAATGTTGTGTGCTCAAAGCCAAGGGAACAGATTTCAGAAAAGAAGTTTGTGGTCAAATACGTTTACTTCTGGTAAGAGACACAGTAATACAAGTACTGAATGTGTCTACATGTTCATCTGGAAAAACCCAGGTCTAGTGCAGCTCAGCCTCTACTTAGCTCTAATCTATACTGAAACAGAGAAAAGTGCCTACAGGATTATTTTTTAAAAATAAAAATTTAAAAAGAACAATCCTACCAAATTCCCCTTGGAAATTTTATTTCTTATGCTCTCACATTTTCTCTTCAGTTTCACATCTCTTCATCTTGTAGTCCTGCAGCCTTCATTTTCCACTTGTTATTCTTAACTGATAGAGTGATTCTTTTTTATTAAGAAAATAGAAGCAAACAGAAGACAGCTATTTTACCCTCCCCATTCTTTTTCTATTTCCTATCTGCATCAGTACTCACAATCTTCTCTTTTCTTCTTGTTGCCATGGAGAAATGTCCTTATCCCTATCTTATGCCAACCCCTCCAGTTTTAAGCTGAATCTTGTTTTATCATATACTACTGTTGACCAAAGTTCCCTCAATCCCTTCAGGAACATTTCTTCCTCTCTGTTGTACTCTCTCCTCCATCCCTTTAATGTTCTTCTATATTCAAATATGCAAACAAATCTTCTGCCTGAAAAAATCTCTTTTCACCTCCAACTGCCTTTATCCACCTCATCATTTCTTTTTCCTCTTTACTACAAAATATTTTTAAAGAGTTATTATTTCTTCTATATCTGCTTGTCCAAACTCCCATTTTATCTGTTTTTGGAATGCAAATGCAGAAGGTTGTGTTAATCCTATTGACCAATTTGTGACACACCATCAGCATTGATCCTTACAAAGGTCCTTTCTTATATTTCTTCTGCTTCTTCCTCATCACCTTTCACCCGCACCTCTTTAGCAACCATTTGTGATTAAAATTTAATTTGAATGTATTTACATAAAACTTGGAGTCATTAATTGTGCATGCAGTTTTAGTCCATACATGCAGTATGTTTTATAGACCACACTGTGTTTCTCAAATTTTCTATGTACGTCATTAACATTTATCCACATTGCTGTTATATATCCAAGCTTTAATGAAATTGTTACTTGCAACTGCAGTGTTTCTTTTTCCTATTACATGTTATCCGTGTTCCCCAATGATGCACATCTAGATCCAGAGATTTCCTCATAAAGAAAAACAATGCTGAGAACTGGAACTTCATATGCCTTCATTTTCGAACCTGCATGAGAATTATTCTGCTCTGCTCTGGAGGTTTACTCAGGGAAAAGTCTTTACAACTAACTAACAAACAAATCAGTTAACAAACTTACTAAAGTACGTCTATCGGCATACATACACATGCATACAAATTATAAGTACTCTGCTTGCTTTGGCAGCACATGTAGGAATTATAAGTACTGCTAGATTTCTCTCCAAAATGACTGCTACTTTACATTGTAAACGCTAGTGCAGTGCATGAGAGATTCTATGTTCCACACCCACGTTATTTTATGACTACTTTATTTAAAATATCTTTTGTCTGTTTTCCTTTTTAAATACTCTAGTTTCTTTATTTGCCTCTTCTATCTGCTTTCGGTGTTGACCAATCTTTTATGCGTCTGAAATATATTTTACGTTATTTTTTCCCTATCATTGATTTTTTTCCTTTTTTATTATATTGTTCCTTTTTGCTTTATTCAGTGAGACTTGTCCTCCTTACTTCACTGATACTATCCGTGTCAGGGTCACTAACACTTCATATGAAATCCAATATTGATATTTGTGCTTATTTAAACTTCTTAGTTGCATAGGGCATGATTGCCCATGCCTACTTTTTTCAGGCACTTTCTGTCCTCGATTTGTAGCACACTACTCTCCTAACTGTATTCATATCCCACAGTTCTGAGTCTCTCTTTATGGTTACTCTTCCTTTGTTTATAACCTTTGTCTAAAGATTCAAATATCCCTAACCATTTTCCTTAACCCGTATATTTTTGTTATTTATCTTCTCTCCCTTTGTTATCACACCTGTCTCATGGCTTTACATTCCATCTATAGGCAGACAATTCCTCAGTTTATATCTCAGGGTCAGGCCTTTCCCCTGAGCACAAAATTTATATATTACAATTCCATTTTGACATTTCTACTTGCATATGATAGGTATTTCTAACTTAACAAGGCCACTGCAGAATTATGCCAAACTGATCTTGCCCTTTAGTCTTCCAGCTCAGTTAACACTATTGTCATTAACATAGTTTATTGGGTTAAATTTTCAAGGGCTTTCTTGATTGTTGTCTTTCTTGCAGCCTAAACTTGTATTGCTTCAGGGACTTTTAAATGCAGTGTTCTATCTCCACCATGAAAATGTAAACATTATGAGGATGACGGCTTTGTTCCTAGTACAACACTCTTGACTCATTACTTGGAGCAGCATGTATAGATCGGGGCTTATACATATTTGTGAAAAGGCTACGTGTATAAAGATAGATGGAAAATGATAAGGGCAGGGGAGATCTGAATATGGGTTAATGTTAACAGCAATAAACCAGGTAAGAGAGAGAGAGAGACGTTAGTGATCTAAGAGGGAATGATTCCTGCTGTGTATGGAGCTGTCCAGCAAAGCTGCAGATACCTCCACTGTGGATGTTAGGCACATACTTAGGACAGGAACATGCCTGCTAGGCATTTACAATTTAAGTTGGTAAGTTTGGTGCCTGATATTGAGAGGCAGAAATTTGAAGATTATAGACAACGAAGGAGAACAATTTGCAAAATATATGTGTGTGTCACATATTTGTTGAGATATAAGACCTCTAGAGTCTGAATTATATTATGTAAATTTTAATGCTTAATTTTGTGTTGTAAACAACCCCAAGTGATCTAGTTAATTTACCAAAAAAAAAAAAAAATAAGCTTAGGAAACAATATATTGTGAAAAATAATGTATGGAGTTCAGAGTCATACATTTTACGTATAGATCCTGGCTCCCCTGACAACTAGCTGTATAACAAGACTCTGGCCTATTCATTAACCTCTGCCATCTAACATCCCATATCTGAATAAATGGACATAATGATGTCAAGGTTGACTCGGAGGTTGATTGAGATGATATGTACAAATATTAATTCTTCCTCCTCTCTATACCAATACTTTACCTGTAATTGTTATTTATGGATATGACTATATATTGTCAAAAATAGTAGCATTGAAAAATAATTCTTTGTGTAAAAAATGATAGCATCAGAAAACATTTGGAAATAATTTTAACGGAGTTTGGAGGGTTTTAGATTTGCATGCCTCAGTGATTTTGAGGAGTCTATTCAGTAACAAGGCCAGATGCTATTTTGAAAAGGTATCTTCATGTCATGTGATACTGATTATTATTTGTTCTTATTCAAGTATTGTCATGTCAAGTGTGTACTCTTAATAGATAATATTGGATTTGCTGTCAAGTATGCCTGCTCTCTTTTTTAATCTCCTTTTTTATAGATGTCTATATAAAGTTAATAGCTTCAGCAAAGCATATTTGTTATGCAGATAGAGTTAGCAACATTAATGTCAATGGTAAATCCAAATATCTTTGTATTTTTTACAATAAATTAGATCATTTAAAATATGCATCACACTGTTAGATGTTAGATGTTAATAATTTTCAAATAATTGTAAACAGTGTCTTAGGATTTTACATGGGCTTGTGATTCACATTGAAGTCCAAGGTAAATGAGGGCTTTTGAACTTTCAATTTTAGTTTGTCTCAGCAAGGCAATTAAGCATCCAGGAGATCCATGTAGGAAATTTCAGGGTCAAATGCATGGTTTACTATACTATGTTCACAAATTAGTAACTGTGTGACTTTGCTCAGGTTACTCAAACATTCTGAATCTCAAATTTCCTCATCTTTAAAATAAATATAATAGCCCAATCATTTCATGGGAGAATGAAAGCAGACCGTGTATCTAAACTATAGAGTGCATTTAGACTAACCTCTCTGTGAAATATTTACAGAAACTTACTCTTTTTAACCAGTCAGTTATGTACACTTCCCTGCAAAATACTTGCACTTAGCAACTTGTTTCTCATTGTTTACATGACCGTTTCCTCCATGGTCTTTAGTTCTGTAAGTGCCGTCAATTTGTTTCTTATTTGTGTTCCTCACACCCAGCAAGTAGCTTGGCACAGAATATTCCTGTATCCCCTATTAGATGAATGAGTTGGATTACTTACCTTTATATAAAATGTCATTATTTGAGAAAACTTACCTAAAAATTATATGAAAAAAATGTTTATTACGGCAGCAATTTAAATAGTTTTCTTATTATTTCTAAATACAAGAATCCTTGTACTTAATATTAATAAAATATTCCTGTATGTTAAACTATTGTATGGTTTATACCATATTAGGAAGCGGGTAAATACTGCAGTGATTAAAATTCAGTTTCTGATATAAATTGTATATGGACTAACGTGGAGAAAAATTGCAGACATGATATCACATCTCATAATGCATATCTATCGACTCTTCGTAATCCCCCTTCAAGTCACTGAAAAGATTTGTAAGAATAAATCTCAGTAACCCTCTAAAAACTCATCAGAGTAATTAGATCATGTGGAAACTAAATATCCTATTACCATTTTCTAAAATTGAGCTTACCTTCTTTGTAGCAAAGACATAGAATACTATTCTTCAAGGTTTGTTTTTTTCCCCCCATGATGCATGGTTAATTTCATTTCGAAAATTGATTAGACTACCTGATTGATTACAGTGATTGCTTTTCTTGTCTTGAACAAGGAGATAGCATTTGTAATTCTTATTAAAAGTTGATTAGTATTTTATACTGTTAGTCTTATTAAATGTTGAATAATAAATTTTAGAACCGAAACCCACATGGCCAATTACTAAACATGAAGTAAATCACATCTTCAACTGGTACAAAAAATTCAAAGGCATAATCTTCAATTATGTTCCAGGTTTGTTTAACCTGGAAAAAAAAACTCACTAAAAGCAGTAGCTCGGTGATCTGAAAGGTTTTGTTGTTTTCTTTGTGGATATGTTTATGATTTTAAGCTAGGAATGAATACAGCTTGCCTTGTCACTAATGCGTTTAGAATTTGAATAACATAAAGCTGGACAGATATCCAATTGGTTTTATTTTCCTAAGGATTGGAGCTATGAATAAAGAAGACCTTAAATTAAGATATATGTATGCCTTCTATGTAAAGACATAATTGACATACTCATACCCTTCTGATGCTTTGATTAACATATTTGACTGATTTGAAATGGGTTCCCTAGTAAATGAAATCTAAATCGTCGAAACAGATGATACAGACTGCTACCTTCCTTGAAAAGACAGCTATTTCTTTCACCCGTTGAACATTTCTCAATAGAAACAAGATCTTGTATAGCTGCTGAATGAAAAGGCACTAGATAGCGTGGCATGAAATAAAGAGTATTGTGACCTTGAGGAGGTGCTTATTTTGTGACATCTGTATTCAGAGAGATGAGGGCATTATTCCTTTCTGCTAGGCTTAGGGGATATTGTTTTATGACCACTGGGGACCACAAACATTGCATGCCTTTGAATCTGATATAGGGGAAACAACTCCAAAATGTCTGCAAGGTACAATGGAGTCCGCGAGAATGTTCTGTTTAAGTTTTATGCAGTGTCTGCCTGCACCACCCCCCATGAATCTCATGGCCCATTGTGCATAAAGTATTTCACTCTGTTGAAAGCAGACAATTGAGATTAGTGGGAGTGACACACACATGTAGAGGAGTGCCAAGCAGTCAGAAAAAATGAGCAAAAGGGAAATGAGGTGACCTCATTGCAGCAGATGAACATGACTCAATCAGCAATGGAAATCAATGAGCTGAAAGGAAGCGGCAGGGAAAATCAATGATGAAATAATGCACTGACCAATGAACTTTGTCCTTTTTTGTATTGTCTGGCTATAGCAACTTAAATATTCAAGTGCATCACTTTCAGATCATTCTAGCCTTTCCATCCCGATTTATAATATATTCTCAGTCACCTCTGGCTCCCATACTACTATACACAAGGCCCTCTGCATAATCTAAAGCATCCAAAGATGTTTCAAGTATCATTCCCTTCACCCCATGGGAAAGCAACTAGAGATAAGACTTCATCTGAGAACCTGACTATCCAAAATATGGCAAAGTGGCGATTAGCATAAAAAGTTTATACCGGGTTTCCAGGGACTGCAAGTCAGTTTCAGCTTTGCCATTAAGTGGTTTCTTAGTGTCAGTTAAACTTTGAGTCTTAATTATAATGGACAGTACATGTAGACAGTTAAACAACTACAGGGTGTCAGACAACCTGCTTGAAATGCCATTACATGTAGCAGTAGTCCATTGAAGTTTCTAAGTTATACATTACCTGTGGTGAATTAAGCAGTGTTGTCATTGTGAGAGGGGGCATCATTTTGCTGCAAGGGCAAGTAAAGGTTGTGAAATTAATTAAGCATTTAATAACAAAGTTGGAGGGTTTATGATTGTAAATCTGAGGCAATGATGAACAACTCAGAAGAAAGAACAATACCACAAATTCCACTAATGACCATGAGGTTAAATTCTGAAAATCTGGAACTGTTCTACCCTACACTGTGTAGCCTTCCCCAGTGATAATCACTCTGTATTTTTCCTTCCTAATATAAATCATAGTTGCCTGCTATTTCCTAGGGTCCTTGTGAGACTACAGTAAGAAAAAATTTATAAAAGAAGCATCTTAAAATCTATAAATTTAGAAATAAAATGTAAGGTACTTACGATGGAAAAATAGAAACAATCTGTACATACAGATTTAATAGTGAAAACAAACAGAGCTGTCCCATTTCCCCTCAGCCTAAAAATAAAATAAAACAAATTTGTGGGCACAACAATACTCTGTCACATTTTGAGATATTAGTTGAGTTGTTTTTCTCTCATTAACAGCAGGAGTAATCTTTTTCCTGATGGATAATGCTGTGGTCATTGATTAAATATTTCAGTCTGTATACATTTCTCTTTCTGTCCCTAAGTCTCCAGTCTGCTCTCTGAATTCTCTCTCCAGATATATTGTACAAACCTGGATGACCTGACCATGACTCAGGTTTCTTTGCAACTTCCATCACGTCTAACAAAGTGGCTCCTTTGAGACTAAATGCTTAAATTTTTTTTTGTTAATGTTCTTAATGAATTGCCTAACTTGCATTAAGTGTTTATCAATAACAATGTATCACATTTTGTATATACATTAAATATTTTAATCTTTACTGAATCCTGTGAGCTGATTTTTCAGTTTTATATTTAAGAGAGTCTGGATGTAGAGAAAGAAAGTAAATTGCCCTAGATTACACAGCTTCTAATTGAAAGGATCAGTCTTTCAACTTCTCTCTGCTTCTCTCTACTTCTTGCTGCTTCTTATAGAGTTCCCATGGGAATAATGATTCCTTTTGGTGAGGCTTTTCTGGGAGTCATTTCTTCTGCAGCCTGAGAAGCCTTCTGTTCAGTTTGAATGTCTTTCTTTAGAGAAGGGGACCCTCTCTTTTCATATCATTGATGGAGTTCAGTTTTTCCATTCGATTTCAGCTTTAGCTGGGTTATCTCAGAAGAAATTATTCCAGAACTCAACATCTATTCTCTATTTTATTGGTTTTAAAACTTGTCAAACTGCCGTGGGTTTTGTTTATTTGATGGCAGAATATGAATTTTTTTTTCAAATACCATGTTACATAAAATGTGAACTTACAAAACATTGTAGCTCCTCAATTTGAAGTGGTGGAATGAAAGGTTATGAATCCTGCCCTCCAAACTTTAGAACTCAGGTCACTTTACCACTGGATCCCAGCATTCTGCAAACTGCTCACCTGTGGGATTTGAAGGCTGATTTTTTGTTCTGTGAAATGTAATTATAAAAACGTTTAAGTTTTTACTCCTTTATACAAACTAGAGAGCAAAATGGGGCCACTCAGAAGTCCAAACAAGGGTTACTTTTCTTTTTTGATAAGTATACTTTGGTATGCACTTTATTAAACATATTTTGCTTCTATTTAGGGCATGCTGTCATACATACAAAGAGTATCAATTCTGGTTCTAGATACAATTTGGTTGAAGTCTACTACTACTTAGTAAGTTCATGATCTTGGAAAAGCCCTTTAATTGTATTATCAGGTTTTTTTATGTGAAAAATACTAGAACAAGTCATCTGTAAAATGCCCAGCACAGTTAGTGCCTGCACATAGAAGGTATGCATAGTGGTTGATCATGTTCGTTGTCCTAATAAAGTGTGTAAGAGATAGAATGCTATTTAGAAAAATGTACACATTACTCATCAAAAACAACTCTCAGTAGTATTAACTTGGCATGATTTGTATTCACTAACTTCTTAATTCAGTCAACATTTCTGAACGGTGATCATGGGACATGTAACAGAGAAACAACGTAAGCCAAGGCAGAAGGAAATTGTACCCTCCTGAAGAAAACAGCCAAGTGAGAAGAAAGAGCCGTGGATCAAATAATCACACAAATAAAGGTGAAATTACAGTTATGGCAGTGCTGTTAAGGTCAACAGAGATTGCCTGAGGAAATGACAGATCTGAAGAAGATGAGCAGAATTTAACTACTAAGGAGAAAAACAACTGTAGGTGGGATGAGATAAGACATGTTAAAGCAGGCGCAGATGAAATAAAAATATAACACTTCTAGGTAATGAGCACTTGAGCAGGCAATCCAGTCAGGACAAAATAACAAGCAACGAAATAACTTGTACATCAGGAAATAGTAGCATCATGTAAGCAAAGTGATAGAAGACTAGGTTACACGGTGGCTGTTGCCTTAGGAAAGAATACAAGTAGTTATTAGTGCACAAGTATTTGAAATGTGTTGTTGTTTGGCTTGGTCTTAAAGGGGTAAGTGTGTAAACATGAAAGGATACCTGTCAGATGGAACTAAAAGGGATACTTAATAAAGAGTCCTTGAGGATAGAACGGTGATGATTTCTGACCTGGGGTTGCTGAACAGAATTAGATAAAGCAATTGAAGAAAGGAACACCCCTGGGAGCAAACACATCAGAACTGGGAGTTGACAGAACAAAAGTACGTGGCTAACTGGCACTACATCTTTTGGGAAATGAAGTACTATTAAGTCATGATTGCATGTATTCAATTTGGAACACTTCAAAACTGAGACAACCTACTATCTACCATATAATGTAATCCAGCTTGCCTTGCCAGGGGATTTGGCTATTTGTTGGACATGACAATTAAAAAATAATCGCTGTTTATAAAATGTTGTTGATTTCCTAATATATGTCCCATAAGCAAATTTTTCATTTGACCTTGAATTCAGTCCCATGTTGCTTAAATTCTTTCAATTCCAGTTTAGGTTATGTATACACAAGAACAGCCTACATTTTGAGATAGTCATTCACTATGGTGATCGCTCTCTCTTGTGCAATACATGATTTGAGGATCCTTCTAGAGTACATGCATAAACAGTATTTTCATAGTCTACAGAGGTATGATTTACAAGGGTTCAATATTATGGGATCTGTGGAGATCTATACTCAGTACATAAAGAGACTCATATGTATGTACTCTAATTCAACATAAGTGCTAGAAAGAGACGACTGACAGTCTCCTTGTGTTGCTGAAACTTTGCTGTCAATATCGAAATAGAATTTATTGGTTTGAATGACAATCACCAAAGGGGATCATAATCAATTATACAGATGAAAAATGAACCGTGTCAATCTTTTAGAAAAAAATATTTCTTTTTGAAGTGGGGCAGGAGAGACAGGGTTTCACTCTGTCAAACCAGGCTGGAGTGCAGTGGTGCAATCTCGGCTCACTGCAGCCTTGATTGCCTGTGCTCGAGCAACCTTACTGTCTCAGCACCCCAAGTAACTGGGACGATAGGCATATGTCACCATGCCCAGCTAATTTTTCTATTTTTTGTAGAGATGGGGTTTTGCCATGTTGCCCAGGCTGGTCTTGAACTCCTGGGCTCAAGCAATCCTCCTGCCTCAGCCTCCCAGAGTTCTGAGATTATAAGGGTGAGCCACCATGCCAGGCCCTCAAATTCATTTTAATTAGGTTTCAGTTATAAGTTTAGAGAGTATGACAAAACAAGTTATGTCATATGTATATAAATCTCTGGGCATAGCTATAAACTGTATATAATTTCTAGTATAAATGTGTAAATGTCATTATTCCCTGTTCCACGTCTATGAAGTCATGGGAACTTGGGCAAGTCACAAAAACTTTTGTCTTGGTTGAACTTTTCTGTAAAAAAGAAACTTGGAGTAGACAAACTGTAGAATCCTTGTTGAATCAAAAATTCCAAAATTTCTAGAACTGATTGTTTTAAGTGATCCTGCCATTCCTCATTTGTAATGCAATGTATTGTTACTTGAAGGCCAAGTAATAGCAGTGTCAAGAGGATATATTGTCCATATCCCACCAAATAAAACTTAAATCGGGGTTTCTCTGTAGAATCACTGTAGGAATTAGGAAATAAATAAGGTAAAACAGATATAGAGACCGATGTTTTCATATTCCCTATACTGTTGATCTTGGAAAAACCCTAGTAATGATTAACATTTTCTAACATGTATATGTGTGCTTATATGTGTGCATGTGTGTGTTTGTGGTGTGTGTGTAAGAGAGAGAGAGAAACAAAGCAAGTAAGGGGAGATAATCTACTAAATGAAATAATATATTTGTAAAATTTTTTATTGAGTCAATGATTATGTTCTTAAAAATTTTATTTTTCAGATGCAATGTTGAAATTAACATTTAGATAACCCAATTTAAAATGAATGTACGATTACATGCATTACACATGATATGCAAGTTGTTTCTCTCTGACTTTTGTATAGTAAAATGTTTTCTGTAACTTGTATTTCATCTGTACGTTCTTATTTATGAATGTAGATTTTTTTTTGGTATTGATGCCTTTCATTATTTCTTTTTTACCTAGCAATAAGCTGCATGTTCACATTTGATTGTCACTGACTACCTGACTAGCATTCAAATGCCTGTTATATAGCCAGCAGAGTATACAATTATTACAGGTTTTGTTCCTTAATTGGCCAAAATTGCAACATCTGTCATTTTTGTAGGAATCAAATTTCAGCTTCAAAAGCAGCATGAACAGTCTGGCACAGCCACATCAGTATGACTTCTGTTTAATCTACTTGCTCATCCTCCCACTCTTCACTATCATCTTCCCTCCTTCGAAGCTCCCTTTCTTCACAAAGTTCTTTTTCACCTTATTAGAATCACTACTGAATCCTTTCTGGCTACTGATTCTGCAGTGTGCTGGCTTACCACTGCAAAGTCATTCATAACTGCATCTAGAATTTTTGTATCCTTAAAGGTAAAATGCTCTACTAAATATCACATTGGCATCCTGAGAACTAAAATTTAACCAGTAGTAAGTGGATCATTTAAAAAGAGGTGACAATAGGAACCGCACAGAACCTTTCTGGTGCCATGGGATTTTTTTGCATTTCAGCCTCTGAAGATTCATTCTTGGCTACTCCTTCTGGAATTAAATCTGCCCAAATAGATGAGGTCTGAGGTGAAATAAAAATAAAGGTAAGATATTACAGAAGCATGAATCTAAAATGTCTTCCATGCTTGATAAAATCCCTTGAGAGAATTGTAATGTTAGTGCTATTTTTCTCCCCCTTTCTCTTATCAGCTGAAAAGGCACTTTCACTTTCTGTTATTATAGTACCATACCCTCTAGTCACAATGACACAAATAACAAAAACAGCACCATGCCCTTTCTTTTGTCCCTATCCTTTGACAAAGTTCACAAATAAGCATACTTCCCAACTAAAAGAAAGCAGGAACAGTTGCCTAGTTCTTCATTTCTGCTTCCTCTGACTTTGCACAGCAGCATGAGCAAAATTCACTATACTTTTGAGCAAAATATAGTACAAAAATGTTACTCTTTAGTATTAGAGAATGCATAAAGTTTTCCCAAATATAGAGGGGATAAACCCAGGGAAATACAAAGGAATGGTAATTTTGGATTAGTGTAAATAGATCCCCCCCCAAATTATTCCCTTAATTTGACTTAAGGGTCAAGACAATCTTTCTGAGATGTGTTTTCCCTGTTTATGTATTGGAGATTCTAAATATAAAAATAAGGTAAAATATGTAAAAGACTTTCTGCAATGTGTATACTATGAAATTTTGTTGTAAAAGTGAAGCTGAGGGACGTGGAATTCAGTACATAAAATTAATGAATAAAAATAATAAAAGAACTGGTAGAATAATGGCATATTAACTTTTTCCTTATCAGCTCTTCATTGAGAATAACTGAAAAATCTAAAAAGTATCTCATTGAAGACATCAGAGGTATACTAAAACATCCAGGGCTTGAAGAGCAAAAATCACAAAGAAAACAATTTTGAAACAGATTTTAATTATTCAATATTTCCCTCCCCACCCCCCAACAAGGCTGTCATCATTTTGAGAGGGATAATTAATAATCCAAGGAGAAAGTGGTGGCAATAGCCGATAGGCAGATACTAACTTTCCACAATGCTGTAGGTCAGGAACACAAAATTCGAGTTTCTGGGCCACCAACTCAGTGAGAACTAATATGTTAAAGTGAAACAAAGCACTTTGAAATGAGCCCAGCATTTGAAGGCACTTTTTTAAGTCAAGACATTTATTGGTTTCTAAGTGGTACTGAAATGACAGGCTTAACACCGAGAGAGTGATGGCTAATAGGCTAGGAAGCAGAGGAGAGCTTTCAGGAGTTTTCTAGTGCTGAGTGGGGAAAAAAAACGTACACGAGAGCCGAGTATGTATTGGAAGTCTTGATAGCACAAACAACACACACACACACACACACACACACACACACACATGATCCTGCAGTGCTACAAATAAGAGTAAGAGTGGATTGGAAATAAACTAGCCATAATAAAATATCAAGTATGGAGTATAGCTGGGACCAAACTCAATCCCAAAATGAAATAAACTAATCTGCACAACTAACTACATCTAACAACATGATATAACAATATTTTTTAAGAGACAGAGAACTGTATTTAGAGTCTCAATTTATTTTCATTTAAAATGACCAATAATACACATATTTTTAATTACTGGGATGCCAGAAGATAAAATCAAAGTAACAAAAAGTGAGAAAAGCAAACAAGCAAGCACATGGAATCTAACTAGGAAGTAATCTAAAAAGTAGTTATCAGATAAAAAGAAAAGAAAAAGATATGGTTTGGATTTGTGTCCCCATCCAAATCTCATGTCAGATTGGAGGAGGGGACAGGTGGGAGGTGATTGGATCATAGGGTTACATTTCTCCCTTGCTCTTCTCATGATAGTGAGTGAGTTCTCATGAGGACTGATAGTTTAAAAGTGTGTGGCACTTTCTCCTTATCTCTCTCTCCTCCCATAGGGTAAGACGTGCTTGTTTCCCCTTTGCCTTCCACCATGATTGTAAGTTTACTGAGGCCTCCCAGCCATGCTTCTTTACAGCCTGTGGAACTATGAGTCAATTGAATCTCTTTTCTTCATAAATCACCCAGTCTCAGTTCCTTATAGCAATGTGAGAACAGACTTACACAGATGACATGAAGGATATTTTCTCTTACTGTAGATACACTAGAAGACTTAACCGCAGATTAGACATAAAAGAAGAAGGGATCACTGAATTAGGAGAAAATATCTAGAAGAAAAATATTTGAATGTAGAGAATAAAGGTTATAATGTAGTTACAAGAGCCTAATATGTATATTCAAAATGGTGAAAGTCTTTCATAAGTGTAACTGGAGACACAGAGGGCAGAAAAAAATACAAAGCAGAAACATTTTTAGAAGATCTAAAGGCCAAAAATTTTCTAGATCTGAAGAAAGTAGAAAAATCCAAACTTAAGATGCTCTTCAAATGCAAGGTAAGACAAATACAAAGAAAGTCACTGCCAGAAGCATCAGAGTAAAAGTAAAACCAATGACAAAAGAAAACCATAGAGTCATCAAGTGGGGAGCGAAAGACACATTACCTTCAAATGAGCAAAGGTTATTCTCACAGCTGAATTCACAGCAAAAATGATGGGATTCTGGAGGTAATAAAATAACATCATCAAAGTGCTGAAAGAAAATAATCATCAGGCTAGAATTCTAAAACTAATACAATTTATCCTTCAAAATTAAAATGTAGTAAAAAAATTAATAGATTATGTGTTAATCGGATATGAACCTGAAGAAAGAGATGTTTAGTGAGTTCTCCTGGGGAACTAATTGTAATCTAGGATATATACAAAAGAATTAAAAGCTATTAAAATGATCAGTATATTAGGAAACATAAATGAGAAT
>NW_012115611.1:2945109-2986660 GCF_000951035.1 Colobus angolensis palliatus
TGTAACAAACCTGCACGTTATGCACATGTACCCTAGAACTTAAAGTATAATAAAAAAAAATAAATAAATAAATAAAAAAAAAAAAGAGAATTTGCTCTACTGAATGGCAGTAACATCTTGGCAAGTTTCAAATATGAGTAGAGTAAAAATATATGAAAACAGTGATACAACATGTGAAAGGAGATAAAAGAAACAGCTTTCTAAGCTTCTTATGTCATCCCAAAATTGGTAAAGGTCATATTTTATGTCTGTGTCAAATATAAAAGAGATGAAACTTATAGTCTGTTGGGTAACCAATAAGCATGGAATTTTATATATATATATATGTACACACACACACACACACACCTAATAAGAAAACCAAGAAGATTCTTTTTAAAACATCACTTAAGGAGAGAGAAAAAGGACATAGAATAGGCAAGGCAAGTAGATTATGGATTTTAACTAAAATAAGTTAGTAAATATATCAAATATAAATTTTTAAATATTCCAGTTTAGGGAAGATTTTTATCAGCGTATATATATAGAGAGATTATTATTATTATTATTATTTGAGACAGAATTTCACTCTGTTACCCAGACTGGAGTGCGGTGGTGCCATCTCGGCTCACTGCAACCTCTGCCTCCTGGGATCAAGTGATTCTCCTGCCTCAGCCTCCTGAGCAGCTGGGATTACAGGCACCCGTCATCACACCTGGCTAATTTTTGTATTTTTAGTACAGCTGGGGTTTCACCATGTTGGCCAGACTGATCTCAAACTCCTGACCTCAGATGATCTCCCCAAATCAGTTTCTCACAGTGCTGGGATTACAGGCATGAGCCACCACATCTGGCTTTTATCAACTTATATTAAAACAAAGAATATTGATTACGTTTTTAAAACAGACATCTTAAAAAAGTAAGATTGGAGAAAATTAAAAAGTAGAAGTGTGAACAAGTCATACTACACATAAAACATCAAAAAATATCTTATAAAATATCTCAATATCAAACAAATTAAATGTTAAGACAAATTTATTATAAGACATTATGAGATATACTTCATAGAGATACAAAGAACATTTCACTGAGTATAAATAGTAGTTGTACTATAGCTCTGTAAACATACTGCTAAATATAAAAAGCAACACTTTATAGGATGAGGAGAAATAGAAAAATCAACAACAGCAAATGAGATTTAACACATTTTTCTCAGTAACTTAGGGAAAATATATTAAGAATTCAGTAAGGATATAGAAGATTATTTTGAAAAGTAAAAGTTTTTATTGAATTGCCATTTTTAAAACACTGTGCATAGCAACTTGTTTTCATATGCATGTGAAACATATCTCCAAATAATCATAGAACATTTATAGGTTCTATAACCTAAAGCCAGTATCATCAAATTTCAAAGAATAAAAAGCTTGCAGATAATTGTCTCTCTACTCATGAAAGCACATAGAAATGGGTAAGAAAATAACAAGAAAATCTCTAATTATTAGGAAAGTTAAAAATACATTTATAAATAATCCATGGATTGAAGAATCAATAACAATTAGAAATAGACAATATTTTAATTGAAAGATAATGAAAAAATGTTATATCAATACCTATGCAATGCTACAAATCAAGTGTTTAGAGGAAAATTTACATCCATAAACAAATTTGTAAAAATGAACGGCTGAAAACTAATATATTGAGGAGTGTATTGATCTCAAAAACTAAAGGAATTAGAAAATATTAAATAACAAAGAAAATAACAAAACGTAACAAATTATACTCATGTAAACAAATACTACCTGTTCCTCAAAAAACTATGGAAGTAAGTTTTAAAATAATAATCAACTATAATACAAATGTAAAACAAGTATCGACAAAGCCCAAAGTGGTTTTTTAAAAAAAGAATGGAATTAATAAACCAATGGCAAATATGATAAGATAGACAATGGCAGAAATTAATATCAGGAAAGAAAAAAGAAAAAGTATCACCATTATATGTTTTTAGGTATTAATCAGAAAGTTGTAGAATAGTATGAAAAATTATTTTCAAATGAAATGAATTTTAAATGAAATGACAATCTTTCTAGAAAACACCACAAAATCCATTCAAAAGAACTATAATAGAAAACAGTTTTGAATTTATTAGCTTAATTATACACTTAATAATAAATATTTACCCACACCAAAAAAAAAAAAACTAGACACAGAAAACTGTATCATTGAGTTCCACCAATTATTAAAGAAAGAAATAGCTAACACCAATTTACATAAACTCTTCTAGAAAATAGATAAGGAAAGGCTTTCCAACTTATAAAGAAACATTTAAAGCTTAATCCTTGAAATGAGAAAAGAATATAAAGATGTTTAGTATCACCCTAATTAACACTGTACTGAAGTACCTACAAAAAATAAAAAGCCACATAAATTTTATATACATATATGTATGATCACTTACACCTTCATAACCAGAAAAAAGTGAGTCAAAGCACAGTTTAATAGTATTTCTTGAATCCATCAAAAAGCCGGAGTAACAGTGCAAACAACTAACCTCAAATTCAGGATGGGACAGATACCTGAATAGAAACAGACTATTTATTTACTTGGAACACATGCTGCTGAATACCATATAAACTGATAAAAATATAATTTTTTTTTAACAAAACTCACTCCAAATATAAAAACATAGGTTAAAAACAAAAGGATGTAAAAGAAATATACCATACAAACACTAACTCCGAGAACAGATGTAGTTATATTAGTCTCAGAAAAAATAAATTTCAGAAAAATATATTATCAGGGATAGAGCCATTACGTACCGATAAAAGGGTTAAATCTTCAAAAAATATAGTAATTCTAAATGTACGTGTATCTAACAATAGAATTTCAAAACACATGTGACAAAAATCGGTTTAAAAAGGAAAATTGATAAATTAATGGTTGGCAACTGCAATATCGTTCCTCGGTATTTGATAGAACAAATGAGTATTAGGCCAATAAGAATGTAGATGACCTGAATAAAACTGCCAACAAACTTGAACTAATTCATATTTTTAGAACACTCTACTCGATAACAGCTGAACACACATTCTTTCCACGTGCTCAAATAGCATATATACAACATTCCACTAAAATTTTGATCTGCTCCCAGAAGTAAGCCCGATAAACAAACTTTGCCAAGTCAACATTACACAAAATAGTTTTCAATAAACTAAAGTCCTCACGAAGCTCTGCCAGATGCATGGATAATTATTTCAAAAACAGAAATGGCAAAAGAAGTGAGTGATATACAATAATCGAAATGGGAAAGTTTCCCTGGCCCCCTCGCAGGACGTGCGATGGGAGCTCGCTTCTTCAGTGCCCCGCTGCTCAAACCTCTAGGGGAGCATACAGAAGGGCAGGCTGTGGGGCTCCGACCCCGTGGCAGTGTCTCAGGGTGAATGTTTACATCTGAAGCCCCAGTGGGCGTGTGTTACAGGGCGCTCTCTTAGTTTGCCATCTATAGGCGGCTTGTGTTAACCAGCTCAATTACACCGCTTTCCTTATCACAAGCACAGAGGGACTTCTATATCCCGGGGCTTCTCGCTTTGGTGTACAGGAAGAATCGGATCACAAGTGGGATAGGAGAATGAGTGCAAGATTTTATTGAGTGGAAACAGCTCTCAGCGGATGGGGGAGCCAGAAGGGAAACGGTTTTCCCCTGGAGTGGAGCAGCTGGCGGCTCGGGCTCTTCTCCAACTGTCCCGGCCAAACTCCGCGTTTTTCTGCTGGTCGATGGCCCGCTGGCGAGCAGGTGACTGCTGACATGCTGCTCTCCACGTCCCCTTGCTTTTTCTTCTGCGGATGTGCTCTTCTGGATGTCTGGCCGTCGGTGTGTCTGCCTGCTACGATCTCCGGTTTTTATAGGCTCGAGGATGCGGGTGTGGTGGGCCAGGGTGGTCTTGGGAAATATAACATTTGGGTAGGAAGGCAGGAGTGTCCGTCTTCGCTTAAGTCTGTGGGGGTGGAGCCCTAGCCAGGGACCACACTCTCCTCTGCCCAGCATTTCCCTTCCTCCCTTCGGCATTATTTAAAGCGCTTCCCAGCACTTTTGTATTATAATGGTTACTGATAGATAGCGCTATTTTTACTCAGACATAATTTTTAAAAATTAAGTATTTACTGTGATCAAATCAACTAGGAAAGAAGATGTATATAGAGTTTGATCAGGTTAGAGACAAGGAAGCTGAAATATTGGAAATCTTGAAAAGAGGTTACATTAATCAAAAGAGGGTTTGGGCCTCGATGTTTGCAATATGTTGAGAAATGAGTAAAAAGCTCATACTTTGGTGAAGTCAGACACAAAAGTTTGTAATAAGAAAGCAGGGGTTGGGGGCTAGGGCAGGGATAGCATTAGAAGAAATACCTAATGTAGATGATGGGTTGATGGGTGCAGCAAGCCACCATGGCATGTGTATACCTATGTAACAAGCCAGCATGTTCTGCACATGTACCCCAGAACTTAAAGTATAATGACAAAAAAAGAAAAGAAAAAGTGAGAATGATTATCATAAAAGTCAGATCATGATTGCCTCCAGGAGAAAGGAGAGGAGTGTGATTAGAAAGAGAAATAAAGTGGACTTTAAAAAAAAGAAAGAAAGAAATCAGGTGGGAGAAATCAAGAATGAAGTCAGACATAACAGTTACAAGCTAGATGACTGGCAAAGTAATGGAGACAGAAGAGGCTTTATGAAAAAGTGAAAAAGTTCAGATACTTGTATCAGCTCTCGAGATCACTTGAGTCAGTAGAATTTCTGTAAATCTTATAAGAACATTCTTTCATTTTCATTTCAGTTCCAAAATGAAACCTTGAAATGTACAAACTTCTCAAAAATGGTTCACAGAAACATAATTATCCAGATATACAGGTTTTATTCGGGGACATTCAGTTTTCTCTTTGCCAATTTCACTTCATCTTCATAAATGTGTCTTGATGATTGAATGATGGCTTTCTTCATAGCAAACCTAAAGAAGAGACGTATTTTACCAAAAATAATATAGATATGAAATGAACATGTTGCTTGTTTTATCAGTAGAAATGGTTATACAAGTGAATATCCATTTACAATATTCAGCATAGCAAATACTAGAAAAGGAATTTACTCTTTTATTCTATAAAATATTTTTATCTTATAATTATTTGCTTTGATTGGTTATATCATTTATTTTTGGTGTTCAAGGACACATTTAGAAACTGGTAAGAAGAGTGTCTCATTTGGTTATAAATATTATAATAGTATTTTTACTTTCAGCAAGTCTCATTGTTAAATATTACAGAATTCTATAGCATTGTGAAGGGGATTAATTTCAGGCATTAGAAGGACTGTCAAAATATTTCTTCTCTGCTAATTTGTATCCATCTAGAAAACTGTTGAGCAATGAGCCCTGATTCTGTTTCTAGACAGTTATTTCTTGCTTTCCCTCTTACTTCACAGTAAGAACTCTGGCTCCAGCAACATCATACTTTTAGATATTTGCTCGATCCTATTATATTTCATGAAAAGTTTCAGAATTATTTTGCACAACTATAATAACACATCAGCTGGACTTCCATTTGTACTTAAGATGTAAAAAGCTTTAAATAATGTCGCTTTTATAGTAACAATGAGAAAAAGTCAGATTATAACTTTCCTTGGACCCATCAGAAAACTGAAGGCATGAGGCAACCAAGGAACATGAATTCCAAGCAGAGAAAAGTACAAGGAGAGTCAGGGCATACAGATTTATCTCCTGTGGTAGAGCATTGGAAGAAGAGGCACAGGCCACCATTTAAGTGGATATAAATAAATCAGGTAAATTTTAATGCATGACCAAAGGCCAAATATGGGATAGCATGTCATTTTTTAATAGTTTGGGGCCACAGACCTAAGTGAAAATGATACTCTTTTAGCTTTTTCCTACATACCTTCACTGGGTGCTTACAAAAACCAAACAAGCAAGCAAGCAAACAAACAAACAACAAAAAAGAAAAGAACAGAAGAGAGAGATTGGAAGAAGTGAAGACTGAAAAAAAGCTGTATCAGTAATGACAAAATTTAGTACATGATCAGTGATTGCAGGGTCACAGGCACATAATAACACTCATTTCTCTGGACCCTTCTCTTATAGGAAGCAGAAGACTTAAGCCACAATGCAGAGACAGCATAGCTGCTCCCAAGGTATAGGAAAAGACATTTGTGGCTAGGGGAAAGGTAGAAAAAAACTAATAAACCCCTCTATTACTGAAGGGAGGTAGAAAACCATCTTGGGTCCAAGATATTCTATTGCTACCAAGCATAGGACTCATTCCACTGAGGGAAGGAAAGGAAACTCTTAAGACCAACTACGAATATAAGCAAAGTTTGACTGCCATAGGAAAGGGCAAAAATACTGAGAAAGTTCACACAATTTTGCCTCAGATTCAAAGAGCCTGTTTAATACTGAGGCTGGACCAGAACAAAGAACATTCCTGACCCATCATGAGCCTAACAGAGAAGTCTAAGGATGAGAAAAAGCAGAAGCACAGGGTGAGAGTTGGAGGATGGGGAGAAAATGCTAAAAGTTGTTGATGAAGAACTAACACTGAGAAAAAAACCTCTGAGACTAAAGTCCTCACCTTGAGCATAAAACAGCAGGCTACCACTGCAGGAAGTTGAAGACTGAGTCACCGACATTAACCACGGTCATTGTATGGAAATATACTCTGCCCCTGCCCACATCTGTACTTTTGGGGGGAGCATTATTTGCACTTTTCACCCTTAATTTACCTTGTTTCAGAGTTTTACAAGTCTTGAACATACCCTGAAGGGTATGTTCAATTTTTGTTAGGGAAATTCTATTATCTTCAAAAAAATCACAAGAAAGTATGATCAGAAGGTTTAAGGAAAAATTAACAAATGAATAGGTATATTCTGTGACTTCAGTTTAAATTCCAAAATGCAGTCTTTGCTCATGTCCCTTTATATTTAAAGCAAAGTATTTATTTCACATAGAAAATTAGAATTTTTAATTACTAACACATTACATTTAAGAGAGATAAAATGTAATTATTTTTTACCCTACTCCACAAAGATTTGTTGAACGAAAGACCTGTTAATTTAAAAGCTATTACAAGTTATGCTTAATCTTAATAGTCACAATACTTATTGGGAATAAATTGCTTGAACCCTTAATTAAAAGTTAAATTGTCATTAAAACTATGTAATTTGGAAAGGAAAGGGTCTTAAGTTCAAATTTTCTAATTTAGTTCTAAATCTAGTTAAAAGTTAAACTGTAACATCTTTCAGTGTACTGGTTTTGAACTAACAGTTGGAGAGATACTGATATGATATGCTTTTCTCTGCTTTGATACTAAAACACAGCACAACAAAAATTGTCTTTATGCAAATGGTAACATCATTGACATCCATGATTTCTGCTTTTTTTTTTTATAAACAGCAATTGCCAAAGCGTAACCCCATTTGGATTCAGTAAATTTTCTGATTTTTGATGGATTTTTTTGGCACACTCTCTTTGTACAGGATAAAAGTGAAGAAAAAACAATTATACATAAGTAAATTAACCTATGATAAATACTAGCAATTAAGACACCATAACATACTAAAAATGAATACTGCATCAACTGAAACTTGAAAGCAAGCACACTGGAATAAATCTCTATATTTTATAATTTTGTAATGTCTTCTATCACCCTAAAGAAGAAAAAGTAAAAATAAACAGTTTCCCATTGAGCTATGGAGTCTGATCAAAAATGTCAAGAATAGGAGTGAGAAGAATGGGACTCATCTTTCATTGAGCATATAATAAAATACATTTACTAAGATGAATGAATAGGACAAGCTGTGTTCTCTTTCAGAACATTTAAAAGTCTGCAAAAGGTAGATTGCTTCTTTGACTACAGACATTTATGAAAAATTTCTTGTTGAGGTAGGATTTCTCGTTCGGTATTCAAATTGTGCATGAACTGTGACATTATCAATATTTTCCAGCTTAAAATACATAAAAATGATTTCCCAGAGAAAAAGCAGAACTCTATCTGCAGCTTCCTAAATGTCCATTTTTAAGATAAAAAAATTACTTGATTATTCTTTTATTGTATTATTATATCATTATATACTTTTTTGTTACATTATTATTTAGCTGTGGGGTTTCTCTCTTCCTGACCTCACACTCTAACTTTGATAAATTATATTAATTTGAATTGTCTCCACATCTTGAAAGATTAAGACCCAGAAAGTCTGATGAAGTGAGTTACAATAAAAGCATTTTTCTAAAGCTAGGGTGAGTAAATTTATCTATTTGTTTCTTTTTTTTAAATAGACTTCACAACATAGTATATGGAAACTGCAAATTCTTTCTGTTTCTTAAAGTAAAGCTCAAACCCTTTTTAATGGAAAAAAATGTATGATGATTGAGTATTTTGAAACTTCAGTTCACATTTCAGGTGAACAGAGTACAAAGATCAGAGGTGATCGTCAAGATTAAATGAGATAATATATTGCACAATGCTTAGGTCCAAATCTTAGCTCTGGTCAGTAATCAGCTTATTGACTTGGGTGGGTTACTTAACCTATCTGCCAGCCAACTTTCTTGTCAAAAAAACAAGCATAAAAACACTCTTTACTTGAAAGACAATACATGAGATAATGTCTGTAGAGCACTCAACACCTGCTGTTCATATTAAATGCTTATTAAATATGAGTTTTTGCTGCTTTCACTGTATAAAGTATCTTGTTCTGGCTTTGGTAGAACATATACAAAACAAAACAAGATAATCTAAAATCAAAATGCTAGGAAATACAAGGTTAGGCCTCATTTCTTCTGAGGGATCCTTTATCTCCTCGCCATCATCAGCTTCACCATCATTTCCATCATCATCCTCCAGGAATGAGTAGGTCTCCATTTTAAAAATGGAAAAACATACAGAAGAAATTAGAGATTGAAGACTTCTATGCATTTTTCAATTTTATGTTATCTTTGCTGAACATTACAGAAAATTAAATCACTGAAAGTATTGAAAACATTCCCCAAACTCTTAAGTTACTTACCGTGGTCTGATTTAAATGACTGGTAGTCATACAGAAAGGCCTCATTTAAAATCTCTGATTTACCACAGACCTTATTGAAAGGCTAATATTCCCATTATACTGAGTAGACCAGAAAACCCACTCTCTTTCAATCAGGATTTCTCAGTTTTAATTTCAGAAAAGCATTTTTTCAGAAGAAATCAATCTCTATGACCAAAAACAAAAGTATTAAGATCTTTGTTTCCTGACTAATCCTCCATTAAGACACAGGAAAGTTGTTGAAATGCATATTTGATAAATAAACTGAGAATGAAATTTAACTTTCATTATGGTTAACACAGTAAAATTAATTGTACATTGTCTTGTCTTTTGCATATCATTAATAAATTAGCAACATTAGAGTCGAATTTGAAACCACAAGGTAGCATAAAACTTGAAGATTTTTTGAAGAATGAAAGAATAAATTATTTAGTATATATGAATAATATGTAATGAAGCATGGTAATACTTTCTTTTTTAAGCTTTCACAAAGAATTCTAGGGAGAAAAATCAGCATATCAAAGATTTCAGAGTGCAGTCTATATGTAGAAGACCAGTTGGGTTCATGATTAGGTAATGGGCATATGTGGTGAATGGTAGCAGTACTCAGGGAATGTGAGATGGATTTGAAGTTATTATGAGTGGAAACACACAAATACACTGCTATGGTTTGGCTGTGTCCCCACTCAAATCTCAACTTGAATTGTAATAATCCCCACGTGTCAAGGGCAGAGACAGGTGGAGATAATTGAATCATAGAGGTGGTTTCTCCCATACTGTTCTCATGGTAGTGAATGTCTCATGAGATCTGAGGGTTTTATAAATCAGAGTTTTCTTACACACATTCTCTTGCCTGCTGTCATGTAAGGCATGACTTTGCTCCTCATTTGCCTTCTTTATGATTGTGAGGCCTTCCCAGTTATATGCAACTGTGAGTCAATTAAATCTCTTTCCTTTATAAATTACCCAGTATTGGACATGTCTTTATTAAAAGCAGCATGAGAACAGATTAACGGACTTTGGTAGAAACTGAATGTTTGACTATGGGTCATCAAGTAACCATGTGACCTGAACTGCCTATCATGAACTGAGTGCTTTCTGACCCATCTAGCCATGAAGTGGGGCATACACAGCAGCATTCCATCATCAAATAGAAGTGGTATACACCTGATCAGGATTGAGCAGTTCCTGAGAGCACAAGTAAGTTACATGAAGAAGTGGTTCAAATGCGCATGGTCCCCACTCCTGCCACCCTGCCTTCTCTCCCCCAGACTGTACTGATGGCCTTATGGGGAGCTTTCTATGATAAGTTGAGAGAGGAAGAGAAGACCAGGCTCTGATTTACAGACAGCTTTGCACAATATGCAGGCACCACCCAAAAGTGGACAGCTGCTGCTCTCTAGTACCTTTCTAGGACATCCCTGAAGGACAATGGCAAAGGGAAATCTTTCCAGTCAGCAGAATTGTGATCAGTGCATCTGGTTGTGTGCTTTGCTTAGAAGGAGAAATGGCCAGATGTTGTGATTATATACTGATTCATGGGCTGTAGTCAATGATTTGGCTGGATGATCAAGGACTTGGAAGAAGCATGACTGCAAAGAAATTTGAGGAAGAGGTACGTGGATGGATCTCTCTGAGTGGTCGAAAGCTGTGAAGATATTTGTATGTCATGTGAGCGCTCACCAAAGGATGTCCTTGGCAGAGGAGGATTTTAATAATCAAGTGGGTAGGATGCCTTTTTCTGTGGACACTACTCAGCCTCTTTCCCCAGGCACCCCTGTCATTGCCCAATGGGCACATGAACAAAATTGCCATGGTGGCAGGGATGGGCTCAACAACATGGACTTTCACTCACCAAGGCTGACTTGGCTATGGTGTCCAATTTGCCGGCAGCAGAGACCAACATCGAGCCCTTAATATAGCACCATTCCTCAGGGTGATCTGTCAGCAACTTGGTGGCAGGTTGATTATATTGGACTTCTTCCATTACGGAAAGGACAGCAGTTTGTCCTCACTGGAATAGACACTCTGGATATGGGTTGCCTATCCTGCATACAATGTTTCTGCCAAGACTACCATCCCTGGACTCACAGAATGCCTTATCTACCATCATGGTATTCTGCTTAGCATTGCCTCTGACCAAGGCACTCACTTTATGGCTAAAGAAGTGTGGCAGTAGGCTCATTATCATGAAATTCACTGGTTTTACCATGTTCCCCATCATCCTGAAGCAGCTGGATTGATAGAATTATTAAATGGCCTTTTGAAGTCACAATTATGCAAACTAGTTGAAAATACTTTGCAGGGCTAGGGCAAAGTTCAGCAGAAGGCTGTGTGTGCTCTGAATCAGCATCCAATATATGGTACTGTTTCTCTCACAGTCAAGATTCATGGGTCCAGAAATCAAGGGATAGAAGTGGAAATGGCACTACTCACCATCACCTCTAGTGACCCATTAGCAAAATTTTTGCTTCCTGTTCCCATGACATTACATTCTGCTGGCCTAGAGGTCTTAGTTCCAGAGGGAGGAATGCTGCCACCAGGAGACACAACGATTCCATTAAATAGATTGCAACCTGGCCACTTCGGGCTTCTCCTACCTTTATGTCAACAGGCTAACAAGGGAGTTACAGTGTTGGCTGGGGGGATTGACCCAGACAATCAAGATGAAATCAGTGTACTACTCACAATGGAGGTAAGGAAGAGTATGCATGGAATACAGGATATCCCTTATAGCATCTCTTAGTATTATCATGCCCTGTGATTAAGATCAATGGGAAACCACAACAACCCAATTCAGACAGTACTACAGATGGCCCATACTCTTCAGGAATGAAGATTTGAGTTACTCCATCAGATAAAAAACCATGACCTGCTGAGGTGCTTGCTGAAGGCAAAGGGAATACAAAATGGGTAGTAGAAGAAGCTAGTCATGAATGCTAACTACTACCATGTGACCAGTTGCAGAAACGAGAACAGTAATTGTCATGAATGTTTCCTCCTTATTTTTTTAAGAACATGTTTGTTCATGTATACACTTGTACTAAAAAAAAAAAAATTATTTTCTTTTTCTTTTATCATGTGACATAAGATTCATTGATTGTATGTTAGCATTTCAGTGTTGTTAACTTTATGTAACAGCATTTGGTTTGGGGATTGGTGTGCTTCCGGTTGTACAAAGGATAGCTGTATTATGCTATGTGTAATTATGACCTTATTATTGTCTTTATTTGAAGATTATGTATGATTTCAGGAGATATGTATGGGTTCAAATTGACAAGGAGTGGACTTGTGATGGTTGATATTGACTGTCAACTTTATTGAATTGAAGGATGCAAAGTATTGTTCCTGGGTGTGTCTGTGAGGGTGTTGCCAAAGGAGATTAACATTTGAGTCATGGACTGGGAGTGGCAGATCCACCCTCGATCTGAGTGGGCACCATCTAATTGGCTGCCAGTATGGCTAGCATAAAAGCAGGCAGAGAAATGTGAAAGGATTAGACTGCTTATGTCTTGCAGCCATCATCTTTTGCCCATGCTGGATGCTTCCTGATCTTGAACATCGGACTCCAAGTTCTTCAGCTTTTGGACTCTTGGACTTACACCAGTGGTGTGCCAGGGGCTATTGGACCTTTGGCCACAGGCTGAAGGCTGCACTGTCAGCTTCCCTATTTTTGAGGTTTTGGGATTTCAACTGGCTTCTTTGCTCCTCAGCTTGCAGACAGCCTATTGCAGGACTTCCCATTGTGATCATATGAATCAATGCTCCTCAATAAACTCCCCTTTATATATACATCTATCCTATAAGTTCTGTCCCTCTAGAGAACTCTAATACACACACAAACATATAAATGCACACGTGTGTATATATATGTATGTGCGCATATTTATATATTTATTCTGTATATACTTTACATATAATAACTGTTGTATGTATTCTGACTGTTTCACCAGTCATTCTCCAATACTAGGAAACACAGAAAACATCAAAGAGCTTGAAGAAAATATGCTGCCCCAAGTCTTTAACTTTTATACCTACAATAGACAGGAGGAAGAATCAGGCAACAACAATGGAAATATCATTTACAGGTGTCTGTTTACTTTCAAGATAAACTGCAAAGGTTTCTACATAAGAAAATAATGTTTAGTATTTACTACACACACCCCATAAAGATAAACTAAAATGCACAGTTACATAGAAAACATGTTTTTATTCTCCATTCAATGAGAATTACACGTCTTGTTTTATTGAGCTTTACTATACTGTGCTTTACAAATTTGTGTATTTTACAAATAGCAGGTTTGTAGCAACCTTGCCCCAGATAAATCTATTGGAAGCATTTTTTTTCCAAAAGTGTGTGCTCACTTGATGTCTCTGTGTCACATTTTGGTAATTTTTTCAATATTTTATTATTTTTATTATATCCGTAATAGTGATCTGTGATCAATGACATTTCATGTTACCATTATAATTGTTTTGGGGTGCCGTAAATTATGTTCATATAATACTGAAAACTTAATAAATGTTGTATGTGTTCTGACTGCTCCAACAAACAACCATTCCCCAATCTCTCTCCCTCTCCTCAGGCCTCCCCATTCCCTGAGACACAATAATATTGAAATTATGTCAATTAATAGTGCCTTCTAAGTGTTTACGCAAAAGGAGGAGTCGCCTATCTCTCACTTTAAATTAAAAAAAAAAAAACTAGAAATGATTAAGCTTAGTAAGGAAGGCATGTTGAAAGCAGAGATAGGGAGAAAGAGTCCTGTTGCACAAGTTAGCCAAGTTGTGAATGCAAAAGAAAAGTTCCTGAAGGAAATTAAAAGTGCTACTCCAGTGAACACAGGAATGATAAGAAAACAAAACAGCCTCATTGTTGATATAAACAAAGGTTTAGTGGTCTAAATAGAAGACAAACGCAGCAGAACCCAATCCAGAACAAGGCCCTGACCTAAGTCTCTTCAATTCTATGAAGGATGAGGAAGGTGCAGAAAAGCAGTTTGAAGTTAGCAGAGGTTGATTGATGAGGTTTAAGGAAAGACGTCTTTTTTTTTTTTTTTTTTTTTTATAACATAAAAGCATAGAATGAAGCAACAAGTGCAGATGAAGAAGCTGCGGTAACCTATCCAGAGGATCTAGCTAAGATCACTGATGAAGGTGGAAATGCTAAATAATAAGAGTTTCAATATATACAAAACAGCCTTACACTCTATTGGAAGAAGATGTCATCTATGACTTTCAGAGCTAGAAAAGAAAAGTTAGTGCCTGGATTCAAAGTTTCAAAGGACAAGCTGACTCTCTTGTTACGGACTAATGCAACTGTTGACTATGTTGAAGCCAGTGTGCATTTACAATTCTGAACATTCCGGAGACCTTAAGAAATAAGACAAATCTACTCTGCTGGTAATCTGTAAAGTGAACAACAAAGCCTGAATGACCACACATCTGTTTAGAGAGTGGTTTACCAAATATTTTAAGCCCACTGTTGAGATCTACTTCCCAGAAAAAAAAAAAAAAATTCAAAATTATTGACAATGTACCTGGTCACCCAAGAGCTCTGATGACAATATATTAGGTTGGTGAAAAAGTAATTCAGATTTTTGACATTAAAAGTGATTAGTTAGGTAATTAATGTTGATTTCTTGCCTACAAGCAAGGTTTATTCTGCAGACCTTGGATCAAAGAGTACTTTTGACTTTCAGGTCTTGCGATTTAAGAAATAAATTTTGTAGGGCTAGAGCACTCACAGATAGTGATTTACCTGATGGATCTGGGCAAAGTTCATTGGAAAATTTCTGGAAAGGATTATTCATTCTAGACATCATTTAAGAACTTTGGCAATTAATGGGAGGAGTTCTAAATATTAACATTAGTAGGAGTTTGGAGCAAGTCCATCACAGCGCTCATAGATGAGAGTCAGGGGTTCCAGACTCCAATGGAGAAAGTCATTGCAGATGCTTTGGAATAGCAAGAGAACTACAATTAGAAGTGGACTAGCAAGAGAACTAGAATTAGAAGATGTGACTGACTTACATCAATCGTATGATAAAGACTTGAATGGAAGACAAGTTGTTCTTATGAATGATCAAAAACAATGGTTTGTGGAGACAAAATCTACTCCTGAAGATGCTGTGAACATTGCTGAAATGACAACAAAGGATTTAGAACATTGCATAAAATTAGAAGGTAAAAGAGTAGCAAGGCTTTAGAGGACTTATGCCAATTTTGAAAAATGCTCTACTGTGGGTATAATGCCATGAAAGAGCATCACGTGATACAGATAAATACTTCTGACAGAAAGAGTGCAACAATGTGGCAATCTACATTGCTTTCTTATTTAAGCTACCTCGACAGTCAACCCAATCTTCAGCAATCAGGGCCCAGATTAGTCACCCCTCAATCCCCTCCAGGCTATTATGATCCACCTCGCAGGGGATGAGGCACCCCCCACCCGATATGGGGAGTAATAGCACCTCACACTCTCCCCCTGCTATTACGAACCAAATCGCAAGGGGGTGAGGCACCCCCCCGCGATTTGGGGAGTAAGAGCAATCTTGTCTCCCCCCTGGCTCTTACGATCCACATCGCAGAGGGGTGAGGTACACCCCGCGATACAGGGAGTAAGAGCCACTCCCTCTTCCCCGCTGGCTATTATGATCTACCTTGGACTCACAACCTGTTTACGATATTGTGAGTTATAACATCTCTCCTTCTGGAAATTATGACCTACTTCACAGACGGGTTTACACCCGTGTGTGTTGGCAGTAATATCATCCTCTTCCTCCCTGAATATTAAGAACAGTATCACAGTAGTGTTTCTACTCCCTGCGATATTGGGTATCATGTCCTTCTCTCCCACGCTGAAATTAGAAACAGTATCACTGGGGGCGTGTACACCTTCTGTGATATTGAAAGTAATATCATCCTCTTCCCTCCAGGATCATGGCAACAATATCCCTGTAGGGTGTATACTTTCTGCGATATATGTGGTAATATTCTCCCCTCTGCCTTGCAATATTGTTAAGGACAATCACATGGGGGTGTACGACAATTGCAGTATTGGGAATACTATTTTCCTCTATCCCCCCTGCATATTTGGAAAAATATCAGAGTGTACACCTCCTGCGATATGGGGATTAATATCCTCTTCTCCCTTTCTGGATATTAGAAACAATATCACACTGGGGTTTACACTTTCTTCAATATCTGGAGTAATGTCATCCTCTCCTGTTTTGAATGGCAAGAACAATAGCTCAGGGGGATGTACACCCCCTGCCATATTGGGAGTAATATTACACTCTCCCCTCCTTGATATTAGGAACAAAATCCCAGGGTGGGTGTACACCTCCTACTATATAGAAAGTCATACAGTCCTCTCCCTTCCTGGATTTTAGAAACAATATCACATAGTAGGTGTACACAGCCTGCAATATTGAATGTAATATCATCCTCTCCCCAACTGGATATTAGGAACAATATCACAGAAGGGTTGTACACTCTCTGTGATATTGGGAGTAATATCACTTTCGCCTTCCCTGAATATTAGGAGCAGTATCCCCGGGTGGATGTACACCCACTGTTAAATTGGGAGTAATGTCATACTCTACCCCCTGGATATTAGGAGCAATATCACAAAGTGGGTGTACACACATGGCGAGACTGGGAGTAATATCATGCTCTCTCTCCCTGGATATTAGGAACAATATCACAGGTGGGTGTACACCCCCTGCACTACAAAGAATGATATTATCTTCTCTTCCTTTAGCTATTGAGAACAATATCATATGGTAGGGGGATACATCCCCTGCACTGTTGAGAGTAATATCGTTCTCTCTTATTCTGGATTGTAGGAAAAATATCACAGGCAGTGTGTACAGCCCCTGTGATATTGAGAGTAATATCATCCTCTCCCAACGTAGGTATTAGGAACCATATCACAGGGGGCCTGTACACTTCTTCGATATTGGTAGCAATATCATCCTCTCCTCCCTGGATATAAGAAACTATATGACGTGGGGGTTGGACACCCCTGCGATAAGGGAAGTAATATCCCTCCCTGTATATTGTGATCCACGGTGAACACACAGTGTGTTAACGATTTTGTGAATACTATCATCTCCCCCTCTAGAGATTGCAACCAATATCAAAGACTGGTGTACACCCTCTGCAATATAGGAAGGAATATCATCCTCTCCCCCACCCTGGATATTAGGAACAATATCAAAGGAGTGTTTATGACCCCTGCGATATTGGGAGTAATATCATCCTCTCCCACGTGGAAATTAGGAACAGTATCACTGGGGGCATGTACACCCCCTGCAATCTTGAAAGTAATAGCATCCTCTCCCCTCCCGGGTCACGGGAACTCTATCACTTGGGGGTGTACACTTTCTGTGATATTGGGAGTAATATCATCTTCTCCAGCTTGGAATATTAAGGACAGTATCACGGGGATGGGGGGGTGTCCACCTTCTGCAATATTGGTAATAATAGTATCCTCTCTCCCCCTGCATTTTAGGAAAGCTATCACAGAGTGGGTGTTTACCTCCTGTGATATGGAGAGTAATATCATCTTCTCCCCTGTTGGATATCAGGAACAGTATCACACAGGGGCGTACACCTTCTGCAATATTTCGAGTAATATCAACCTCTCGGCCTTTGAATATTAAGATCGATTGGGGTGGATGTACACCCCTTGGCATATTGGGACTAATATGAACCTCCCCCCTCCATGGATATTAGGAACAATATCCCAGGGTCGGTGTGCACCTCCCGCTCTGGGGACTAATATCATCCTCTCCTTTCCAGGATAATAATTACAATATCACAGGGTGGGTGAACACAGTCTGCGATACTGGAATTGTTATCCTCTCCCCCTCCGGATACTAGGAACAATATCACAGAAGAGGTGTACACTCCCTGCAATATTGGGCGTAATATCATAGGCTTCTTCCATGAATATTAGGAGCAATATCACTGGAGGGCTGCACATTCACTGCTCTGTTGGGAGTCATGTCATACTCTTTCCCCCTAGATATTAGGATCAGTGTCACAGGGTGAGTGTACACCTACTGTGATATTAAAACTAATATCATGCTCTCCATCCCTGGGTATTAGGAATGACATCACAGGTAGGTGTACACCCCCTGTGGTATTAGGAGTAAGAATATTATTAATTATCAAACATCAGTTTTATTAATAATTATCAATGTTAATATTAATTAATAGTATAATGTTACTATTTTTAATAAATATAAATATAAGGTTATGTGTGGTTAAATTAATTATTACTATTCGTGTTGTTTATCAATATTAGTTATTAATCTTAATATTAATTATTTTATTATCAACATCACTTATTGATTTAAGTAACATCAATTACTGATATGATTATTCTATTATTAATAGTGATATTACTGTTAATTAATAGCAATTGTCATTATTTTAATCAGTATTAACTTTTACTCTCTTTATTGTAATTATTAATATTTATGATTACCATTAATTGTGCTTATATTTATTAATACTAATAATTAATGTAATTGTTCCTGATATCTGGTGGGGAGAGGATATTACTCACAATATCGCAGAAAGAGTACACCCCTCTATGATGTTATTTCTAATAGCCAGGGGGTAGAGGATGACATTATTGAAAATATCGCAGTGGGTGTACATCCCTTCGGTCATCTTGTTCCTCACATCCTGGGTGGGAGAGGATGGTAAGACTCCCAATATCGCAGGGGGTGCAGACCTCCCCCGTGATATTGTCCCTAACATCCAAAGGTGGAGAGGATGCTATTTCTTCCATGTCGCAGGGGGTGTACACCACCCCTGTGATATTGTTCCTAATATCCAGGGGGCGAGAGGATGATATTAGTCTCAATATAGCAGGGGGTGTACACCCCTTCTGTGACACTGTTCCTAATAGCCAGCAGGGGAGAGGAAGATATTACCCCCAATATCGCAGGGAGTGTACAGCCCCTTGTGACATAGTTCCTTATAATCTGGGAGGGAGAGGATGATACCAGTGGCAATATTGCAGGGTGTGTACACACCCACTGTGAGATTGTTCCGAATATCCACCCTGCGTGTGATACGAATCCTAAAATCGAGAAGAAGAATGGATGACATTGCTTTCAAAATACACGGGGTGTACACCCGCTCTGTGATATTGTTCCTATCATCTAAAGGAAGAGATGATGATATTACTCCCAATAGGGCAGAAGGTATACATCCCCCCTGCTGTGATATTGCTCCTCACAACTCATGGGGGAGAGCATGATAGTACTTGAGATATGACAGTGGCTCTACACCCCAGCCGTGATATACCTCCTAATTTCCACTAGCTAACGTAGGATGTGCCTCCCAACAGAGTAGCGGGTGGACACCCGCCCTGTGATATTTCCCCAAATATTCAGGGAAACTAAGGATGACATTACCCCAAATCTCACAAAAAGTGTACACCTATGGTGTGATATGGTTCCTAATCTGCGGAGGTGCAGAGGATGCTATTAGTTTTCATATAGCAGGCTGTGTACACAAACCCTGTGAAATTGTCACTGATACTAGGAAAGAAAGAGAATGGTGATAATGGAAACAGAATGCAGGAGGGCGAGGCACCCCCCGCGATATGGGGAGTAAGAGCCACCCCCTATCCTCCCCTGGCTATTACAATCTATGGTGGACTCACAGCCTGTTTAGGATATTGTGAGTGATAACATCGCTCCCTCTGGAAATTATGAATTATTTCACAGAAGGGTGTACACCCTCAGTGGACAGAATGTGTACACTCGTGTGTATTGGCAGTAATATCATCCTCTTCCTCCCTGAATATTAAGAACAGTGTCACAGGAGTGTTTCTACTCCCTTCGATATTGGGTATCATGTCCTCCTCTCCCACGTTGAAATTAGAAACAGTATCACTCGGGGCATGTACACCTTCTGTGATATTTAAAGTAATATCATCCTCTTCCCTCCAGGATTATGCCAAAAATATCCCTGGGGGTGTACACTTTCTGCTATAAATGTAGTAATATATGTTGGCCACGTGAATGAACAAAAGGAAAATGCTGGTATCTGCATACTTGATAGCAACTTTAATAAAGACGAACATTGTCCTCACTGTTAATGTTTAATACAATCTCATGCACTTGATTTTATGGGCCTTCTGGGACACAAAGGCTTAATATTTTGTTAACTCAGATGAATAGCTGGCCTAAAGAAGGCTATTAGACTCATAATAAAGAATTTTCAGTGTGGTTTGGAGCTAAGAAACAGGTATAATGGGATTTTCCACTCAATATCTTTATTTTCAACAAATAATATATATGTAATTATGATAGCATAGGAGTCTGGAGCAACCTGAACAGAAGCAGTAGTACATACTATCTGATTTTATGGTTGGTATTAGGCCATATGTGTAATAAATATTAAGACTACCAACTCAGCAAAAATGGGTAAATTGCTTTATTTTCCTATCTCTGCATATCACCTTCACTTCTAGCCCTCATTTTACATAATTGAAGACTTTTTCTCCACTCTCCCTAGAATTATTTCTAAATTCTGAGAGCCTATAAGAATGTCATAAGTCATGACATTATATATATAATTATACATATATAATTATATATGTGTGTGTGTATGTATAATGACATTATATATAAAATGTCATGAGGTTTTACTGAGATGGAGGGACGAGTGACAGAGAATCTTTCTATCCCTTCATCTCTCCACAGGGACATATGATGATGTACATATCAACCAACCTAGTCTGTCACAAGGAAACACAGATTGCTACTGTGTCCCTAGTTTTGAAAACTTATTTTGAACTTCAATCTGAGAATTGCCTTGTTTGTTCTCTGGTTCTGTTGTATCATTCCCCTTCTTGAGACAGGGAAATAATTTGGTCTAACATCTTGGACAAAAGAAAGGCTATAACAGCATTGGAGAAGAGCAGAAGAAGGAATGGTCATCAGTTACCATGTGAAAATAGGTCTCACCAATGGAAAATAGAATCAGCTTTATTTGGTTAACCTATACAAAATTTTTTGCTATCATATCTGTGCTTCTGCACAAACATCTTGAAACTTCTTAAAGTATCAATGAAACATTTTTGTAAAAGTTACAAACTTAAATAAAATCATATACAGTTTCATCACTTAGAATTAACATACATATGTAGTGTTGAAGATTTCCCCATGCATATGCATACACATGCAGATACATATTTAATTGGTTTTTATAAAAATTGAATCATACTGTATGTAATTATTTTGTAAATTGGTTTTTGAAGCTAGTGATGATATGTAATATTTTAGAATCAGCTTGATGAAGAAAATTATAAGATCAATATGTTACCATATTGAATTCAAGTGCCAAATACAAATTTATTACCAAGTTTTTAGAAAGCCAGTACAGAAAATTCAATGATACGCATTTTTTGCCCCCAAAATTAATTTATTGTTTTTTTCAATTGCTCTTCAGGAAACTGTAGTTAAAATAATCTTAACAAATATCTACTAACATAAACAGAGTAGACCAGGATAGTGCTGTGAAGGAAGGTGTCTACCTTCATTCATTTCACTGACAAAGACTACTTAAATGTTACAATTTATGCCAAGAGAAGTCCTCACAACCTGATTGGTCATCTACCTCATTCTGCTGCCTCCAGCTTGCCTTGCTGCTGGAAGTGTCCAACCCTTAATTTCTCTAAACGTTTGAATCCTTAATTCCCACCCTGGTCAAGACAATATCTGCAGTGAGAAAGTGACAATGAAAAGATCACATAAGCAATGACTATCTCCCTGCATGTAATTCTCCCTCAGCAACCACTGAAGCTCCATGTAGGCTCGCTGGGGTCTTCAAAGTGAGGAAGCATTCTTATCTCTCCTTTGTAAAAAGAGCCATAATTTTCCTCCATATATATCTTTGACCTTTGCCATGGACAAATTTTAAAAGAAAAATAAGATAATCATCTTGCCCCTGGGTATTTCTTTCTTGTTATGGCACTGAATGCCTTACACATTTCCAAATGGAAGAGTGCTTGCTTTGGGCTTAGGTAGAACCACTGGTAGTATTGTTTCTTACAAGTCCAGGGAATACTCAAAACCTTGGTCCGATATCATAACGCGAAAAGAGAAACAAAAAGCAGGTAATCCACTGGAGCAAAGAGAACAGGAAATGAAAAGGCAACTTAACAGATGCCTTTTCAGTTTTAAATAAGCAACATCTCAATATCTCCATTTCCACATGTGTATTTGTCACCTATTTTTAGAATTATTTTTAATTTGTAATCATATAAGTTACATTTTAAAATAGATAGTTTTGGTTAAAGGACCACAATAATTTCTTGAGGCCTAAAAACGATCAAAATTTTCAAATAAAGCCAATTCTGATATTAAAAACCTAATTACTTCCTTAGGCTTAAGGAGGATCAATCTGAAATGTTCTTTAAAAAAAGAATTTCTTTTATTTTTACCAGTTTGTTAAAGTAAAAATGTTATCCTCAAGTTATTTCATGTATTTTAAATGTTTAGGCTACTGTAAAAAATTACATAAAATATAATAATCAAAAATTATGGTTTATTCATTTGTATAGTTAATTGACTTTTACTACATATCTACCATATTTCAAGTGTTGTGCTAAATGCTATCGGAAACACTAAGAAGATAAAAATTCCAGACTTCTTTTCAAAAGTTATTTGCTCTTACAAATTGAAGTAGTGGTCAGTAAGTAAAGGCAGATATTAGAACTAGGATGAGCAAAGATGAAAAATATAGAAGAGATTACAAAAACCACAAACTGGAAATTGGAAATTGACGGGTGTCATAGCAGGAGATGTTTCCAAGTGAGGCAGTCGTTTTGTAACAATCAAAAGGTAGCTGATATCAAGTCTAATGAGTACGTTTGTTGTTATTGTTGTTGTTATTGTTGTTTTTCTTTGTGACAAAGTTTCACTCTTGTTGCCCAGGCTGGAGTGCTTGCCACAACCTTCGCCTCCCGGATTCAAGTGATTCTCCTGCCTCAGCCTCCTGAGTAGCTGGGATTACAGGCATGTGCCACCACACCCGGTTAATTTTAGTATTTTTAGTAGAGAGGGGATTCTCTATGTTGATCAGGCTGGTCTCGAACTCCTGACCTCAGGTGATCCACACACCTTGGCCTCCCAAAGTGCTAGGATTACAGGCATGAGCACTCAGCCCATGAGTATGTTTTAATAAGAGATTGAATACATTATGTGGAGAATTGTGGCATTGAAATAATCTGAAAATTTGGACAGTCCCAATTACCTCTGCCTTACACCAAACTGGATCTCATTTCAAAACAAAAGCCATGAGAAAATAGTTCAGAGCTTAGGACATATAAATTCTTTGAGCACACTGGCTTAAATATCTAATAGTAATAAGCATCAATAACAAGCAAATTAGCAGATTAAGTCTGTGCTTTGTCACATTTGAAGGCAGGGGCCAATCCTGAGTTTCTCTCATCCCTAAAACCTCACATTAGAGCCTGGCACATTATCAGGGCTCAATAGCTGACTAACTGACTGATTAGTTCTTAATAGCTAGAACACAAACTTTGTGTAAGGATGGTTGCTTGTTTGTTTGTTTTCTTATTTTGTTTATTGACAAATTCTTACTGCCGTGATGACTATCTGGTGCATAGTAGGCACTCAATAAATATTAGCTGAATAAATGTAACTACTGGTTTGTAAACTTTACTCCTACATTAGGTACTTTTTGCACACCTATACATTATTGGGAAATAATAGTAATAGTCTTGAAATAAACACAAAACAAATCTAAATTCATCCAATCAAAATAGTTTTTTTTGAGACGGAGTCTCATTCTGTCACCCAGGCTGGAGTGCAGTGGCGGGATCTCGGCTCACTGCAAGCTCCGCCTCCCGGGCTCACGCCATTCTCCTGCCTCAGCCTCCCGAGTAGCTGGGACTACAGGCGCCCGCCACCTCGCCCGGCTCGTTTTTTTTTTTTTTTTTTTTTCTTTTTTAGTAGAGACGGGGTTTCACCGTGTTAGCCAGGATGGTCTCGATCTCCTGACCTCGTGATCCACCCGTCTCGGCCTCCCAAAGTGCTGGGATTACAGGCTTGAGCCACCGCGCCCGGCCTCAAAATAGTTTTGAATATTTATATTAACAAATAAGGAGAAGCCATAATTTCTTGTAATTTTTTCAGATCATCTTCCTATTTTCTGATCACTCATGAATATCAACCAGCTGATGGAAACAATCTAAAATATATTTATTCATTTAAAACTGTGAGAGTTGCTGGCCATGGTGGCTCACGCCTGTAACCCCAGCACTTTGGGAGGCTGAGGCAGGTGGATCACCTGAGGTCAGGGGTTCTAGACCACTCTGGCCAACATGGTGAAATCCTGTCTCTACTAAAAATACAAAAATTAGCCCAGTGTGGTGGCAGACACCTGTAGTCCCAGCTACTAGGGAGGCTTAGGCAGGAGAATTGCTTGAGCCCTGGAGGTGGAGATTGCAGTGAGCCGAGATCATACCACTGCACTCTAGCCTGGCCAACAGAGCAAAACTCTGTCTCAAAAGAAACAAAAAAACAAAAAACTTGTAAAAGTCAGTTGTACAAAGTGGGTCATTCTTGTCATATCCGACTAAAGCAGAGTTGAGAAATGAATAGAAGAAGCACTCAGGGCACAAAACATTGCTGCAAAAATGTAATACTTTGCAAGCCTGGCAGCTGACTGCATGAAGTAACCTGAACCAGTTTTATCTAATGCATATTGAAACAACCTGCTGCAGCTCAGAGTGATTTTGTCCACCACCTTCACTTAACCAATCAGAGTTTCCCAGTTCCTCAAAACCTTACTAGTGCCAATGAAATTTCTCAAAGAGAAATACCTAATACATATTTATTTATGAAAATAAAACCTCTAACCTTTTCTTCATTCTTTGGAGAGAGCACTTTCAGTTCACACCAGAGAATACTTCTCCCCAATTTACAAACTGATATTACCAATAAAACTCTCTTTTCCAGTATGCAGCAATCCTGTTGGTCCTTTGGATGACAACATTTACTGAGTACATGTTTTGTATGTCTGCTTATCAATCAGAGAAGCAGAACCCATTGGAAAAAAATAGATGAAAAGGAGATTTATTACAAGGAATTCTCATATGTAATTGTAGGGTCTGGCTAAGCAAACTGAAAGTCCACAGGCAAGGCTGTCAGGAAGGGAAGCACAGCAGGCGGAAGATCCATAGGCACTAGCTGAAGCTCATCATCTCTGAACTCAGAGAGGACCTGTGTCCCAATATGAAGAGCTTCTGACTAAATAGGAATATCCAGTAGTTTCCATTTTAATTAAATTAAAGTCAACTAGAGAATTTGGTAACATCTGAAAAATCCCTTCATAGCAACACCTAAATTAGTGTTTGTTTGAAATACTGGGAGAAGGTGTTTTTTACTATAAAATGGCCACTGCCTCCCTTCTGTTCTCCAACACTTACTAGAAAACATCACTTGTAGTCCACTCTACCTATTCTAAACACACTAGAAAAGGATCCTGGAAAATATAGTACAGCCTAGCTAAATTAACAAATCAGAAATTGTGTAGGGAAAATGGCAGATAAGAGGAAGGACAACTTACAGCTCCCACTCAGACAGACAGAGCAGTGTATGGAGACCCACGCTGTGAACTTCTGCACCAACTACCACAGGAGCATACCAGGAAAGCTGAGAGAATCCACAGACTCATTGAAGGAGGTAAATTGCTGCTGCAGGCTCCGTGAGACACCGAAGGAACTCCAAAGACAAATGACATCATCTCTTGAAAACTCTGTGACCCCACCTCCTGCTTCATCCTCCCTATACTACCCCAGTTGATGCACTCTTGAAAGAGCCACCTCCTGGCTGGAGGCCAATCAACCCAAAACCAGTGCTCCTAACAAAAATACAACTGAGGACCCTCACAGATTCCACTTCACTCCCCCTGCTACCTCCACTGGAGCAGGTGCTGGTATACATGGGTGCAAGGCCTGAAGATGGATCACATTACTCCTTGCTGACACTCTGCAGTACCAGCCCCGAGCCTGGTAGCTCCACTGGGTGGTTAGATACAGAAGAAAAATAACGATCACTGTAGTTTGGCTATAAGGAAACCCCATCCCTAGGGAAAATCTCTCACTTCAAGAGAGCATCCCATGGGACAAAAGAATCTGCACAACAGCCCTTGAGTCCTAGGTACTCACTCATAGTCTACCCAAGTGAGAATAAACCAGAAAGACAATTTTTGTAAGATGGTAAAGCAAGGTTATTTAACACTCCCAAAAGATCACACCAGCTCACCAGAAATGTATCCAAACCAAGATGAATTCTATGAACTATGAGAAAAAACACTCTGAAGGTCAACTATTAAGCCAGTCAGGAAAGCACCAAAAAAGGCTAGGTCCAATTTAAGGAAATAAAAAAAAGATACAGGGTGTGAATAGGAAAATCTTCAGTGAAATAGGACAAATGAAAAATAGTTACAACATCTGGAAATGAAGGAGACATTTAGAGAAATGCAAAATGTACTGGAAAGTCTTGGCAAAATAATTGAGCAAGTAGAAGAAGAACTTTAGAGCTCAAAGACAAGGCTTTTGAATTAACCTAATCTGACAAAGGTAAAGAAAAAAGAATTTAAAAATGAGCAAAGCCTCCAAGAAGTTTGGGATGATGTTAGACAACCAACCTAAGAATAATTGGTGTTCCTGAAAAAGAAGAGAAATCTAAAAGCCTGAAAAACATGTTTGAGAAAATAATCAAGGAAAACTTCCCCAGCCTAGCTCAACATCTAGACATTCAAATACAAGAAGCTCAAAGAACACCTGGGAAATTTATTGCAAAAAGATCATCATCTATGCACATAGTCATCAGATTATTTAAAGTCAAGATAAAGGAAAGATTCTTAAGAGCTGTGAGGCAAAAGCATCAGGTAACCTGTAAAGGAAAACCTATCATCAGATTAACAGCAGATTTCTCAACAGAAACCCTGAAAGCTAGAAGGGATTGGGGTCCTATCATTTGTGTCCTTAAACACAAAGGCAAATGATTCAATGGAGAATGATAACATTAGCTTCCTTAAACGCAAACACGAATGACACAATGGGAGTTCGCGACTAGCCTGGCCAATATGGTGAAACTTCATCACTACTAAAAATACAAAAAATTAGCTAGGCATGGTGATGGGCACCTGTAATCCCAGCTACTCAGGTGGCTGAGGCAGGAGAATCATTTGAATCCAGCAGGTGGAGGTTGCAATGAGTTGAGATGACACCATCGCACTCCAGCCTGGGCAACAAGAGCAAAAATCCATCCCAAAATAAATAAATAAATAAAGATACAATGGACTTTGGGGACTCAGGGGAAAGGGTGAGATGGGAGTGAGTGATATAAGACAATACCTTGGGCACAAAGAACAGTGCTCAGGTTATGGGTACACCAAAATCTCAGAAATCACCACCAAAGAACTTATTTACATGACCAAACACCACCTACTCCCCAAAAACCTATTGAAATAAATTAATAATAATAGTTAATAATTTTTGAAAAGTTGTTACTTTTAAAAAACAAAATAAAATTCTATTTTTTTAACTGACAAATCATGAGGCCATCTCATGTGAGTAGACAATGAAAACACAATAGTGACCATGACAAGGACTCAGCTTTCAAAACGCTCACAGTTTATTAGAAAAGAGTCACAAGCATTCAAACAATTACGCATAGAGGCCGTATCAAGCTCTGATTGTGATAACTTAAAGATACTGTAGTAGGAAAGAGGAAATAATGATTAATTCCGTGTGTTCATTACTTAAAGGATAAAGTTTCAATTTATTTACATTATATATTATATTGTGGCTTGATCTCTACTTTCAGCATCATCTCCCAAGTCTAGCCAACTTGATCTGCTTGCCGGTCCCTGGATGAACTAGGCCATTGTATGCCTCTATGTATTACACACTTAAGAGGCTTTGTGGCCCCACCCAAATCTTATCTTTAATTGTAATCCCCCAAATCCCCATAATCCCACATGTCAAGGGAGAAATCAGGTGGAGGTAATTGAATCATGGGGATGGCTTCCCCCATGCTGTTCTGATAATAGTGAGTGAGTACTCATGAGATCTGATGGTTTTATAAGGGACCCTTCCCCCTTCACTTGCTTACTCTTCGTCTTCCTGCCATCTTGTGAAGAAGGTGCCTTGCTTCCCCTTTGCCTTCCGCCATGACTGTAAGTTTCCTGAGACTTCCCCAGCCATGCTGAACTCCGAGACCACCATGTTTCCTTCATAAATTACTCAGTCCTGGGCGGTTGTTCATAGCTGTATGAAAACAGACTACTACTGGCTGCCATAGAAAAGACAGGTAGGAACTGGATGTTAAGGCAAAAAAGGGAAGTAATACATTTGTCCAAACAGAGTAGTAGAAAGGTTTTTATAATCATAGAATCTTATAACTTGAACAACCATCACAATCATTTCTATCAATCGCTCATTTTACCAACATAGAAATTAAGAAACAGAGAAATGAATCATCTTCTCTATGATTACCTAACTAGCCAAACTAATTATCAGTAAAGAGAAGGGAACAAGAAAGTCAAGTATGCTAGGATGCTATGGTAAAATGTTGTGATACTGTATAACACGTGTAACTCTACATAAAATTTTCCACAACATACTAAAGCATACCATACATTTTTATTTTAACTTGATACATCTTTGCTTTGTAAGTTTTGATTGAAGTTCTGCCTCGAACAAGGGAATTTTATCATTCATTGGCATATTGAAGCATTATTTGGCAGTATTAAGGCATTCAGCCCAATATTTTTTATATAGGTTCTCCTTTATCAAATAAGAGGTATATTTCTAAAACTATAAGGAAAAACCAAATAACTCTGCATCCAAGAAAAAAATAAATGTAAAAATATATAAACTCTAATTTCTTTAAAATAATATGTTTGACAAAATTGATATAAAATTTGGATAAAATTAAGACAATGTCTATTGCAAAGAAGCTGAGAGTATGTGTATTCCTATAAGAAAAAAAGCTACTATAAAAATTCTTGGCTTGTTTATAATTGGAAGGATTAAATATAAAATGTTTATTTTCAGTCTGGCAGCAATAGAATGAAATACACTTTCAATTACAATAGTACTAAGTTTGCAGAATGTAAGCATAGTATTCCAGTTTGCAAACTGATTTTCTTTTCTTTTCTTTTGTATTGTCTAAGACCATGTATTTATTACCAGAATTTATTACACCCTTTTTGACAAAGGTATGATTCTGTTGGTCTTTGGCAAGAGGTCACTCACTACAACATGATTTAACTTTTTGTACTATAAATGAATGAGAAATTACTATCAAAGTAAAATAATGTAACTATAGAAACATAAAAAGAAAATTTACATGAGAGAAAAACAATGTCTAAAGTTGTATGCACGTGTAATGCTGACTCCCAATGTTGAACAAATACCTAGGCAGTTATAAACCTGATTTGATCCATAATTGCAATGGGATATTTTAATATATCTTCTCGGTAAATGAAAAAGACAATAACGTGTATTAGTATATAACTTGTTTGAAAACAGTTAATAAACAATATTTAAGATACATGTACGGAAACTTTGAAGAAAAAAATTAACATTTTTTTTTCCAAGACAGAGTCTTGCTCTGTCACCCAGGCTGGAGGTACAATGGCATGATCTCAGCTCACTACAACCTTGGCCTCCCAGGTTCAAGCAATTCTCCTGCCTTAGCCTCCCTAGATGCTGGAACGACAGGTGTCCACCACCATGCCAGGCTAATTTTTGTATTTTTAGTAGAGATGGGATTTCACCATGTTGTCCAGGCTGGTCTTGAACTCCTGACCTCAAGTGATCCTCCTACCTCGGCCTCCCAAAGTGCTGGGATTTAGGCATGAGCCACCACACCCAGCCTACACATTGTTTTTAATCACATGCAATCAAACAGTTGAAAATGAATGGATGCAGTACATTCAGCCATAACAGGAAACACTTGTAATCTGCAATCTTCCTTATATGAAGAAGGTGCTTATTCTCACATGAAAGGACAGGATGAGATCAGGAACTGCACAATGTGGCATAGCAAAAAGCTCCCATCTAGTTGGTTTTGATAGAACCGTTTTAGCTTAGACTCATTTTCTAATGTCAATTATAACACTTGTATTACACCATCTAACTCCTGATTGCCAAAAGCAATAAAATACTTGTTTAATCTGACTTAAATGCTGTCCTTAGTCTTTTACTTAAAAATCTAGAAGTTGGAGGATCCAGTGATGTTCAACTATTCAATAATACTGTGGTCCTGATGTCACATATCTGAGGTTCTCTTGGCCTTCTCCTTATGGTGATGGCTCCAACCATCAAGTCCTAAGACATTTGAAAGCAATAAGAAAGAGGCGAAGTAGAACGTAATTTTTTCACTTAAGTAACTCTTTCAAACTCTTTCAAAAAAGATTTTTTTCAAAAGAAAAAAATCTTCCCAGAGGCATCCTCCTGTGGTGGATGGTAAAAATTGCCACAGTTCACTGTTCACTGCATTTCCTTCTATCAAGAGGTGGACCCTATTTCCCCGATCCAAAAATGTGTGGTATCTGTGGTTTGCTTTGGTCAATAGAATGCACATATGTGATGTTGTTAGAGTTTCAAGGCTGGACGTCAAGAAACTTGTACATTTCAACTCTTGGTTTATTAAATATTACAATTGTCATGTGAAAAAGCCTGCCCTAGTCTGCTGGATGGTGAGAGACATGGGGCTTAATTATTCATTTTGCCCTGGTTGACAGATTGCCAAACACTAGACGTGTGAATGTGGTCATGCTACATCATACAACCACTCACCCACCTGCGATGTGAACACAGAATCGGGAGCAAGCCCCGGCCATATCAGTGGAGCCTATCTTCACCAGAAGAAACACTCAGTCAAATCATAAAGCCATGATTTAAATAAATCTTTAGTTTTTTAAAACCACTACATTTAAGAGAGGTCTGTTATGCAGCAAGAGTTACCTAATACATCTCCCATCAGCCTTATACTTAAATCTATTTGGTCAGAAATCAAGTTGCATCTCCACACCTAGACCAAGCACGGAAAAAAGGAAATTATAAGGACTGAAATAGACACACAATGCTTTATCCCCTGGCACTGGACACACTGTTACCCAAATAAAAGGGAGATTCATTAGCAAGGAAGTAAAAGGATTGGCTTTGGCTAAGCAAACAACAGTGCCATCCACTGACACACTGAGATCTTCAGAAAAAAATGAAAGAGGGAAAATGTTAGAGGTGATTAAGAAGTCAGGAATTTAACTTTGGCATAGTATCAGATACAAGCCTAAATATAGAATAAGCAGCTTCAACATGTGCCATAATTTAGATTCTAGAGATATTTAATTATTGGAATTTATCTTAACCTCTAAAGGCAGTTACTCTTTGCTGTTTCTAGGTGATCAGATTTAGTTTGAATTCAATTTCTTCTAAGGGCTAAGATTAAGATGCCTATTTAGATATGAAAAGCCATAGACATTTTTTTGGAGAGAAGATTTAGCTATATACATCCACACACACAAATCATTTTCCTGTAGTACCTCTCCTGAAATTCAATTTCTTTTTTAGCATACTTCATTTACTTGAAAATTCAATATCCTATTTAACATATTTCATTTTTTCTCTTAATCTTCACAATGTTCAATAAATATGGTCAATAAATTTTTTATGATAAAATATAGTTATCACGATGATAAAATTTGTTAGCTTTATCCTGACTCTATATGTAGCTTTATTTGTATTATTTAGTTTTTCACATACTACATCCTATCTTTGTAAAAGAAGTTCCTAAAGTATGAGTAGTACATAATTCCAGGACATAGTGTTATAAATAGCCTAAATTATAATAATTTAAAGCGATATCTATTTTCTCAAATTTCCCTTTTAAATTTACATACTTTTTCTGCTTAATTCTTATTAAGTGCCAACTGTACCATATATTAGCAAAATTGGTAGAAAGTATGCTTTTAAATAAAGAATACACTAAATGTAGAAGGCCAAAGATTTCACAACTGTAGTTTGAAGGAATAAAAGAAATTACCTTCATGTTATAGCATTAAAAATGAAATGAGACTGCTACTGCATTTTGAGAGCAAAATAGATGTGCTGCCAAATACTCTTTTACCTTATTTTAAAACATCAGAATTGTATATATTTAGTTTTAGAAAACACAAAATGTTGAGCATCTATGAACATCAGAAGAAATTGATGATATAGACTATGTTGAATGTTAGTTTTAAACTATAGATGGCTGCAAGTTGATTATCCAAATCCAATACAGCATGGCCTTCCTGGATGGACATCAGTTCTCATTAATGCTCATACATTAGGAAATTTTTGGAGTAGAGTTTAGGAGTAAAATTTATTCTGTTACAATTAGTTGCACCTGAAATGCTCTTCAGTTAGCAAGTGTAAATTAATCAAGAGCTTATATCCAGGATACTGAAGTATTCAGAATAATAAATGGCCTCTGCATTTGATTAAATGCAAAATGAAACTGATGTGTTTAATCAACCACAAATGCCTTTTTACAGCAAATAAGTACTCTCTCTAACACGTGGGCCATTATAGCTTCCATTCTAGCAAGAGAAAACTTTCAGTGTGTTCATCTGGCTGATAATGAAAATGCCATCCTACTGTAAAGGAGTCGCTTTTGCCTTTTACTGCTTACAGTAGCATGTACACAGGACTACCTAAATTATTATTTTGCTAAATTGAGCAAAATATACAACTACTTTTTCTATAAAATTACAGATTTTTTACTCTTAGATTAGTGAAGTGAAGCTTATTAGAATAACAATCCATAAGTAGTAAAATGTTATCTAAACCAATAACGATAACTAAATCAAGCAAATGACCTGAGGTGGTTAAATATCAAAAAAGTAGAAATACATAAAGCAATACATAAAGTGATGAATTGTCCTTCTCTTTTTCAGGAGAGGAAGATTAATGTTGCCACAGGCTATAGTGTTCTACTTTTCCACTACTTCTCAGTATTTATTAAAACTCTAGGACTGTTCTGAGAGACTGTGTTCTCTTCACTCTTGATTGTCTGTTTGACCTGGGACACAGCTAATAAAACCAACCCAATATCACTCAGGTTCATGTTTGCTCATTGACTCTGGCTGTCAACATTAGAAAATCCTCTTCCTCAAATGTGGTTTTCCTCTCTGCAGATTCTTTATTCCTTATAGAGAACATAGAAAATTTCAAAACATTCATACTGATAGTTTACTCCTCTAAGACCTATGTTATGTATCCTTTTTCAGTGGTATAAAGGGCCTAAAATTCTCTGTGCAACATCCCTACTGGAGACAGGAACTGAATCCAGTCCTATGAAAAAAGCAGAACTTTCTGAGAGAACAGCTAAAGTGACATATGTGTTATCTCCACTTTCATATTGAGTATTTATTTCCATTTAAAGAAGACGTTTTTGGCTATACTGTATATTTGACTTCAAATTAATACAACTGGGTGGCTTAAAACAATGGAAATGTATTCTCAGGCGGCCAGAAGTCTGAGATGATCACCAGCATGTGAGCATTCCTCTGGAGCATCAAAGGAGAACACGTTCTTGGCCTCTTCCAGCTATTGGTGGCTGTCATTGTTCCTTTACTATGGCCACATCACTCCAGTCTCTGCCTCCTCCATAGCCACATTACTTCCTTCTCTTTTGTCTGTCAAATATTTCTCTGCTTCACTTTTATAAAGATACTTACTGTATATTTAAGGCCTACCTAGATAACCTAAGATAAAATTCTCCCCTCAAGATGGTTAAGTTAATCACATCTGTCATATTAGGAAATATTCACTCTTTGACTACATAAAGTAATATTTTCAGGTTCTGGGGATTAGGACATGAGCATAGCTTTCAGAGGCCACCATTGAGCCCACTACATACAGGTGTATATGCTGTTTTGGATAGCCAACAATTTCTTTCAAATGAACTTATTCAATTGTCTCTTTTGAGCCCTTCTTTTTTTGACTTCCTTGCTTTTGGATATTTCTTTCTTCTATACATATATATATATATAATATTTGTAAATCCCTGGATTTGTTTGCTTGTTTGTTTGGTTTTGAGTCAGAATCTAGCTCTGTCGCCCAGGCTGGAGTGCAGTGGCTCTATCTTGGCTCACTGCAGGCTCTGCCTCCCAGGTTCACACCATTCTCCTGCCTCAGTCTCCCATGTAGCTGGGACTACAGGCACCTGCCACCACGCCCTGCTAATTTTTTTTTTTTTCTTGTATTTGTAGTAGAGACTGGGTTTCACCATGTTAGCTGGGATGGTCTCGATCTCCTGACCTCGTGATCCACCCACCTAGGCCTCCCAAAGTGCTGACATTACAGGCGTGAGCCACCACACCTGGCCCAAATCCCTGGATTTTTGATACTTTAGTAACCTGTTTTTCCCAGGCCTACAAGAAACTTTAACATTTAGAGGAAACATCAGTGTGAAAACAAAAACTTAATTGTCAAAAATTCAGTCCTTTGCTCCCTGTACCTCATCTCTGCCCTGCCCCATGTTCTTCATTGAGTTACTCAAAGAAATAATCCAGCCGTGAGTTTTAAGTTTTCAGATTACACAATCTATAGCTTTAACTTTGGCCTTTCTTTTTTACTGTCTACTGAATATTTTTGTTTTTAAGACCACCATTTCTTTTGACTGGACATACTTAAACACAGCATGCATCTAATCCAAGAGCAGTTATGTCCCTCAAGTTGCTTAAAATTTTTATTGGGCAGGTTATCACTCTCCAAATTAACCTGGTTATAACCCTAGAAGGAAATCCTCTGTTTACAATAATGTTTATTTATCTCCCTTTATCAAACACTTTTCCTTCTCTCTATTCCAACCTTTACCACCTGAGATAAAGAAGTTAAAACATACAACTTTTGATCTGCTTATGTTTTTTTTTCCTGGAGATATACTCCAGGGAGGTAGAATTAAAAGAGCATAAAAAGACAAGCCACCAGCTGAGAAAATATGTTTTCAACACATAAAAACATTCCATAAACAGAATAGACTAATAAACGTGTTAGATTGGTGCAAAAGTAATTGTGGTTTTTGCCATTATTTTAACATAAAAACTACTGATTATTAATATAGAAACAAATTAAAATCAGAGATATTTTATAACTACTGGATTGGCAAAAGTTTTAAATTTTGACATTTTCAGGATTTGGAGAAGATATACAGGGAAAAAATTCTGAAACACTTTTAGTGGGAGCAGTAATTGTCATAACCATTTTGGAAAATAATTTGGCATTATATAAGAAAACAGAACATAGGCATTGCCTACTATTCAGCAGTTCCCCTCCTAGTGATATGTTCTAAGGAAGAGCTTACTCTTACATAGGAGGTATGAGCCAAAACATTCACTGAAACGAATAAAAGACAAAAAAAAAGAACCCAATGTCCATTTGTGTTAAAAATACATGCATAAAATATGGTACATTGATTTATAAAGATCTACTGTAGAAAATATCTCAACAGTGAATCTCAAAAATATAATGTTGAGGGAAAGAAAGTCAAGACTCTGAAGAATATATATAATGTGATATCATTAAGTGAAGTTCAAATTCAATTTTAAAATCTAACTGTATTCTCTCTACTACATTCATAGATACTGGAATTAAGGGGAAATCAAGGAAATAGTAAACAAAGTGTATTGTATTAGTTACCTCTAGGTGTAGGGAATCTTGGGGAAAGGAACTGGTATGGGAACATAAGTTTCAAAGGAATGGTAAAGTTTCATTTATTAAACTGGGTAAGAAGTATGCGGAGCTCATTTTATTATTATTATTGATATTCTGCATAAGCAATAGAAATATCATTTTGTGTATTTAATTTTCAATACAATGAATTATAAACAAATTTTAGAGTCCTGTGTGGTGGCCCAACAACATAAACTTTATTAAAAGAATTAACAATCACACATGAAAATTTGCACAAAGTCAACATATTTTGCAAAGATTAATCTGTGGTGGGTTCTTCCTCTAGTCATCCCTTAGAATTCAAGGCTAAAAGTGGGTGTTTCCAGGGTTCTGCACTTGGCACTTCTCATTCTTCATGTTCTTCACTTGCAGTCTCCTCCACTCTCATGGCTTTAACCACCACCACTGACGGTCCCCAAAAGATGTTTTTCCTTTATGTTTCAGACGCATGTATTCAAATAGATCTAAGGCAACTTCTCTTGATGGTTAATGAACATCTCAAATGCAATATATATAAATTTATTTAACTTCCTCTACTCTGGACATACTCTTATCTACTGTTCCCTTTCACAGTTCATGTTCTCTTTCACTGGACAACATAGCCAGAAACTTGAAAGTCATCTAAGATTCCTCACCCACCCTCCCCTGAACAATCAATCACTAAAACTAGTAATTTTACTTTCTAGCTATTTGTTAAATTTGTCCTCGCTCCTACATTCACGGTACAAGGACATGTACTAAGGGCCTCAACTATGTCAGTGGGTGTTATGACTATAATTGTGTATATATATATATACACACACACACACATATATAGAGAAAGAGAGAGAGAGAGCACACTTTACAACCCCCTTCTCTGTAGTCTTACCCATCTAAAATCCATCTGTCACAGTGCTTTGAATATGGTCTATCCAAAAGCATATTGCTTTCCTCCTTAAAACCTTCATTATCTTCACTATTTAGACAATAAAAACAATAATGTGCATTTCCTTTCCTAATCCTGCCTTCCCTGTTGCTATAAATTTATTTGCTCTGGCTTAGTTTCTGTTTATATTCTAATTATAGTGCTCCATGAGCTTTTGTTTTCTTGTGCCTGGAATACACTTCTTCATACTTTACCTACTAATAGCTACTCACCCTTGAGGCTTATTGTCGCTGGAAACTTTGGGCTACCAATCCTTTCCACTGCTATATACTTCATATTTCTATTAGAAAACTTCCCACATTTTATGTGACATGTTTACATCTCTGTCTTCTCCTCTAGGCTGTAATATCTTCAAATACACAAACTGTAATTCATCTTTTCATGTCTCTGTTCATAGCATAGGTTGATTTATAGTATGTGCTTCACAAACATTGATTTAAATGTACTATGTAGACGTTAAACAATTAGACCTATTACATGAGAAATATCCTCACTTTGTTTCCATAGCCCCTTTGAGCCTGTAACTTAGAATTCATGTTTTGAATTATCTTTGTGTCCTGGTCTACTGAGAGGGAGCTATGCTTGTATTCCAAAACATGTGTTTTAAATTCTTTTGATTGGAGGATTAACTTCTTAAATGGGATGAGGGAGGCAAGGAACTATTTTGGAAAACAGAAGCCCCTATTGACCAAGATTAAAGATACCATGACATTTCTTGTGTATAACCATGAACTTCTCCCTGGTTGCAAAATTGCAGTATATTAAAATTTAATTACTTCATGATGACAACTGAGGAATAGCTCACCTTAAATTTTATGTTGTGTCTTTAACATTGTAGACATTGAGTAAAACTGGAACTAGAAGCTGTGGTGTACTTGAACACTTGAATTGGTAAAGATTATGAGTTTTTGAATTAAATAAAATAAGGTTCAAATCTATTTTTACAATTTGAACTTTTATTTTAGATTTGGGGGTACATGTGCAGGTTTGTTACCTGGGGATACTGCATGATGCTCAGGCTTGGGATCTTGTTACCCAGGTAGTGAGCATAGTACCCAACAGTTAGTGTTTTAATCCTTGCTCCCCTCCCTCTATCCTTCGTTTAGTAGTCCCCAGTGTCTATTGTTGCATTTCTATGTCCATGAGTATCCAATATTTAGCTCCCACTTACAAGTGAGAACATGCGGTATTTGGTTTTCTGTACCTTCATTAATTCATTTAGGATAATGGCCTCCAGCGCATCCATGTTGTTGCAAAGGACATGATTTTATTCCTTTTATGGCTGCATAGTATTCCATGGTGTGTATGTACCACATTTTCTATACACATCCACCACTGATGAGCACTGAGATCGATTCCATGTCTTTGCTATGGTGAATAGTGCTGCAATGAACATATGAGGGCAGGAGTCTTTTCGGGAGAGAAGTTCAAATCTTGATTATTACTAATTATATGACTTTGGGTAAGTTATTTAACTTCCAGAGTCATTTTTCCCATGTGCAAAGTTAAGGACTTGGTACAGAACTTTAAAGGTTGTACCAGCTAGTTTTACAAGCAAATTTTATCAATCATTCAATAATAGGTCATTCCAACCTTACACCAATTTTTTCATATAATAAAAAAGGAGGGACATTTCCTGTGTCTGCAGGTCCCCAAGACTACACCCAGGTTTGGTTATCCACTAGGAAAATTCACAGCACTCAGCATAAAGTCATTTATCTGGCTATGATTTATTTCAGTGAATGGATAAAAAAAAAAATTGAAAAAAAGGAAAAGGTGCATAGAATGACATCTAGAGAAAACCAGGTGTCAATTTCCAAGAGTCCTTTGTCAGAGGAGTCAAATAAGACATGCTTAATTTTTTTTTTTTTAGATGGAGTCTCACTCTTAAAAATGCAGTGTGCAGTGGCGTTGGCAAGATCTTGGTTCACTGCAACCTCTGCTTCCAGAGCTCTAGCGATCCTTTCACCTCAGCCTCTTCAGTAGTAGCTGGGATTACAGGTGTGTGTTACCACACCTGGCTAATTTTTGTATTTTTAGCAGAGATGGTGTTTCACCATGTTGACCAGGCTGGCCTCAAATTCCCCACCTCAGGTGATCCTCCCACCTCGGCCTCCCAAAGTGCTGGGATTACAGGCATGAACCACCCTGCCCAACTGGACATGCTTAATTCTTTTGGCAACTGAAAGTTGTGACAAAAATTGTGAAATTTTGTCTATCAAAAAAGTTATTTAGAGACTCAATGCCCAAAGTGTTATTGGCGGCTGATAATTGCAGACACCATCTGCCTAGCACATACCAAAATTCTAGACTTTCAGAAGGAAAGCGAGTGTTCAGAATATGCCACATTGTTTAGATAAGGTGAGCTGCACTTATTCATCTAGGCGAAATTATTATCAGCATAAGGGACAGTTTACCATTCAAGTGCCCAGATGCCAGCCAAGGGCAAACCCAGCAAGCAGATCATTCTAAGGAGAACAACCTGAGGCTCAATATCTTAACTCTTTTTTTCTGCACGTTTGCCAAATTATTTTGTGAAACTAATATATCACAGTGGTTAATGGCACAACTATAGTGCCAAAGACCAAGTTTAAACAGCAGCTTTGTTACCCTATCCTCTGTGTGCCCTAATTTTCCTGTAAGTAAAATGGAGATATTAACAGAGTCTTTGTCTTATAGAGTTGTTGTGAGGACTTCATGAGCTATTACATGTGCGTATTTAGAAGTCTGCCCGACAAATAAAAAGTAATATTAGAAGCACCAATGACAATAGTAGTGTTGTAACATTGATTCCAACATCAAACCAGGACTGAATTACAGGTCAATTTTGATCATAAACTTAGACGCAAAATTTTTCCACAAAATATTAGGAAATTAAAGTTAGCAATGCATAAAAAGCATAAAATATCTTCACAAATCAGGTTTACTCAAGAAATGCATGATGACCCCCCAAATAGAAAGCATATTACTGTATCTCAATAGGTAAAAAGAATTTTGATATAATTTAACATTCACTTATGATTTTAAAGGCTCTAAGCTAGTGAGAAATAGAAGACGTTTCTTAACCTAAAAGTCACCAATAAAAAAATGCAGAAGATAGTAGAGTAGTAAAAAAATTAAAAGGATTTTTAAAAATAAGAAACAGGTCATATTTTCTCTCTATTAGGACTGCTATATACTTCAGATGAGTTATTTAGTGTCTTCAAGCCCAAGAACAAAAATTAAAACACCTTCAAAGAGATAGGCTTTATAAATGCTTTCAGTGAGAAAATAGAAATTTAATCAAAACAGCCTTTAATAAGCACCTTCTGTTTCATTTACTGTGGGTGATCAGGGTGGGTGTGACTTTGCTGACAGCCGGGTTCTCCATAGTAGGTTTATGCAGTTCAGTTCCACTGTTACTGTGACCCCATCAGAATTCACTTCATTGGAAATATATAATTAATACTTAACGCAGCTTTTCTAGATAATCTACAAGTCTATAAACTGTCTACATCCTCAAACATGGGTGAAAATGGTCTACCATATTGTACTGAGGGAATCTGGTGAAACTGAAACCTTTTCCTCAAACATGTGAGATACAATTAAATTGCAATCTGTGTCAGATTACTGCCATCCACAGAGCATAGCACTTTGAATACTCTAAGATGTAAGATCTACAAGGGTAATCCATAAATGTTAAGTTAAATATAGAATTTAATTGAATGTCTAATATTCATAAGGAATTCTCAAACAGAAAACACTATTCTAGACCCTTAATGTGACCAGCTGAGAATTTTCTAAAATAAGGTGCAAGTACAACATCTCCCCGTGCTTCTTTATTGACCAATAAACTACAAGGTTATAGATTAGTCAATCTGATAAATCCACTGATGGTTTTGTGGTTCTATGATCAGTGTGCAAGGATTTTTATAGCTCAGTAAAACATAAGACAGTTTTACAGCCCAAGACTAAACCTGTGATAAAGAGAAAAAGAAAACACACACACACACACACACACACATATTAAATAAAAACGTTCAAATGCCACCAAAAAATGTGTTTACATATTAAAATCACACACATCAAATATCCAAACCACTGCAAAATACAGAAAGTGAGAATTTTTTCTAAAGTGTGAAACACACATAGCTGATATTCATTTTAACGACCTTAATTAAAGGTTTGCTTGATCCTAAATGCCTAGAGGATATAAAACATAAGTTAAATCCTGTATAATATGATTATAATTTTTTTTTTCCCTTTTTTTTTTTTTTTTCTTTGAGACGGCTTTTCACTCTTGTTGCCCAGGCTGGAGTGCAATGGTGCGATCTCCGCTCACTGCAACCTCTGCCTGCCGGGTTCAAGCAATTCTCCTGCCTCAGCCTCCCAAGTAGCTGGGATAACAAGCATGTGCCACCACGCCCGGCTGATTTTGTATTTTTAGTAGAGGGGGGTTTCACCATATCAGCCAGGGTGGTTTCGAACTCCTGACCTCAGGTGATCCACCCGCCTCGGCATCCCACAGTGCTGAGATTACAGACGTGAGCCACCACACCTGGCCTATAATGTTAATTAGGATATTTAACTAATTAGGATATTTTATTATGTCTTAATTTCTTTAAAACTTAAAATTATATCTTATAATAGTTAATAGGAAAATTCAGTTAAACATTTTATCTTATTTTTAGCATTTCAGAGTAATAAGAGCTACTTCATTAAGAAATTTGAGAGAGGTAGTTTAAAGATGCCTTTCCAAAGGAAAAAGAAGAAGAAGAAAAAGGAGGAGGA